>NC_091262.1:78748333-79053611 GCF_042477335.2 Ovis canadensis
ATTAGCAGACAGTTGTTTTAAAACAGTTGTGACAATGCTCAGAGACACAAAGGAAAATATAGTCACAGTGAGTAAAAAAATAGGAAATCTCTGTATAGAAATAGAAACTTATAAGGGGACAAAAAGTCTAGAACTGAAAAATATAGTAGTGTCTGAAATAAAGAGTGTGTGCTTTGGACTCTATTGCAGAATGGAGAGGACGGAAGAAGGAGCCAGTGAATCTGGAAATAAGAGTAATAGAAATTATTCAAACTGAAAGCAGAGAAAAAGAATAGAGGGAAAAAGGAATAGATATTCAGGGATCTCTAGACAATAGCCAGAGGTATTTGTGTAATATATAAGAGGATGAGATGGTTGGATGGCATCACTGACTCAATGGACACGAGTGTGGGTGGACTCCGGCAGTTGGTGATGGACAAGGAGGACTGGTGTGCTGTGGTTCATGGGGTTGCAAAGAGTCGGACACGACTGAGCGACTGAACTGAACTGAATAGTGTATGTGTAATCTATAGTAGTATTTGTACACACACTGTTGTTGTTCAGTTGCTAAGTCATATCCAACTCTTTGTGACCCTATGGACTGCAGCACACCAGGCTTCCCTTTGCTGTCCTTCACTATCTGCCAGAGTTGGCTCAAACTCATGTCCATTGAGTCAGTGATGCCATCCAATCATCTCATCTGTGTCACCTCCTTCTCCTCCTACCCTCAATCTTTCTCAGTGTCAGGGTCTTTTCTAATGAGTCAGCTCTTTGCATCAGGCAGCCAAAGTATTGGAGCTTCAGCTTCAGCACCCGTCCTTCTAGTGAATATTCAGGGTTGATTTCCTTTAGGATTGACTGGTTTAATCTCCTTGCTGTTCAAGGGACTCTCAAGAGTCTCCTCCAGCACCACAGTTCGAAAGCATCAATTCTTCAGTGCTCAGACTTCTTTGTTGTCCAACTCTCACATCCATACATGACTACTGGGAAAATCATAGCTCTGGCTATACGGACCTGTGTTGGCAAAGTGATGTTTTTGCTTTTTAGTATGTTGTCTAGGTTTGTCACAGGTTTTCTTCCAAGGAGCGAGCATCTTTTAATTTAGTCACTGTCCACAGTGATTTTGGACCCTAAGAAAATAAAATCTGTCACCGTTTCTACCTTTTCTCTACCCGTTTGCCATGCAGTGATGGGACCAGATGCCATGATCTTCGGTTTTTTTGAACGTTGAGTTGTAAGCCAGTTTTTTCACTCTCCTTTTTCAGCTTCATCAGGATGCTCTTTGGTTCCTCTTTGCGTTCTGTCATTAGAGTTGAATCATCTGCATATCTGAGGTTGTTGATATTTCTCCTGGCACTCTTGATTCCAGCTTGTGGTTCATCTAGCCCAGCATTTTGAATGATGTACTCTGCATTTAAGTTAAATAAGCAGGGTGACGATATACGGCCTTGACGTACTCCTTTCCCAATTTGAAACCAGTCCGTTGTTCTGTGTCTGGTTCTAACTGTCGCTTCCTAATTGGAGTCAAAGATGAGAGAGATGGGGAAGAAAAAGCTGTTCAAAGAAATAATGCCTAAAACCTCACCAAATTTGGTGAAAATATGTACATTTCCAGATTCAAAAGAAAAGGAAAGCCAAACCCTGCAGATCCCAAACGAGACAAATGTAAAGGCAATCACACTGTGACCTAGCATAGTTAAGCTTCTGGAAACCAAAGATAAAGAGGAAAATCTTAAAAGTAGCCCGAGAAAAATGAATGTTGTGTGGAAAGGAATAATGATATTAAAAAAATGTATACTGACTTATTATCAGAAATAGTAGAGTTCAGAGACAGTGGAATGGCACCTTTAGAGTGCCATTAAAAACATTTCAACTCATGATTCTGTATCCTTTAAGAATGAAGGTGAAATAAAGACATTTTCAGATGAATGAAAAGTAGGCGAGAATTTGTTGAGCAGGTGTGCTCTGCAGAAACGTTAAGGAAGTTCTTTAGGACAGAGAAATATGATATCAGATAGAAACTCATATCTCTAGGAAGAACTGAAGAGGCTGTAAATGGTGAATATGTGGGAAGATATAAAAGACTGTGTTTTCCTCTTACATTAAAAAAATACACGACTGTTTAAAGCAAACATTATCACATTATATTGTGGGTTTATAACATGTGGGTGTAATACATAACATGTGGGTGTATAGCATAAAGGATAGGGGATTAAGAAAAGATATTTATGGTTGCAAGCTTCTTATATTTTATGTAAACTGGTACAGTTTAACTCTAAGATGACTTTAAAATATTAAGCATATGTAAAAAATGTTGAGGCATAGCTCAAAGGAGGAAAAGAGGAATAAAGCACAGGTGAAAACAGAAAAAAAAAAGAGCAGAGTGATAGGTGTAAATCTGCTCGTATTAACAAGTATATTCTATGTACAGCAATTAAATGCTACACTTAAAGGAGATTGTCAGGGGGCTTCCTCGGTAGTCCAGTGTTGAGACTTCACCTTCCAGCGCAGGGGGTGTGGGTTCAGTCCCTGGCAGGGAGCTAAGATGCCATACGCCTGTCAGCCAAGAAAACATAAAATAGAAGTAATATTGTAAAAAATTATTTCAATAAAGACTTAAAAAATGGTCCACATTAAAATTTTAAGATTAAAAAAAAAATCTTCAAAAAGGAGATTGTTAGAATGGATACAAAAGCAAGACTAAATTGTATACTGTTGGCAAGAGGTGTACTTCAAACAAAAAAGAAAGAAGCTAAAAGTAAATGCATGGAATTAAAGGGATATCGTCCAAATAGTAAGCTTAAGAAGACTGAAAGTATTGTAATATTGAACCATAAAATAGGCTTCAAGACAAAAGGTATCAGCAGAGATAAGGGGGACTTTTCGTAATGATAAAAGGATCAATTCATCACGAAGACATAGCAATCTCTACCTAATAACAGAGCTTCAAAATACATGAAGATGTTTTCACAGAATTAAAGGGAGAATAAACAAATCTATAGTCATAGTTGGATATTATAACACTTCTCTCCAAGTAATTGACAGAACAACTAGACAGATCAATAAAGACAGAAGATCTGAATAACATTGTCAGCTACCTTAACTAAAGTTTAGGGAACACTATACATAAAGTTCAGGGTATGGGTGTTTTTCAAATGCAAATAGTACTTCTCTAAGGTAGGGCAGGAGCTATGATGTAATGCAAATCTCAATACATTTAAAAGGGTTTAAACAATAGCCTAGTCTCCGATCACAATGGAATTAAATTTTTAATAAATAATAATGACTGAAAAATAAAAAAAAATAACTCCACAAACATTTGACCATTAAATCACACACTTCTAAATAACTTATGAGAACTTATGCTTTTGGCAGAGATGGAGTAATACGGGGCCAGATTTATGCTTCAGGCTTAAAGAATAACAGAGGAAATGTAAGGGAACAGTGATTTTCAGATACTGAACAGCAGGTACTGTAGACAGTGGTCCCTGAGAGAGGAAAAATGACATGGTCCCGGAGATTGTTTCAGGCTACTGCCAGGTGAGAGTTTCTGGCCTGTAGCACAGGGAGGAGACACCCAGACAGGTCCCAGTGATCTGCCTGGGCTGAGGAGGCAGAGCTGGAATCCAGGAACATCACGGCAGCTAGAGTTCTCAAAACAGAGAATCAGGCAGTAGAGTGCTCCCCGGGGCGAGAGGGGGTGCTCCAGAGATCTGTAGGAGCTTCCCTCAACATCTTCAGGGAAATACTGATCAGTACATGTGTATGAGGCAGCTCCCCCAGGTGAGGAAAGAGCCACTTGAAAGTAATAAGATGAACAATCCCCAGAGCTCACAGGACCATGAATATTTCATATTCCTATAAGCCAGAGTGGGAAATCCTTGTAATTCACAAGGGTATTGCCTTAGGAGTGAAGTAAAACAGCCCTAAATAAATGCTGCTGTGGTTTCTCCTATCAAAGCTTAGAGACTATTAGATAGTTCAAGAAGTGAACATTTTCCAAGTAATCTAATTGTGTCCCAGAACAAACCTTAAGAGTATTATAGGAAAAAAAAAAAATCCACCAAAGTAAAATTCATGGTGTCTTGCTTCTGAACAAAGATTACAAGGCATGTGAAAGAATTAGAAAAATCTGAACCATGATGAGAAGAAAAATGAAAAGTAGAAACACACCCACAAATGTCGCAGATGATGCAAATAGTAAATAAGAATGTGGCACCGACTTTTATAAATATGCCCCATATATATGCAAAGAAGTAGAGAAAAGCTCGAGCATGTAAAGGAAGATAGAAGAAAAATCCAAATCAAACTCTAGAGGTGAAAAGTGTTTTGGATGAAAAATAAACTAGATGTAATTATTTGCAAATCATTAACTGTAAAATAAGAGGTTAGCAAATTTGAAAACCAGAAACTATCTAAAGTGGAACACAGATAGTAAAAAGTTTGGGAGAAAAATAAGCAGAGCATCAGTGAACTGTGAGACAACTTCATGCTTACCCAATATACATGAAATCAGAGTCTTCAGAAGAAGGGAGAGCAGAACAAATTATTTAAATAAGTAATGGCTAAAAGTTTTTCAAATCTGATGAAAAATTAGAAATCCATGTAACCAAAACCTCAGTGAATCTCAACTTATAATGATAAAGGGTTCAGTTACATGAGGTGCTTAACATTAGGGGCATAAATATGTATACACCTACATCATGAGAAATGCTGGACTGGAAGAAACACAAGCTGGAGTCAAGATTACCAGGAGAAATATCAATAACCTCAGATATGCAGATGACACCAGCCTTATGGCAGAAAGTGAAGAGGAACTAAAAAGCCTCTTGATGAAAGTGAAAGAGGAGAGTGAAAAAGTTGGCTTAAAGCTCAACATTCAGAAAACGAGATCATGGCATCCAGTCCCATCACTTCATGGGAAATAGATGGGGAAACAGTGGAAACAGTGTCAGACTTTATATTTGGGGGCTCCAAAATCACTGCAGATGGTGACTGCAGCCATGAAATTAAAAGACGCTTACTCCTTGGAAGGAAAGTTATGACCAACCTAGATAGCATATTCAAAAGCAGAGACATTACTTTGCCGACTAAGGTCCGTCTAGTCAAGGCTATGGTTTTTCCAGTAGTCATGTATGGATGTGAGAGTTGGACTGTGAAGAAGGCTGAGTGCCGAAGAATTGATGCTTTTGAACTGTGGTGTTGGAGAAGACTCTTGAGAGTCCCTTGGACTGCAAGGAGATCCAACCAGTCCATTTTGAAGGCGATCAGCCCTGGGATTTCTTTGGAAGGAATGATGCTAAAGCTGAAACTCCAGTACTTTGGCCACCTCATGTGAAGAGTTGACTCATTGGAAAAGACTCTGATGCTGGGAGGGATTGGGGGCAGGAGGAGAAGGGGCCGACAGGGGATGAGATGGCTGGATGGCATCACGGACTCGATGGACGTGAGTCTGAGTGAACTCTGGGAGTTGGCGATGGACAGGGAGGCCTGGCACGCTGCGATTCATGGGGTCGCAGAGTCGGACACGACTGAGCGACTGAACTGAACTGAACTGAATAAGAGTTTTAAAATTCATGAAGCAAAACTGATAGAAATGCTTGAAGAGTCAATCATATCCACAATTATAGTTGGAGCTTTCAACACCCTTTTCTCAATAATCAATAGATCAAGTAGGCAGAAAATCAGTAAAGGTATAGAAAACTTGAACAACACTATCACTCAACTTGGCCGAATTGACATTGATAGAATACTCCATGTAACAGCAGAGTACACATTCTTTTCAAGTGTACATGGAATGTTTACCAAGATAGACCATATTATAGGCCACAAAACAAGGCTCTCAGTAAATTTAGAAGGGTTGAAATTATTCAAAGTATATTATCTAATGATAATAGGATTAAATTAAAAATCAATAACAGATATTCCAAATATTTGGAAACTAAACAGCACATTTGTAAATAATCTCTGAGTCCCGGGAGAAGCTGATAGGAATATTAGAAAATGCAAATGAAAACCCAACATATAAAATTTTGTGGACTGTAGCCAGAGCAGTTCTCAGATGGTAATTTATAGCATTAATGCCTGTATTAATAAAGAAGAAAAGTTCAAATCAATGGTCTTAGCTCCCACTTTAAGACATACGGAAAAGGAAAATTCAACCCAAAATAAGCAAAAGAAAGGTGATAAAGATAGAGCAGAAATAATTCAGATAGAACACAGATAAATAGTAAAGTCAGTGAAATAAAAAAACTGATTCCTTGCAATCAATGAAAGTGATAAAACTTTAACCACTCATCAGGAATAAAAAAGATACAAATTACCAATATTAGGAATGAGAGAAGTGACTTAATTACAAATTCTGAAGATATTAAGAGAGTACTAAGGTAATGTTGGGCTTCTCTGGTGGCTCAGTGGTAAAGAATCCACCTGTCAATGCAGGAGGCATGGGTTTGATCCCTGGGTCAAGAAGATCCCCTGAGAAAGGACATAGCAACCCACTCCAATATTCTTGTCTGGGAAATCCCACGGACAGAGGAGCCTGGTGGGCTATAGTCCATGGTGCTGCAAGAGTTAGACATGAGTTAGCAACTAAACAACAAGAACAAAGGTAATGTTATGATCAACTTTCTGGCAAGGAATTCTGCAACTTAGATGACCTGGATAAACCCCTTAAGAGACTCAGACACTTAAAGCTCACCAACAAAATTAGATAACTCCCAAAGCCTTGTCTCTATTAAAGAAATTGAATTCCTATTTAAAACCCTTCCCATAAAGAAAACTCTATGCCCCAAAACTTCACTAGTGAATTTTGCCAAATATTTAAGGAAGAAGTAGTAGCAATTTGTTGTGAGTTGAATTGTGTCTCTCTCAAAATTTGTATTTTGAAGTCTTAACCCTCCAGTGGCTCAGAATATGTCATTATTGAAAGATAGGATTTTTATACAGATAATCAAGTTAAAATGAAATCTTCAGAATGGACCCTAACCCAGTATGACTTATGTCTTCATTAAAGGGGAATATTCGGAGACAGGCATAGAGGGAGAACAGCGTATGAACATGAAGACAGCCATCTGCAAGTCAAGAAGAGAGGTCTGGAACAGATCTTTTCCTCACTGCCTGTGGGAGCAATCAGTCCTGCCCTGATTTCAGGCTTTTGGCTTCCAGAACTGTGAGACAGTACATATCTATCTACCACCCAGTTTGTGGTACTTTGTTACAGCAGCCCTAGAAAATTAACACATAATTCTACTCAAACTCTTCCAGGAAATAAAAGAAGAGGAAACATTTTCCAGCTTGTTCTAGGAGGCTACCCTGGTACCAAACCAAGAGAAGAAAGTGATAGGCTACTATCTCTCATGAACATGGATATAAAAATTTTAAATAAAATTTAGCAAATCAATCCTACATACATTCCTTCACTTTAAGCAAACTAGAAATAGAAGATAATTTTTCCAAACTGTTAAGGCACATTTATGAAAACATCACCTCTAGCAGCTTTTTTTGTTGTTTTCTTTTTTTTATTGTATTTGTTTTTAATTGAATGATGATTGCTTTACGATATTGGCTGGATTTCTGTCATACATCAACATGAGTTAACCACAGGTGTACATATGTCCCCCTCCCTCTTGAATCTCCTTCCCACCTCCCACCCATTCCTACCCCTACCTCTAACATCTTATTTAACTATAAAGAGTGATTGCTTTCCCCATAGTGTCAGGAACAAGACGGGGGTGTTCACTCATGCCACATCTATTCAGCATTGTTCTGGAGATTATAGCCTGTGCAATAAGGCAAGAAAAAGAAATAAATGATATCTAGATTGGAAAAGAAGAAGTGAAATTATTTTTGTTCACCTACATGATTGTTCATGTAGAAAATTCTACTGAGTGTTCAGAAAAAGATTCTAGGGCTAATAGTTTAGCAAGTTTGCAGAATTCAAGGTCAATATACAAAAATTAATTGTATTTCTGCCTATTAGAAAAGAACCTGGGTGGGAGGGGGGTTCATGTTTGGGAATGCATGTAAGAATTAAAGATTTTAAAATGTAAAAAATAAAAAACTAAAAAAAAAAAAAAAACTAACCCCCCAAAAAAATAAATAAAATAAAATAAACTTTCAAAAAAAAAAAAAAAAGAAAAGAAAAGAACCTGAAATGAAAAAATTTCAAATACCGTGTATAATGTCATCCAAACATGAAATTAATAGGGATAAATTTGACAAAAGATGTCTAAGATTTTTTTTTTATCAGAAAACTCTAAACCATTGCTTAGATGATTCCTGGGTTGGGAGAATTCCCTGGAGAAGGAAATGGCAACCCACTCCAGTATTTTTGCCTGGAGAATACTATGGACAAAGGAGCCTGGTGGGCTATAGTCCGCTGGGTTGCAAGAGTCAGACATGACTTAGTGACTAAACAGCAGCAAGATAAATTAAATAAAAGGAGCCATATATCCTGTTCACGGATCAGAAGACTCAGTGTTGTTAAGTCATCTCCCCAAATTAGTCGGTGGATTCAGCACAATCCCAGCCCTTGAACACACTTACCCTGAAGGATTCCCAAAGCTTTTGCCAGTAAATGGCATGGTGAAGGCTTGGTCACTGACTGCACAGAAATTTGCTAAGCTGTGCAAGCCTGATGGTGGTCTCTAAAATGATATCCTGGAGGGCAGCAAGGGCTGTCAAGGATGGACTGGAGGCCAGGAGCTGGGGCTGAAAACCAGGAAGAGCCACAAGGCAGGAGCTGGCAGGACCAGGCCAAATGAAGATTCACCCAGAAGTCTGAAACTGTTGTCTCCAGGTGGTGGGAGGATGGCAGATTCTTATTTTTTTCTTTGTGTTTCCTCTCTCTCTCTCTCTCTCTCTCTCTTTTTTTTTTTTTAAATTTCACAGAACACAACTATTTCCAATGTCATCAGAGAAACAGCAGTCCTATTGTTGATTCCTACGGGGTTTTCCTTTCAGTACTTTTGTAGAATTTGGGTATTTTAAAATGGAGATTGTATTTGTTTTATAACAAAGAACAAAAGGCAGGCAGACAGACCGAAAGAACATGACCTGTGGCTGAAGCAATCGGTTTCGAGAGACTAGGGGGAGCTCCTGGTGGGGCCACATCTCAGGAACCAGGAGACGGAAACCCCAGGAAATGTGGGATGAGAAAGCTACAGCACATTTCACTTGTCATATTCTCTCTAAATCTGACTTTCGTTGGACACATAGAATGTCTGCAGTTAATACATCAAGTCATCTTAGCACATTTGACAGAAGCCTTAACTCCTTAATTCCACGGAGGTAGATTGGGATCTCTTAATTACTTAATTGAAGAAAGGTACACATGTCAGGCTGCTGCGGTGTTTGGGAATTAATCTTTAAAACTTGACAGTGAACATTAAATTCAATTAGGGAGAGCGATTAGCAAAGATTCTTCTCTCCTTCACTCTGGGTACCTTGAGAAGCGGCTGACTGGTCTGCATTGATTCGGATGCTATCGCTGTGTATATATCAACCAGGAGAGCCGAGTACGCATTTTTCACTTGGGAGGGGGGTTGTTGGGCAGTTTAGGGACGGATGGATTTCCTGAAATGTGTTTCCACGACTGGTTTAGGAGGCGCTGGCCAAGAAATCAGGCCTCTCTGGTCGCTGATTTGGCCTTGGCATCACAGAGTTCAGAGTCTCTTCTCTCTTTGATTGGGATTCCCATCTACACCCTCCTCCTCCTCCTTCCCCTCCCTCCTGCTCCAACGTCTGGTACTCAGGAGATGTTTGTTGAATGAATAAGTAAATGAATGCATTTAATAGATGGGAGCATTTGGGCACATTTGCTGTAGAGCATATTCATTTTCTGACCCTCTCTCTGCCTCTCTTTAGGGGAAATACAGGGTAGTATTCACAGCTCCCTTCCCCCAGCCCTGCCCCTTGCCCCCCATTTCTAGCAGCAACCAGTCTCTCCATGTGTATTTTCTTTTTGAATTTATTTTTTTTGGTTGGGAGGCCTGTGGGATCTTCCTCCCTGAGCAGGGATCCAACCTGTGCCCTCCGCAGTGGAAATGCAGAATCTCAACCACTGGACCACCAGGAAAGGCCTTCCATGAATATTTTTATAGTCTTATTCCAAGTGTGCAAATAAACATGATAGAGTTTTGCTTTATGTGAGTTTTTATTTATTTTAAATATTTAAAAATACTATTTAATTTATTTATTTGGCTGTGCTGGGTCTAGGTTGAGGCATATAGGATCTAATTCCCTGCCTGGGGCTCAAACCTAGGTCCTCTGCATTGGGAGTGTGGGGTCTTAGCCTCTGGACCACCAGGGAAGTCCCTCCTGTTTGTTTTTAAAATGATGATGAAATACACATAAGATTTACCAATGTAGCCATTTTTCAGTGTAGATTCATTGGCATTAAGGTAGCTTCCCTGGTGGTCCAGTGGCTAAGACTCCGCACTCCCAATGGACCTAGGTTTGATCCCTGGGTCAGGAAGATTCCCCCGGAGGAAGAAATGGCTACCCACTCCAGTATTCTTGCCTGGGAAATCCTGTGGACAGAGAAACCTGTTGGGCTATACAGTCCATGGGGTCACAAAAGAGTTGGACAGCACTTAGTGACTAGACAACAACAAATCTAAGTACATTCACATTGTTGTACAGCCATCACCACCGTGCATCTGCAGAACTCATCTTGCAAAATTGAAACTCTGTTCCCGTTAACATGGTCCCCATTTTCCCCTCTCGGCAGTCCCAGGTAACCACTGTCCTACTTTCTACCATGCCTTTGACTGCTCTCGGAACCTCTTGTATGTGAGATTATACTTTTTGTGACTGGCTCCCTTCACTCAGCGTGAGGTCTTCAGGGTTTATCCATATGGTGGGATGTGTCAGAATTTCATTTCTTCTTAAGATAGTAATATTCCACGGTGTAAGTGTACATGTATGTGATATATATGTATATATATAGATCACCTTTTGTTTATCCATTTATTCATCAGTGGACTCTTGGGTTGCTTCCATCTTTTGACTGTTGTGAATAATGAATGCAGCTATGGACATTCAGTCCAGTTCAGTTCAGTTGCTCAGTCGGGTCCAGCTCTCTGTGACCCCACGGACTGCAGCACAACCCCATGGACTGCAGCACGCCAGGCCTCCCTGTCCATTACCAACTCTCAGAGCCTTCTCAAACTCATCATGTCCATTGAGTTGGTGATGCCATCCAACCTCTCATCTTCTGTCGTGTCCTTCTCCTCCTGGCTTCAATCTTTCCCAGCATCAGGGTCTTTTCAAATGAGTCAGTTCTTCACATCAGGTGGCCAAAAGATTGTAGCTTCAGCTTCAGCATCAGTCCTTCCAGTGAATATTCAGGACTGATCTCCTTTAGGATTGACTGGTTTTATCTTGCAGTCCAAGAGACTCTCAGGAGCCTTCTCCAACACCACAGTTCAAAAGCATCAATTCTTTGACACTCAATTTTCTTTATGGTCCAACTCTAACATCCATACATGACTGCGGGAAAAACCATAGCTTTGACTAGACGTACCCTTGTCAGTAAAGTCACGTCTCTGCTTTTTAATGTGCTGCCTAGGTTGGTCATAGCTTTTCTTCCAAGGAGCAAGCGTCTTTTAACTTCATGGCTGCAGTCACCAGCTGCAGTGATTTTTGTCACTGTTGTGAAAGTTCTAGGGCCTACAACAGATTTCCCAATGTAGGGATCTGGCAAAGGGACTGAGGATCCCCAGGGAATTTGACTTTGAAGGCCAGTGGGATTTGATTACAGAACGTCCACAGGACTGGGGAAACAGCCTCTTGGAGGGCACAAACAAAACCTTGTGTGCACCAGGACCCAGGAGAAAGGAGCAGTGGCCCCACAAGAGGCTGAGCCAGACTTGCCTGTGAGTCTCCGGTGGAGGCGTGGGTTGAGTGGCTGCCATGGGGTCAGGGGCACTGAATACAACAGTTCTGGTGTAAGCCCTTTTGAAGGAGGTCACCATTACCACCCTTACCCCTACCACAGTTTGGCCTCAGGCCAAACTACAGGGAGGGAACACAGCCTCATCCATCAACAGCTGTGAACACTGGGGTACACATATGTCTTTGAGACCGTGGTTTTACTTTTTTGAGCATATATACACCAGTGGAATTGCTGGTTCATATTATAATTCTGTGTTTAATTTTTTGAGGTTTCGCTATACTTTTTTCCCCTCTCGTGGCCAGACCATTTTGCATTTCCATCAACAATGTACAAAGGTTCTGATTTGTCCACATCTTTGCCAACACTTACCTTCTTCTCCTTTCTTTCTTTTTTTTTTTAAATAATAGAAGCCATTCTAGTGGCTGTGAGGTGGTGTTTTTATGTGCTTTTAAAGCTGAGATGACGTTGTACTGAATATATGCGGCAGTGTGTATTGTCTTATGTATTCAGGATTATAGCCCTGTAGAGCTAGTTCATTAATTTCGTTTTTTCTATTCAAGTCACACTTGTACATAGTTTTGAAAAAACAGCAGTTCCCTGTGCTCTGCCTTTCCGCCATGAATTCCCACTTCGCTTTGAAGTCTTCTGGCTGCCTCCTCTGTTATTTCTGTTCATATTTCTAAATGTAAATGCTGCTGGATTTTGCTTTTCAGTCTGAAACCCCAGCTGTTGACCCCTCACAAGGAAGAAAGGAACTGAGGTCTCTCAACATCCTTTGAAGGCCACTGTTGACCTCTTGTTTTTTTAATCTTAGACATTTACATATGCCTGGGAAATAACGCTTTCAGAACTCTGATCCTATGCATTTTGAGAACCTTCAGAGTGTGCCAGGGTGAGTTTTCTCATCTTGAAAGGGGAGGGTATTGCTCACATCCAGTTTGTGGATGCGAGTGGGCATGCTTTGGGTTTACTGTTATTAAGGGAACAAGAGAGGGTCAGGGAATCCTGCTGTTAAAAACCACACACTCTACACGCCTCAAGAAAACACAGCCTCCAGCACCGCAGCTCCTGCTGGGTGCCAGGCAGGCCGCAGCGTGCCCCGCCCTCTCATTCCCCACCACTGCTGCCCGGGCTGGGGCCCTGCCTACCCCCGTCACGTGGAGATGGAGACTGAGGCCAGGAGAAGCCAAGCTTCTCGGCCAGGCCACATGGCCTGCGAGCCGCAGCGTCACCTGGGAGGCACGGTAGGTGCCTTCCGGCTCTTGTGTTCACGCCTCTGACCCAGCTTGGAGGGTCGGTGAGAGTGTCCCCGTCTTCCTGGGGTGACACCAGAGAGGGGGATACTTGTACTATTGAGCGCCTCCCTGTGTCAGGCCTGCGGCTAGCCTGCTCAGGCTCCTTGCTTGCTAGCCTTTCCCTGGGGGCTCGTGGTGGTTGGCGGAGTTTGCTGCAAGAGCTGGTGGGAAGCCAAATGCAGCTCTTTCACGCCCGAATGGTCCCTGCTCTCGGAATGTTCAGTTCTGTACTTGAGGGCTTAAAAACACATTTCAGAGGTCATTAAGTGTACACAGGCCTTTCTGCCATGAGCATCACTCTCCACGGAGAGCAGGGGGCCAGTGAGGGATGGTACCTTCTCTCCCAGAAAAAAGGACAGCGTGCCCCTCGGGCAGGTGTCTGCTGCTGGCCTGATTGCAGGCACCGGTGTGTCAGGCTCTAGTTTGAATTTTAGTCTTAAAGAGGGACGCATGCAGATGGCCTGGCCTGCTGTCGGTCCACTGCAGGGCTCATAAAGTCCTATCTCAGAGGACAGATGTCACAGGTACAGGCAAGACTGGGCTGGAACTTTTTGGTGGCGAGCAGGTATGAAGCAGGTGAGAGGGGCTGGGCAGGTGCATGGCAGGGCACAGGACAGGCTGTTTCCTTGTGGGCTCCGTTAACCCCAGAAAAAATTTTGGGAACGGCTCCCTCGTGACTTGCCAGTTCCAAGGCCTTATTATATTTCCACCAAGAGAATTTCACATCTAGATACTGTTTGGATGGTCAAATATTGGGAGTCTGGTTCCACTGTGGGAGCGTCTTCCCCGTGCAGGGGGGCCCAGCTGAGCCCCTGAGGTCAGGGTCCCGTTCATGACATGTATCTCTGTTTGCCTCATAGGTGTGGAACGCCGTGGACTCAGGGAGCTGTTTGCAGACCTACTCCCTGCACAGCGAGGCAGTGCGGGCCGCCCGGTGGTCCCCCTGTGGCCAGCGCATCCTCAGCGGCGGTTTTGACTTCGCCCTGCACCTCACAGACCTCGAGACAGGTATGTTTCTCTGTATCCTTCCCCTGAGGCGCCTCCTTCTCTGAGCTGGCAGCTGAGCCATCGTTCTCTCTGGGGAGGCTTCTCCTGGCCAGCTTGGGGCGCAGGGGCAGAATCCTGCGGCCACAAGCTGCAGACATTTTCAGGGCTGGGGCACCTGGGATCAGGGGAGACGCAGCTTGGTGAGTGTGTTTCCAGGCCATTTGGCTGAAATGGAGCCTCTCCACAGAGAGGTTCATGGTAGGCCTTGGCCAACTCGCCCGGAGGGCAGAGCCCCAAGGTTGTCTCGGCCTCAAGCTGTGGGGCTGGATAAAGAGGTGGCTTTTTAATCAACTTCTGACATGCAATTTGTACTGAAATAGATTCAGCTTTATCATAGTGTCCTTTGGTTGGAATCAGTTTAGAATTCCTGTCAATTCATTACCGTTGAAAGGCTGTAAGGAACGATTCCAGCTCATAAGGGAAGTCTGCAAACGAGTTCTGCTTTCATGCCCGCCCGCCCCGCGCAGGCCTCTGGGTGAGATGGATTCGTGCTGGCTGGGTCCTTAGGGGGTGCTTGACAAGCAAGGCGAGAAGGAGAGAGAAGTCAGTGAGGGAACTTTTCCACTCCCCAGCTTTCCTGGGCGGCAGGCACTGGAAGCGCCACGGGCCTGGCCGTGGTTGTCTGGTGAGGATGGAGCCTCTCCCCCTGACCCCAGGCTGGCTGCCCTTGGTGCCTCCCTGCCTTCCTCCTGGCTCACTTTCTGCTGGGTACTGCCGCTAAGGCCAGGAGGGGAGGCCTGGGTTCACACTGGTCCCCGGGATGCCCCTGCCTGCCTGGCTCAGCTGGGGAGGTGCTGGGGGCCCGGGCCTCTCCCAGAGCCCAGCAAACGGGGGTGAGCACCCCCAGAGCTTGGGCCCTCACTCTGCCCTGAGGCTCAGATGCAGCGGGGCTGTTCCTCACCCCGAGTGTCCTTGTCTCCTGCTGGGTCGTGCAGGGTGGCCTTGTGGGTGCCTTGCAGCGCCTGTGACTGAGCCCTGGTGGCCATCAGTCGGTAGGGGTGCTGAGCAGCCTGACAGCTGTGAGGGCGGTGGGTGCAGTGTTTCAGGCTTTGCTTCTGACACATCGATCCTGCCAGCCACCATTCTCCCCATTTCCCAGGTGATGAAACTGAGGCTCGGAGGGGCGAGGGACTGGCTCGGGCCCTCCAGGCTGCCTGGAAGGTGGGGTTTGGAGCCACACCTGTGCCACTGCAGACTCCATGCCCATTCCACCATGCTGGGTGTGTGCGGTCCTCAGACTGTGACCTTCCTGGGAGCCCGTCCGGGCCGAGAGGGAGCTGCGGCTCCAGGGGTTTGGTACCGCTGGGTGATGGTGACCATTGAGTCAACGACAGCAGGAGGTACTGTCGCCAAGTACCTGCTGTGTTCAGGGTCTGCTGTAGCCTTCCATTTGGGGTAAGGCCCCACTTACTCCTTGAGACTGGCTCCTCCAGAGTCCCCTTTGTCACGCAGCCCAGAGGCACAGCCAGACAGTGGCCGAGCCAGGATGATCACTGGTCTACCAGGCTCTGAGGCTGGTGGCCTGACTGCTACACTGTGTTGCCCGTGGATCCAGGAAGCCATGCTTGGTATTGGAGACACAGAGGTGAACAAGCCCCAGGATCCACCCTGGAGAAGCTCCCATCTGCTGGGGAAGACAGACGTGCAGAGAGTCCCAGAGAACAGTGAAGGGCTGAGATGATGTAGCCTGGAAGATCAAGGAAGGCTTCCTTGAAGAAGTGGGGCCCAAGCTGATACAGGAATAGGGGAGACAGAGAAGCAGGATGGAGGGGAGCTGGTGAGGAGAAGGAGGGAAGTGGAGTCTCAGCAGATGGAACGAGGATGGATCCATCATGGGAGCATGAACCATGTGATGTGTGTGGCAGTGTGGGGTGCAGGGAGCTGGGGGAGGTGAGTCTGGGGGTGCAAGAATGGGAGCTCCAGCCCCACACGCTTCCTAGACCATGGGGCATTCCTTCCCCACATACTGCTCCCCAGACCAGCATCACTGAGCACCCACGGGTGCCTGCGTCGCCTGCCCGAGTGGAGATGGGATGAGTTTCACACACAGGTGATGCTGGCGGGTTAATCAAATGTAAGTTGGTTTGACGACATTAGTGAATTCCTAGTGGCCCTTTGTCACGATCTGTCTCCTTAGTCAACAGATGTTAAACAGGCCCTGCCACGGTCTCTGGGTGTGAGTGTGGGTGTGAGCGAGTGTCGGGGGTTCAGACGTGTTCAGGCCTTCCGGAAGGCCTCCCGCCTGCCGAGTTAGGGGCTGCCACAGCAGGTGGTGGTTGGGGGCCGTTGCTGAGCTTGGAGCAGGAGGGAGTCATGGCAGGTCTCCCTGGCGGTGGGTGTGACCCATGGTGCGGTGGGAGCCGCAGTAGGGGAATATGCCCGCCCCACCCGGTCTGTGCCGGACCATGCTGGAGGGAACGTGGTCTGCTCCCCAGCTGCGGGGTGGGACGAGGGAGGTCTGGCCCGGCCCCGGGCCTTGCTGTCCACCCTGGGTGGTGAGGGGGCACTTTGCACCCCTCTGCTGGGAATGGGCTCACCACTTGATTCGCCTCTTGAAGGCCCCCTCTCATTCATTTAGCTGTTACTTATTGAGCACCAGCTGTATGCAGGCCCTGGTGCTGGGGCTGCGTTGGTGAGCAGCATGCACGTGCTCTGTGCTTTGAGGGGGGCAGGTAGGGGCCAGGGGTTTGCCCTTACCCTTGGGGAAGCCCTCTAGCTCCTGGGCGGGGCCTTTCCTGTTGAGGGGTTGTTGGGTTTCTGGGTCCGACCCCCCCAGCTTAGTGTGGGAGCTCCCTGAGAAGGGGGGCGCCTGTCCTGGTGGTCCCTGGGTCTCCGTCACCCAGCCAAGGCCGGCTCGAGCAGCTGCTCAGCAGATGTGTGGACGAGGCCGAGCTGAGGCTGGCGCTTGTTGGGCAGGGCTGGGTTCACAGGGGCCGCGGGGTGGGCTGGGGGCTCCACGTGCCCTGGCCTAGCGCGTGTGGGGATGTTCTCAGCCTGCAGTCCCCGTGGCTCGCAACCTCATTTGACTTCTCTTGTCCTTTCTCGCCACCAAGTCTGATCTTCCTTTTCACTTGATCTGCCTCTTTCCGCCCTTGGTGATTTGGCTTTTTCATTTCAATCTAATTAGAACTCCCTGCCAGGAGAAGGCAACACAGGGCGTTCTCACCGCCGCGCTCTGGGAATTAGTCACTCGGTGCCCATTGTCGCTAATGGGAATTTGGCGCCAAGGCCATTTATCCTGGTGTCCTCAATCAATACAGTTAAAAATCTGTGGATTCGGAAACGTCAATACCCGGCCTGAAATATGGAGGGCCAGCCACATTTTATCTTGTTAATTTATAGTTCTGACGGGCTGTTGGCTTATAGAACAACCATGAATCAACACTTAAATAAAATCTGCTCACAGATTAATTATTTTTGGTGCTCTCGTTTCAGTCTGTAATCTTCATAACAAAACGTCTCTGATGCATTCGGCTGAGGTGGTCTCGGGGAGCGCCGGTCGACTCCGCCAGGGCGCAAGCGTCTCCCTCTTTATGAGCCAGTGTCCAGCATAGCAAGTCAGCCTGTCTCCTCGGAACCCCCCGGCAAGCTTGTGCTTGTTCAGTTCCAAGTAGTGCTGGTTTCTTGTAGATTCCAGCCCCCAGCCTGGCTAGTGAGGCCTCAGACTTGGCATGCATTTGTTGGCTGCAAAGGAGGTGGTCCTTTCCCTGGAGCCCCAGGGCACTGGGTGGTCGGGATCCCTTATTCTCCTTCCTGTGCCCGGTCAGCTCTCCCGATGTGTGACCAGCTCGTCTGGGGCACCCGGGCAGTGCTACCTGGTCCTGGCTCCTGGATACTGGAGGCAGTACGGTGGGACCGAAGGAACTTGGGTGGGGTGCAAGCTGGGTGTCCTTGGGGGAGGGTCCTTGAGCTCTCTTTCTGCATCTGTGAACTGGGTAACAGTGCCCAGTGGGTAGGCTTGTCGAGGGGCATAGCTGAGATCACGTGTACAGAGTGCCTGCTGCATGGAGGCCACTCAGCAAAGCAGCTCCTGCCCCGCTGCATCCCTGCCCTACAAGGCCTGACAGAAGGTGGCAAATGACGGCCTTGTTCCTCTGAGCATCCGGACCCAGCTGCTGGGTGATTTCTTTGAACGGGGCAGCTTTGGTGGCTCAGTTCTGAGAGCCTCCCAAGAGGCCCCGAGCCGGCTCCCTAGCGTGGCCCTTGATCCCACGTGTGAGTCTGGGGGGCAGATGGGCGGGAAGACCACCTTTCAGGGTCTCCTAGCTGCTCCTCCATCTTTTCCTTCTCTGTGACAGGATGGCCTGGTGGGGGGTAGCAACTTTCTGCTTGTCATGGGTTGGTACTTGCCCTTTCTTTGGGGTGGGTGTCCTCTTTGCTCAGACCCCACCACCCACAGCCTTGCTGTCCCCAGCCCCTCCCTGGCTTTTCCTGCTCTGGGCTGTGTCCCCTGGCATGAGTTTGTGGGCCCAAGTGGCCCCGGAACTGGCCCCACCAATAATCATTGCTCTTGTTTTCTAGAAAGTGTCTTCTGGTGCCTCCCTTGTTTTTGCATCATGATTGGGGCCTCCATTGCAGAAACATGGAAGAAGGGAATGGCAAAGTGGCCAGGCGCTCATGGTGGACCAGGCCATGGGCCCTCTAGCCCTGGTTTCCGGCACCCTGTTTGGCCTGTATCAAGCTGAAATGAATAAGTGGATAGTAGGCCCTCTGCTTATTATGTATTTAGTCTCCACACTAGCCAGTCAGTGAGATATTTTTATCCCCATTTCATTGACTCAGACACCGAGGCCTGGTGTGTTTGGTGACCTGCAGTGACAGAACTGGGGTTCAGCTCCAACCCATGAGACTGGCAGAGGCTTTGGCGGTTGAAGGGCAGGAGTGGGTGCTCTCACCACGTCTGTTTCTGGGCTGCGGGCCAACAGTTTGTGTAAACTGAGTCCAGGAGAGCCTGCTTGGCCCTCTCCCGGGCAGCCGGCTCCCCACCTGCCGAGTGGAGGATAACTCGGGGTGGGGGTGGGTGGGGGGGTGCGGGCCTCTGGGCAGGAGCCGCGCCCAGACGGATCCGGACTCATCCCTCTGATGAAGTGACTGGCTGCATGATGCTTCTCTGGCTATCGACAGCCAGCATTCCAGCAGGAGTGTTTGCCCTGATGATTTTAGAACACTTGCAGAGGAAGGGGTGAGAAGCCTCCAAATTAAAAGACCCGAGGAGAGTGTCAGGGGCTCGCTCAGCTCTGGAGCAGGGGCCCAAGGGGAGGCTCCCTGTGGGGCCACAGCCTGCAGAGCGGCGCTGCCCCGAGGGGCCTGGGTGTGTCTGTCCCCGGGTTTTCAGCACCTTGACTGTTTTCTAGAGCATCTCAGAGGGCCCTGGTTAAGCGATCACCCCGTGCCTGTGGAGAGCAGGACGGCCTCTGCCAGTGGGCATGGATGCGGCGCTCCCGAGGGTGCGGGCACATTCGCGTCATCACTCTTCTGGCCCTAGACCCGGACATGGAGGCTGTGCCCCCCCGATCCAGGCACCTGTCCCCATTCCCGCCCACGCTCTTCTCTTCTGCTAGCAGGAGTATCTCTCCAGTCCCAACCTTAATTTCTCCCCTTCTTTCCACACAGCTTTGGGGTGAGAAGCCGACCCTAACTGTGGACATATACGAAATCGGATGCTGCCAAGCTTGAGCAGGCCCCCGCCAGCCCCGTATCTCACACTTGGAATGTGCCTCTGAGGCCCCTCCCCGCCTCCACAGACGTTCATCTTGTCATCCGCTAGTTAAGCTCATGCCAGCCCTCTGGATAAATCAAAGGTGGCTTTTAATCAACGGTGCTATTTCATTCATTGCCGTTATTGCACAGCAGTGGTGGCTTTATCTCTGTGGGCGTCTAATTGCAGTTGCCCTGCAGATTGGCTTCCTTTGCAGGTAGGATGACCTCCATTGATTGACCCCGGAGCACAAACACGGTCATGGCTTGTTCATGTCCCGGCAGTGACTCCGAGTCCCAGAAAACCAACTCGAGTTATACCTTTGGGATGGACCCTTTCTTTCTGCAAGTGGAGAACTATTTTTTTTTTTTAAGTTTGGAAAATGCAGCCCTGTCCAGTTAATTAAACGCAGTGGCCAAGCTTGATGTAAGAGAAAGTTCTACAACTACTGCCATTTCTTCTGTTACTACGACGACTGCTGCTGCAGCTACTGTCTACAGGCCTATCGTTTGTCTGGGGCTCTCTGTCTTACCTGCATTCTCTCTAATTCTCAGAACAGCCTCTGAAGGTCAGATCTGTTATCCTGATTCCTTGTACCGGGAGCCCACAGATCCAAGAGGATTGCCAGCTGATCCAGGGGCCTCCAGCTTATCTGTGGAGAGTGTGCAGATGTGGGCCTGTCTGACTGTGGCTTGGACCCCTCCCCAGGACTCAGCTCGGCTTGCCCAAGGCAGCCCTTGTTTCTGATCTGCGGAGTTTGATCTGAAAGTTAGCAAGCTCCTGCTCTCGTTAACTTTGAGTCAGGATGGTTAAATTTACAGCTGGCTGAATACTTCCCAGAGGATGAGTGTAACGATATTGATTTTAGTGGAATGAGTCATATGCCGCCTGCCTGGGAACACGAGCTCCATCACCCGCAGCCGGTAGCCGCAGCCAATCCCTTGTCAACGTCTCCGTGGCCTGCTCCCCAGCCCGCGATGTGCACGCAGAGCCCAGAAGGAAAGGTCATGGCGTGCCCGTGGGCGGGTGAGGCGGGGTGCAGCTGGCTGGGCCCCGGGGTCGCTTGGGTCCAGCCTCTGTCCCAGCGTGACCGGTTTGTGTGATGTCCCCTCTCTGTCCTCAGTGCACCCTGCTGTGAAACAGGTCCTCTCAGAGTTGTAGTGGGACCCATGCACGCCCCAGGCAGGGGCCCCCTCCCCTGAGAAGAGGGCCTGAATTTCCCTGCAGTCTCTTGGGGACCCAGGCTTGGGTTTCACCTGAGTTGTTACGTGCCAGGACCTGGGCTGGGGTGCAGACCTACTGAGGGGCTGGAGAGGCCCCTCAGGGCCCTGGAGCCCTCATGCCGAAAGGGCCCCACATGGTAGGCTTTTGGGTGGACAGATAGTGTTGGCCAGCCGCGCGGGTGGTCACCTCGGGGAGCTCAGTGTCTCTCTCTGAGAAAGGGGGATGGGGGCTCCCTGAGGAGGACCCCGGCCAGCGTTACCAGCTGCCTCGTCACAGCAATATTGGTGACGGCGCGCTGGCGGCAACAGGAGTGTCGAGAGAACAGATTGCATTTCTGCGTTCTGTTTTCAACATGTTTTTGCTTTAACGGCGATTTATAGTTTATTTGTATCATTATCGATTCACGGAGGAAAAGAAGTGATTTTTCCCAACTCCAAGAGGGTCTGAACAGTGCTTATACTGGTCGAGTTCATTAGAACAAGATCAATAACGTCAGTGTTAGTGGATTAAATATTTTAAAACTCAGTTTCTTATAAGCAGCATACAGTGAAGTAGTGGAATTTTCCATAACGTACATGTAAACAAGTCAGATGTGTCTCACGGTTAGAGGTTGTACACAACCAAGCGTCGTGCTAAGAGTCTCATGGCCCCGGGAGGGGATCTGATAACTATGCCGCTCCATTTCTGAGAAGTTTCAGTGCAGGAGCACATGTGGCAGGCCAGGACCTCTGCTTCCGTCATGGCTCTCACCTTCAAGACAGTGTCTGATAAATATTTGCCAGCCTTATCCATATCTCTTTAAGAAAATGTAAAGGCCAGCCCGGGGCATCGTATTCTCATAGCCTCAGAACAAAAACTTAAGTCAGTAATCTCTCAAGTCTCCTGCTGTTGAAAACTCATATCCCTTGGTTTTAGCTTTCAGTTTAGCTAAGGATGAATTCAATAATTTGAGGCTTAGTTGTCTTCAAACAGTAAGAGTTTCCCTTTGTTGTTTGCTGTCTGCTGGGCCTTCTAGAATCCTCTCCATACCACTCTGCTTACTGCCCTCCCAACAGACGTGTGTGTTTGAGGGCACGCGATCCCATGGAGAAGGGGCCTGCCCAGGGTTGCTCTCCTGAAAGTGATAGAGCTGGGATGAGACCCAGGTCTGTGTGACCCTCAACCCCTCCTCAGTATCACCTCTTGCTTTGCACAGGTTGCTGGGGTCCTGACTGAGTTACAGCCTCTCCCCAGACCTCCTTAGGTTGTGTCTCTTGAAAATTAGGGATCTGTAAGCTGTGAAAGTGCTGCACTCAATATGCCAGCAAATTTGGAAAACTCAGCAGTGGCCACCAGACTAGAAAAGGTCAGTTTTCATTCCAATCCTAAAGAAAGGCAATGCCAAAGAATGCTCAAACTACCACACAATTGCACTCATCTCACATGCTAGTAAAGTAATGCTCAAAATTCTCCAAGCCAGGCTTCAGCAGTACGTGAACCATGAACTTCCAGATGTCCAAGCTGGTTTTAGAAAAGGCAGAGGAACCAGAGATCAAATTGCCAACATCCGCTGGATCATGTTAAAAGCAAGAGAGTTCCAGAAAAACATCTCTTTCTGGTTTATTGACTATGCCAAAGCCTTTGACTGTGTGGATCGCAATAAACTGTGGAAAATTCTGAAAGAGATGGGAATACCAGACCACCTGACCTGCCTCCTGAGAAACCTATATGCAGGTCAGGAAGCAACAGTTAGAACTGGACATGGAACAACAGACTGGTTCCAAATAGGAAAAGGAGTACATTAAGGCTGTATATTGTCACCCTGCTTATTTAACTTATGTACAGAGTACACCATGAGAAATGCTGGGCTGGAAGAAGCACAAGCTGGAATCAAGATGGGCAGGAGAAATAGCAATAACCTCAGCTATGCAGATGATACTACCCTTATGGCAGAAAGTGAAGAGGAACTCAAAAGCCTCTTGATGAAAGTGAAAGAGGAGAGTGAAAAAGTTGGCTTAAAGCTCAACATTCAGAAAACGAAGATCATGGCATCTGGTCCCATCACTTCATGGGAAATAGATGGGGAAACAGTAGAAAAAGTGTCAGACTTTATTTTTGGGGGCTCCAAAATCACTGCAGATGGTGATTGCAGTCATGAAATTAAAAGACGCTTACTCCTTGGAAGGAAAGTTATGACCAACCTAGATAGCATATTGAAAAGCAGAGACTTTACTTTGTCAACAAAGGTCCGTCTAGTCAAGGCTATGGTTTTTCCAGTAGTCATGTATGGATGTGAGAGTTGGACTGTGAAGAAGGCTGAGTGCCGAAGAATTGATGCTTTTGAACTGTGGTGTTGGAGAAGACTCTTGAGGGTCCCTTGGACTGCAAGGAGATCCAACCAGTCCATTCTGAAGGAGATCAGCCCTGGGATTTCTTTGGAAGGAATGATGCTAAAGCTGAAACTCCAGTACTTTGGCCACCTCATGCGAAGAGTTGACTCACTGGAAAAGACCCTGATGCTGGGAGGGATTGGGGGCAGGAGGAGAAGGGGACAACAGAGGATGAGATGGCTGGATGACCAACTCGATGGATATGAGTTTGAGTGAACTCCGGGAGTTGATGATGGACAGGGAGGCCTGGAGTGCTGCTGTCCATGGGGTTGCAAAGAGTCGGACACGACTGAGTGAATGAGATGAACTGAACTGAAGCTTATTGAAAAATGGAAACATTTTTTAGTTTTGGTCCCTTTTAACAAAGAAAATACAGCAGAGGCCGAGTTATTACAAGTTAAAGTAGGGAAAAAAGATATAAATTATGGCTTGTCTTCTAACTGGAAAATTTTAGTTCTTAAAAGACATAGATTCTGTCTCAGTCTCTTTAGGGAATGGAAGAGGAATAACATAGTCAAATACAATTTTTTTTTCCCCAGCAAAAATGTTCAGTCATTATCTTGTAGCAGCTTGACTTTCACTTTTCCTCTCCTCTCCCTGCCCCCCTCCCCACCCCCACCCCTGCCGCCCCATTGCTGGCAAGACTGTATCACTACACTTTTTAAAAGAACATGGCTAATTCACTGCCTTTCCTGAAATAAGCATATGGTTATATGATATGGTCCAAGGAACAGTGGGGATTTTTTCTTCCTCCAGGCAGATAGTTTGTTTTTCCTTTTGGACCTAAGGGTTGGCAGTGAATTGCAAATGGGCAAGAAGTCGGCATTAGGCGCAGTTGTTTCTGTCTGAAGAGAAGACTTGTGGCCTGCTGGGGCCTTCTCGCGTTGTGGGGGCTGCAGCGGCACCTGTAGGCTCCTTTTCCGACAAGGGAACGTGATGATTGCCTTCCCCGAGTCCCCATGGGATTCCCCCAGCCCCTTGGCTGGAGCGAGGCTCCTGAGGCCAGTGCTGCAGGCACAAAGACCGTCCCTGGGGTGCACAGGCTGGTAGCCTCTGCTCCATCCTTCCTGGGAAGGGAGCCTGCTAACTGGGCTCCTAAATGCTGGGCTTCTTTCTTTCATCTTTTTAATTTGTGTACTTGGCTGCGCGGGCTCTTGGTTGCGGCATGTGGGATCTTTCAGTCTTCATGGCGGCACGCGGGATCTTGACTTGTGGCATGCAGACTCTCGGTTTGCAGAATGTGGGGTCGAACCTGGGCCGCCTGCCCTGGGGCTGTGCCCTGTGTCTTTGTCCCTGGACCATCAGGGAAGTCCCACACTTGGCTTCTGACCTCGGTTTTCTGACTTGGTTTCAACTGTAGCAGAAAGGCGAGGAAGAGTTTGGGTTCCAGACAGGTTTTGGGAAAGCAAAAGAAAGAGGAAGAACAAGAAGTAATAGGTTTCCAAAGAGATTCATTCCCCGGGAAGCAATTTTTTTGGTTAACTTGAGAGAGTTGCTTGTCTTTTGAGCTAATGAAAGGGGCACGGCACCCAGAACACTACAAGTCTGTTCATCTTCCTGACGCTTCGCAGGGGAGCTATTTATTAGAAAAGCAGTATTAAGACAGCAATATCAGTGAAATTTAAGAAGTTATCTTACTATGCCTCGAACAACGCATTTCCTTGGGCGAATCACGTCTTCCCATCTTTGTTCACGTCCGTCCTTCTTTAATATTCCTGTGAGTCAAGAACAAGTTCCCAGCATTGTCTTTCTTGCCACAGTGCTATTTACAGTCCCAGTTGTAAATGGCTTTTCAGCGTGGCACCAGGCAGAGAACCGTATTTGCCTTGACTGGTCTCCTCGGGTTGGACAGCGAGGCTGCTGTTTATGGTCCCTTCACCATAATCAGCAGTGCGATCCCAACTGGCCAGCCCTTGACAGCATGTCATGGTGACACACGGCGACCACGGAAATCTTTGTGCGTTGCATTTTGTAGCAAAATAGTGGAAGGGCTTACTGAGCTTAAGGAGGCATAGAGTCTGCATTTGCAAAAAGTCAAGTGTTTCCAGAATTTCCTCTGATGACAAATGACTGCCAACTCTAGGCCCTTAGAAGATATTCAGGGAAAAAAAGAAAAATCAACATGCTTAATCATCCATCAAGGTAAAGGTGATACTTTAACAAAGAACAAGAGAGTAGCCTCTTTCCAAAAAATTTGTACCATGGAGAGGACATTTTGAAAACAGATGTTTTTAATCATTTGTATTATTCTGTAATTTTTGTTGCCCCAAATGATGTGAATGTATCCCCTATTAAAAACTTCGATTTTTGCACTCTTAACCCAGGAACAGTGTTTTTCTAATCTGCTCTAGAATCCTGTAAATGAAAATTTCAGTGGATTGTGAATTGGGTTGTTAAAGATTAGTTGCAGGGGCCATTATTTGGCATTAGGGGAAATGGAGCTTCATTAGCAAAATGTTCATCAGTGGTAGAAGAAAGTGGGAAATGTCTCTCCCGTTTCTAGCAGTAAGTGTCTTCCATTCTGGTTCCTCGAATCTCTGGAAGGAGGCTTTTGGGGCTCTGGCAGACTTTGGTATCTAAACTGAGGCTGTAACTGAGCTGCTGTCAAGTCCCTGAGTCAATGAAAGGTCCCTACATTACAAAAATGGAAGTAAGGATAGTCCTGCTGCTCTTACTAAAAATATCGCAACTCATTTGGTTTAATAATTTCCAAGAGGTTTGTTGGTACTCTTAGTAAATGGCATATTAAAGTGTGTTTTAAAATATGGGTTATTTTGTCCTTTTATCCTTGTCTCAAAATCATCTTTTATTTTTTGGTAATTGTTTTTATATTCATAATACATTGGTACAGTAGCACACTGTGTCACTTATTCATTAAATAAATATACCCATGTTGGCATCATATGCCTAAGGGTATCTCCTGTGCTGTCAGACAAGTTTGGAGACCAATGACCTAGGCAAATTGGCTTTATCAAGAATTCTGCTGTAACTGTCATGAGCACCAGTTGATGACTTTTATCTCCTCACCTGGTGAGCTGGTGGAGCATTTAATTAGGTATGGTCCTGAACGCAAAGCCAGGCGGCCTTCCGTAAGTGCTTTCTAAATCCGTGGGCCCAGCACACACCTGGGTTCCTGTGCGAGGAGACTCTGCTTGAGATCTTGGCAGGGCACTGGCATCCAGCTTCTTAGGTCCCAAACTGCCCACCACCTCAGTCCAGGGGAGGGTTTCCGAGGGCCAAAGGCTGTCAAGGATGCCCCTCTTGGGCTCTGGCACTGTGCAGAGGAAGGCACGCTGGCTTTGGAGGCCAACATACCTTGGCTCAGCGCAGAAGTTCCGTTCCCCACGTGCCCCACGTCTAACCTGTTCTAAATGATCGACAATTCTGGCATTTTTTGGGTTTTCCTGTTGGCTCAGAGGTTAAAGCGTCTGCCTCCAATGTGAGAGACCCGGGTTCAGTCCCTGGGTCGGGAAGACCCCCTGGAGAAGGAAATGGTAACCCACTCTAGTATTCTTGCCTGGAGAATCCCATGGACGGAGAAGCCTGGTAGGCTACAGTCCATGGGGTCGCAAAGAGTCGGACACGACTGAGCGACTTCACTTTCACTTTCTTTATGGCTTACCTCTCTCTGAGCAATCTCGGTGATAAAGAAGATATTTTCCACAGCAGAGTTACATGCATACAGGCAGACATTTGCACTATGGCTGGGAGTGCTTGATCGCAGTATCATGGCAGATAGAAAAGGTGGTCCACACCCCTTTCCTCCAACCTGTGTCCTGAGTCACTGTGATGTCACACTCTCATTGATCACTAAGGGTCTGATGGCACCCCACCTGCCACACTCTACTGCAAACCCCACCCACCGCATCCTATTGCAAGCCGTAAGGGTGTGGTTGTAAGGTGCTGATCCTAAGAAGAATCACTTTGGCTCATCCTGCTCTTGGTTTTTACACCTCCAGATGAGTAATCTATGGTATTAATTGTGTTGCTTTGGAGCTGTGATTCAGTCTTCCTGAGCCTTGGTTTCTTCAAGCTGCGAAGTGGGTTTAGGGTTGACATGTGCTTTAACTGGGTTGATGTGCATGGGTTTACTGCACACCTAAAAGGTGGTGTTGGTGGATTCAGGCATGCTGCTCATCCCTGCGGTGGGGGTGCGGTGGGGTTGAGCTTGTAGAGGCTCTCAGGTGGCCTGAGAGTGGGGGCGGATGCTACACAGGCTGTGTTTCCGGAAATTCTCCACTGGCCGCCTGTGCCCAGGCGGCTGCGTTCTGTGGCTCTGTACCAGGTGGCGTCTTAGTTTTAAGATATTTAGTTTGTGATCTGAGTATTTTCTGACTCTCTTCGTTTTGTGTGTTGTAGGAACCCAGCTATTCAGCGGCCAAAGTGACTTTAGGATCACTACCTTGAAGTTCCATCCGAGAGACCACAGTGTTTTTGTATGTGGCGGCTTCAGCTCTGAAATGAAAGCTTGGGACATAAGGACCAGCAAGGTAACACCCACCTTCCTCACTTAGCCTTTCCAGGAGAGCTTCCTTGACAATTTGAATGATTGGGGGCGGGTCAGCATCTATATATAGGACCCTCGAGATGGAATAATTACCACTTAATATGTAATCAGTGCAAAGCATAATTTTTAGATGTTTTGAAAGAACAGTCTTGAGTCATTAGATATTAAAGCTTCGTAGGTGCAGTTCTCTGCAAGCATGTTGCTAAAAATATTTGTGGAGTGCCTACTGTGTGCAGATGCTTCCGGATGTTAGAAAGTGAATCAGTCTTGGATTACTCAAGGGAGTAATATGTGGATACAGATCAGTGGTGCGGAGGAGTGCTCTTTGTGTGTGCACGTGTGTGTGTATGTGTGTGCGTGAGGGGAGGGGGCTTGGGGCGGGGCCGGCATTCAGAGAGGGTGAGCTTTCAGCTCAGGGCAAAGACGGCTTCACAGAGGAGACTGTGTTGCCTTCGGGGCTTAAAGGCTAGTCCCCATCGGTCCCATAGAGAAGCGATTGTCCAGTCCCATCCGTTACTGCAACCTGCTGCTCCCGTTGCTTCCCTCACTTAAGACATGGCATCTCCATCCTTCCGGTTGCTCCGGCCAAACCCATCAGAATCATCACGCTCTCTGCCCCTGCTCTCATCCCCTGCCACCCGAACCATCAGCAGATCCATTTGTAACTGTGGTTTTAAACCGCCCTTGTCTCCTGCTTGGGTAGTGGCAGCACTTTCGTTTCTGATAAATGTCTTCCCGGCAACACCACCCCACCCGCACCAGCCCCAGCCGCTTACAGTGTGTTCTCAACACAGCAGCCAGGGTGGCCCGCGACAGCGAAAGTCCACGTGTCACTCTTGCGGTCAGCACCGTCCAGGCTCAGGTCTCACTCGCAGTAAGGGCTGTGTCCCTGCGGTGGCCCCAAGGCCTCATAGTCTCCCGTCAGCCCCTTCTCTGCAGCTCCGGCCCCACCAGCCTCCTAGCCATCCCTGGAGCACACCGGCACACTCCTGCCTCAGGCCCTTGGCACCCTTGCTCTTTCTGCCTGCAGTGCGCCCTCCTGGTTTTCTGTGGAGAGGTTCCCACCCTCCTTCCTCCAGGGTCCTGCTCAAATGCTGCCTCTGCAGGAAGGCCTTCCTGGACCAGGTGCCGGGCAGCCCTGGCATTCACTAGACCCCCGCACACCTCACTTCTCTCTGTATCATTCATCATCATCCACAAGCTATGGCTGTACGTGTGTCTTTGTCTGTCTCCCTCCCTTTGAATGTAATCTTCGGGGGGTGGGGGGTGGTTTCTGTCTGTTTCGTTTGCTGCTGACTTCTAGCTGCTAGACCAGTGCCTGGCATGTGGTAGGCATTCAGCAGATCTTGGTTGCCTGAATGAGCAGGTGGAGGCAACCATACAGACTGTGGGAGATAAAAGGTTTGGACAGGGCCAGTGACCTGCTCCCCAGTGACACAGCTGGGAATGGGCCCCAGGCAGTGGGACAGGTGGGCAGTGGGACAGGTGGGCAGTGGGACAGGTGGGCAGAGAGACTTTTAACGCTCTGCATCTGGATTTGGATCAGCAGTGGGGAGCCATGGGAGGTTTGTGAGCAGAGGGGGCCAGGATCAAGACTGAGGAAGGGCTCAGGGAGGGGCAGTGAGGAAGAGCCTGAGTGCTCCTGCCTCTGAGGAGCCAGTGGTTCCAGGATGTCTGTTTCAAGCCCTGAGAAGCAATGCCCTTGGTCTGAAGGAGGCACCGAATCTCTCAAATGCTGCAGGGTCATTCATGATGAAACGTGCATCGATCTTGATCTTAAAAGAAGAGGGTGTGGAATGTCAGAGACTGCCGTTCTCCAGCTGGGATCCAGGGGAGTTGATGGTCCTGTGCTGAAGGTGCAGCATCAAAGCCACTGCCTAAAGGCATCCCTGTCCTGGCAGGTGCAGCAGCCTCCGCAGGTCTGCGCTGAGCAGAGGCCTTTCCGAACAGCTGGGATGGAAGGTGGTGGGGTGAGGTCTCCAGTGCTGGACTCAGAAGGCAGGCTGGTGCTTTGGATTAGTAGCTGCAGGAAGGTGCTCTCCCACCAGGCTGTGGACGGGGGATGCTGGTGTTTTGAGGAGAACCTAAAACCAGAAACAGTTTCCTTCAAGAGGACAGGATGTTCCATCCATATGTATCTTGCTTACAGGATTGTGCCTCACAGGGAGGGGGGAAAATTAGACATAGAGAGATGTACTCTTTTTTTAAAAGAAAAAAAAATACATTTTTTTCTTTTACAAAGAGACTTTTTTTTTTTAAACAAAAATATTTGGAAAAGAGAGAAAAGCTACCCATAAAGAAGTGGACACGTGGGCTTATGAAAGCACTGGAACACTCATGTTTGGGCTATAAATACATGGTGAATGAAAGAAAACACTGGGAAGTGCTGTTGGAGTTGGAAACTCTTAGTCATGCCGTTTGAAGCTGGGCCTCATGGTCACCCAGCCCCTGCTGACGGCCACGTCCCTCGGAGGTGCGCTTACTGTTTTTAGCCCCGAAGACTAACCACGTAAGAAATTACTCATCAAGGACGCCATCTGATTTAAGACTTTGTTAAAAATACCGGATTTTCTCCCAGGGCAGACGCCAGCTGATGTGCTCTGAGAACGCTAGGGGAGAAGCAATTAGGAGCAGATGTTGCTGTGACTGGTATTGGCATGTTTGCCAGTCCTCTCCCAAGCTAGTAACGTGGGTAATGGGGCCGCGCAGTGTTTCTTTTTGCTTCCTTTTTCCTAACAATCCGAACCCCTGTCCTCCTCGCTGGGTCACAGGGCTCGTTCCATTTGCATCAGCCAGACTCAGGGGATCACTCTCTCTCCCACTTCAGTGAATGTTTCCTCTGAGAGGTGTGGCCCAAGCGCCTCCTGTGGATCCAGTGGGAGGGCCAGAGAGGAGAGGCAAGGTTGCCCGCCTAAGGTGGCTCTCAGCAGTCCTGCTGCACTCCCACGGGGCCTGGGGCTCTGTCCAGCGTGCTGAACTCTCCAGCCCTGCCTGGCGAGCGTGCAGACACCTAGGGCTGAGCAGTGTGGCTCTTACTGCCTTCAGGGACAGCCAGGAAAACTGCAGGGGGTACGCGGACTTTACCTTAAAATCATGACAGATTTCCTCTTCTAAAAATCATGGGAAGGGGACTTCCCTGGTGCTCCCAATGCCGGGGGCCCAGGTTCCATCCCTGGTCAAGGAATTAGATCCCACATGCCACAGCTAAATATTCCATGTGCCGTCAACTAAGATCTGATTTAGCCAAATAAATAAATATGAAAAGGACATGGGAAGGACCTTATTATTTCATATAATATGTGATTTTATATGGAAAAATTAGAAACTAGAAATAGAAGGGGTGGCTGAGCCAGATGAAGGTGAACGTTGTAACATGTGCCTGTTTTTTTTTAACTTCAGTGTTCTTTTCCACTGTGTGTTTTTTAAACGTTGATTGGTCTTATTCTTATACAGTTTTGTATTTCGCTTCACACATTTCACACAGCATTCTAAGGGTTTTCCTTACAGTGAGATGAGTTCTTGTAGATTTCCAGTACATCCCTCGGACACCGCACGCCTGGCTGGTTTGCTCCTCGCCTCATCCTCGGTACTGAGAATGCGTGTCTGACACAGCAAGCGCTCAATAAATATGGATCAAATGAATATATTTCAAGTGGTTCAGCTTATTAAACCATTTCCTGAGGTTGGTTTGGAGGACATTTGCTTTCCTTCGGTTTGCCATTTGAAGCTAGTAGGTGGTGATGAGGGGTCGACCAGCTGAAGCCTTAGGGCTAAGTCTGGCATACTTCCTGTGTCTGTAAATAAAGTTTTATTGGAACACAGTTCTGGTCATTCACTTGCATAGCAGCTACAGCAGCTTTCACACCATAGCAGCAAGAGCTGGGTTGTTGAACCGAAGACTGCATGGTCCACAGAGCCAGCATAGTTACGATTTGGCTGACCCCTGCCAAGATGGGTCAGGCTGTGGCGTCTGTTACTCCACGTCTGGTCGCAGCTGATCCCTCTGACCTGGCTGACCAGGTGGGCCCCCCTGTGCCTCACCCTTTTATGGGGACCCTGTGGAAATCGTGTGCACACGGAACGTTGTTTCCAGAGAACCGTGCCTCAGTCGGGCATGCGGGTCGTCCTCCCTCCCTGTTACCATCCCCAGGCAAACCGCACCCGTCTGCTGTATTGTACATTCTACTGTCAGGTGCATTTGTGCGTCTAGTGCTTTCCACACTTGCAGTTTATCACCTGCAGCTTGGGCCCCAGAATTCAGATTACTGGATTAAAGCAAGTCCGCGTTTTGAAGGTGAGGTGTAGGTTGTCTAAGGCCACGGCTGATCCCACCGTTGGAGCATGACAGCAGGGCCAGACAGCCTCCTACCAGGCCCAAGGAGCAGTTGGAACAGATGACATTAAAACTGCTTTCCAGCCATAGACTTTAATGATTCCTTAAGCTAAGCTGCATGATCAATGTCAGGATTCTGGGCTTCTCTGGTCCAGCCCAGTTCATTACAGCAAATGGGTGATTTGGCTTCTCTCTCTCTTCTTTGCCGATCTCTCTCCACTCAGGTTTGATGATCAGAGCACATCCCTCATCTCTGCAAAGTGCCTGACTTCATTTCCGGCCGGTCGGCAGGCTGTGTTCCGCACTAGCCCTCTGAGCCTGCTTATTGGCGCTGGCTCCATGCTGCCAGCATGGGATTTTCTGATGCTTTTTGTCTCCTGACAGTCTGCCCAAATGTGGGTATAGTCTGGAACCCAGGATGTCCGTGGCCTTACCTTTGTGTTACTGTGGGAGTCAGAGCCCCGATGGGCTGCCAGAACTTATTGGCCTGAGCTCCATGAGACCTGGGCTCCCAGCCTCCCTCTCCCACTTGCTTAGCTGGCTGATTATAGGTGAATCTCTAGGCGAAAGCTTCCCTCCATAGGGTTTCCCCAGTGATGCAGGAAAGGAGCGGCAGGAGGTCATCTCTGCAGCAGGCCTGTCAACCCTCCCCTACGTAGGAGAGCACCCGGGGCTCTCATTAGGATGCGGATTCTGTTTCCGCAGGATGATGTCTTAGTCAGCTCAGACTGCTGGAACAAAGCACTGCAACCCGTGGGCTTAGACAGCAGATGCTTATTTCTCATGGTTCCGGAGGCTGGACTCCAAGATCAGGGTGTCAGTGTGGTTGCGTTCTGGTGAGGGGTCTCCTCTGGGCTGGTAGATAGCTCTTGTCTTGCTGTGTCCACACAGATGGAGAGCAGGCAACCTCTGATCTCTTCACCCCTTTTAAGGCCACTGTTGTCACCATGGGCCCTCCACCTTTATGACTTTCAGTTCAGTTCAGTTCAGTCACTCAGTCGTGTCCACCTCCTTGTGACCCCATGAATCGCAGCACACCAGGCCTCCCTGTCCATCACCAACTCCTGGAGTTCATTCAAACTCACGTCCATTGAGTCAGTGATGCCATCCAACCATCTCATCCTCTGTCGTCCCCTTCTCCTCCTGCCCCCAATCCCTCCCAGCATCAGAGTCTTTTCCAGTGAGTCAACTCTTCACATGAGGTGGCCAAAGTACTGGAGTTTCAGCTTTAGCATCAGTCCTTCCAATGAATATTCAGGACTGATCTCCTTTAGGATGGACTGGTTGGATCTCCTTGCAGTCCAAGGGACTCTCAAGAGTCTTCTCCAACACCACAGTTCAAAAGCATCAATTCTTCGGTGCTCAGCCTTCTTCATAGTCCAACTCTCACATCCATACATGACTACTGGAAAAACCATAGCCTCGACTAGACGGACCTTAGTCGGCAAAGTAATGTCTCTGCTTTTGAATATGCTATCTAGGATCCAGACCTAATTACCTCACAAAGGCCTCAGCCCCAGAAATCATCACCCTGGGGACTGCTGTTGTGAGTTGCTGTCTCAGTCGCTCAGTCGTGTCGGACACTTTGCGACCCTATGGGCTGCAGCACTCCAGGCTTCCCTGTCCGTCGCTATGTCTCACAGTTTGCTCAAACTCAAGTCTGCTGAGTCGATGCTGCCATCCAACCATATTGTCCTCTGCCACCCCCTTCTCCTCTTGCCCTCAATCCTTCCCAGCATCAGGGTCTTTTCCAATAGTTGGCTCTTCACATCAGGTGGTCAAAGTATTGGAACTTCATCTTCAGCATCAGTCCTTCCAATGAATATTCAGGATTGATTTCCTTTAGGATGGACTGGTTTGATCTCCTTACTGTCCAAGGGACTCTCAAGAGTCTTCTCCAACACCACAGTTCAAAAGATCTAACTGGTTGATCCTAAAGGAAATCAGTCCTGAATATTCACTGGAAGGACTGATGCTGAAACTGAAACTCCAGTCCTTTGGCCACCTGCTGTGAAGAGCTGACTCATTGGAAAAGACCCTGATGCTGGGCAGGATTGAAGGCAGGAGGAGAAGGGGACGACAGAGGATGAGACGGTTGGATGGCATCACCGACTCAGTGGACATGAGTTTGAGTAAGCTCTGGGAGTTGGTGATGGAAAGGGAAGCCTGGCGTGCTGCAGTCCATGGGGTCGTGGGGAGTCCGACACGACTGAGCGACTGAACTGAACTGCTTTAGTGAATCATCCTTTTTACAAGAGTAAATTATGGAACTCCAACCTCAGCAAATTACCTCTCAGCTGAGCAGGTCCTGGCGCTGCAAACTGGAGCAGGCCTGGAGAATCTAGGACACATGGCTCCCGGAACTGGGAGCCCGGCCTCTGCCCCAGTTCTCTTCCCTTCTGCAAGCAGGGCCAACCCCGGGTGGGCTGGGTCTGAGCTGGCTTTGATGCATTGTTGGACTTTGTGCCCAAGAAGGAGCCTCAGGTGCACTCAGGCCCCCACTGGGCCTCAAAAACACTGACTGCACCTGCTCGGGTAATTCTCAGGATGAGATCCGCTCCGACAGGCCCGCACAGTTTTGCTCTAGTGTTGGTCTGACCTGAATCATCAATCTTCCATGCTTGTTCTACAGATTTTCTTTCTTTTTTTAAAAAAAAAAAATTTTTTTTTAAAATACAGCTTTATTTTTGGCTTTGCTGTGTCTTCATCGCTGTGCTCGCGGGCTTTCTCTGGCTGGGGGCTCCTCTCTAGTTGTGATGGGAGGGCTTCTCTTTGCAGTGGCCCCTCTTGTTGCGGAGCACAGGCTCTGGGGCATGTGGGCTTCAGTAGTTGTGGCGCTGGGGTTTAGTTGCCCTTTGGCACGTGGGATCTTCGCAGACCAGGGATCAAACCAGTGTCCCTTGTATCTTAAGCACTGAACCACCGGGAGAGCCCCTTTCCTTTCTTTCTTTTTAAGTTTGTAAAGGGCCGTCTTGACTTGCAGATCTTGAACTGGTGTCTTGACCTCCTTCTGGAGTTTTGTCCCAGACCCACTGCAGGTATGTGTCCTCAGGCAGGTGACAGTGTGGAGGGGTGGGCAGCACAGTGCTCTGGACCAGCCTTCCCATCCGCCTGGAATCTCATCTCTGCCCCTTGTCAGAGCCTCTTACTCTGGTGCACTTTCCCTGCAGAGCGTAGACTCCCTGAGGGCAGGAATTTGCTCACTTCTGCTGTATTCCCAGCGCCTGGCCGAGTGCTGGGCGGATGGGAAGGAATTGTCGCAGGAATGACTAACGGCCTAAATCAAGACCAATTGAAAACAAAAATCGCACGTGATGAGCCCTCCCAGTTGAATTGGAAGTTGAGCTAGCATCTGTTAACACGCTCTTCTTAGGTGCCCACCATGGGCATCGTGCCCTGGACAGGGGTGGGGGGATGAACCAGTCGGTCACTCAGCCAGTGGTTGCTGGTCTTCACTGGCTGACCTGGTGGTCAGAGCACCCAGAACCTTAGAGGAGACCCAGCCCCTCTGCAGGTGGTCTCTGCGTCCAGCATTTTGAAAACTTTGCAAGTGATTCTAATGCAGAGCTGGAGTTGTGAACCACCATCCTGGGAGCCAGGATTTGGGTGCATCAGTGAGAATCCTGAACCCCGAATGGTGTTGTGCAGGGTGTCTGCCGGGCCGGTGAGAGCATCCAGAAGTGTTGGCTCCCACGAGGGCGGCTGCCTGGGAGACGCAGTGCCCTTGGCTCTGGGTTCTGGGCGCTGTCCATTTTTGCGGTGTTGCAGGATGGTTGCTTATTTGTCCTAATGAGGTTTTGATTACTCTCCATTTGTCTCTTTCATCAGCTTAATGTTAAAAAGTCTTTTTATTTGGATTCTTTGTACTTGTGCAGTTCTGACTAAGTTTTGCCTCAAACCAAACTTTCTTATGCAGATGAGAGCGGGAGATAAAGGAGGAGGCGGAGGTGGGGAAGGGACGTGGGCAGCCTGGCGCCGAGGGGAGGTGGTCACAGCCTCCTCTGTCCAGTGGCAGTGGGGAGCGCTCAGCCTTGCAGCCTCCTAGCCCCTACATACGGTGGTGTGGACTGGGCAGTCACTGCCCGGCTGACTCTGTGATGGGCCCGCCCCTTGTGCCACCCATAGCAACACAGCAATCCTGGGAGGCGTGCCAGGCACTGTTGTCACCCTGTCCCCCTGGCAGGGAGCCTGAGGTTCACAGAGGTGCCAGCATAGGGCCGGTTGATAGTGGGGTAGGACCTGGACCCAGAGCCTGGACTTCCACACCATAGCAGGTCCTCCTGTTCACAGGTTGAGTGAAGCGTCAGTCTGGCATGTAAGGAAAGCTTTGGCAGTGAGAGCCAGGCACTTGGGTCCTAGGGAAGCCTACACAGGGCAGCCCTTGAGTTCAGATGCCCGCTCAGCCCTGCCGCTTGCAGCCTAGTGCCTGGTGTCAGAGGACCCAGCTGTGAAGTGGAGAGTGCAGGGCCCTGTGGCCTCAGGTCAGAAGTCACAAGCCCAGCATCTCCATGTGGGCATTGTGCCCCACGTGTGGACGAGGAAACCAGTCCTGGAAGGTCCAGCTTTCAGGGCAGGAGTCTGCAGCCACTGCGGACTTGAATTTGCTGCTGCTCTGCTGCTGCTGCTAAGTCACTTCAGTCGTGTCCGACTCTGTGTGACCCCATAGACGGCAACCCACCAGGTTCCCCCGTCCCTGGGATTCTCCAGACAAGAACACTGGAGTGGGTTGCCATTTCCTTCTCCAAGGCATGAAAGTGAAAAGTGAAAGTGAAGTCGCTCAGTCGTGTCTGACTCTTAGTGACCCCATGGACTGCAGCCTTTAGACTCCTCCATCCATGGGATTTTCCAGGCAAGAGTACTGGAGTGGGGTGTCATTGCCTTCTCCAACTTGCATCTGCACCCGGATCTTATTCTGAATTCTGCCTCTCCCTACAGCAGGAGGAGGACACACTTCAGTAACTGAGCCCCCGCTGGACACCAGGCATCGTCCCAGAGCCAGGAGCTCAGCATCTGGAAGAAGGGCCGAGAAGGGCCATTTCTTTGGTGTTGGTGGACCTGTGGGCCTCACCGGCTACCTTAAGCGGCTGGGGAGTTCCCCTTGTCTCCTGGGTCATCCAAAATCTTGGGCAAAGCTGGAGAAAGGGTTCCTGGGGTCCAGAATCTCAGAGACTGCCCCCAGCCAGATCCTTCTCTTCACCTTCACTCAGCAGCACTTTCCTCGGGGTGCCAAGCAGACGCTGGTTAAAAGTCTGAAATGGGACCTGCCCCTGGGAGCTCAGTGTGTGTCCACGGGAGAAGGTGCTACTCGGGAGGGCCCTGTCCCCATGTGAGCACTCGGGCTCTTAAAGCTGCAGTAGTGCTGTCAAAAAATAGAAAGCAGATTCTGAATGGACCTGTAGTGATGACGGAAATACAGTATTTACATAATGTCAATGTGTGTCCTTTGTAGCTCATTTTGCCACTAAAAGAAGCTGTGTTTCATACCCTGAGCACCTGTCCTTGAGATTTTAAAAAATTTAATATTTTCATGAAATTTGTAATGATTATATATATAAATGTGTATGTCCTTTGCAATTCATTTTATCACTGAAATAAGCTGTGTTACATACACTGAACATCTCTCCCTTGAGATATTTTTTTCGAGATTTAAAAAAATTTAATATGTATATGAAATTGATTCACAGTTTTTGTTTTACTTAAACACTTATTTTAGCTTGCCGTAACTAATAGCATCCAAAAAAATCATAGGTTTGATGCCCTAGTTATTCTTTGTCTTAATGTACTTGAAATACTTATTAAAATTTTTTGGTGGTGGCTTTGCTGAAATGAAATTCACAGATGCCTTCATGTATAGCACGGGACTCATTTGTTTTTAGTATATTTACAGAACTACTCAACCATCACGACAGCCAATTCAGAACATTTTCATCACCTCAGAAAGAAGCCCTGTGCCCTTCAGCAGTCACCCCAGCTCCTCTGGTAACCGTCGGTCTACCTTCTGTCTCTGTTGTTGAGTCGCTAAGATGCTAAGTCGTGTTTGACTCTTTGCGACCCCATCAACTGCAGCACGCCAGGCTGCTCTGTCCTTCACCATCTCCCAGAGCTTGCCCAAACTCATGTCCATTGAGTCGGTGATGCCATCCAGCCATCTCATCCTCTGTTGCCCCCTTCTTCTGCCCTCAATCTTTCCCAGCATCAGGGTCTTTTCCAGTGAGTCAGCTCTTTGCATCAGGGGGCCAAAGTACTGCAGCTTCAGCTTTAGCATCAGTATTTCCAGTGAACATTCAGGGTTGATTTCCTTTAGGATGGACTGGTTGGATCTCCTTGCTGTCCAAGGGACTCTCAAGTGTTTTCTCCAGATGTCTCTGTAGATCGCCTATTCTGGACATTGTGTATACACAGAATCATACAGTTTGAAGAACCGCCAGACTGTCTTCCAGAGTGTTTGCACTATTTTTCATTCCAAGGAAGGTTCTGAGTTTTCCCGTCCTCACCTCCCTTGTTATCAGTCTTTTTGCTTATCTCTGTCCCAGTGGATGTGAAGTGGTGTCTCACTGGGGACTGCTGAAAGTCTGTCCATCTCTCTATGCCAAGTCTTGGTTGTGGCATGCAAGATAATTTAGCTGCTGCGCACTAACTCATAGTTGTGGCATGTGGGATCTACTTCCTTGAACAGGGATTGAACCTGGGCCCCCTGCACTGGGAGCTCAGAGTCTTACCGCTGGACCTCCAGGGAAATCCTCTCCGTCAGGTTTTATATAGATCTGTGCAGACTGTGTTTCTTCATGAATGAGCTTTGGTAGTTTGTGTTTCTCAAAGAATTGGTTTGTTTCATCTATGTTATCAAATTTCATAAACTTTTTCATGAGGTGAAAGTGATGATGGCTCAGTCGTGTCCGACTCTTTGCAACCCCGTAGACTGTAGCTTGCCAGGCTCCTCTGTCCATGGAATTCTCCAGGCAAGAATACTGGAGTGGGCAGCCATCCCCTTCTCTAGGGGATCTTTCCGACCCAGGAATGGAACCTGGGTCTCCTGCATTGCAGGCAGATCCTTTACTGTCTGAGCCACCAGGGAAGCCCCAACTTGTTCATAATATTCCTTTGTTATCCTTTTTGATGTCTTTAGGTTCTGTCTTTTTCATTCCTGATATGGATATTTATGCCTTTTTTTTTCTTAGTGTGGCTAGAGATTTAGTTTCTTCTACTTGCTTTGGGTTTAATTTGCTCTTCCTCTTCTTATTTCTTAAGGCAGCAATTTAGATTATTGATTCAAAATCCTTTTTAACATAAGCATTTGAATGCTATACATTTCTCTCTAAGAGCACTCCACAAATCTTGATGTGCAACATTTAAATTTTCATGCAATTAAAAAATATTATCTAATCTTAGTTTTAACATCCTCTTTGACATATGGGATATTTAGAACTTGTTACTTAGCTTCTGGGCTTCCCTGGTGGCTCGGAGGTAAAGAGTTTGCTTGCCAATGCGGGAGACACGGATTCGATCCCTGGGTCAGGAAGATCCTCTGGAGAAGGAAATGGCAACCTACTCAGTCTTCTTGCCTGGAGAATCACATGGACAAAAGAGCCTGATGGGCTGAAGTCCATGCAGTTGCAAAGAGTCAGACATGACTTAGCAACTAAACAACAACAACAAAACTTAGCCTCTAAATATATAGGGATTTTCCTGTTATCTTTCTGTTACTAACTTCTTGTTTACTGATTCTGTTATGCTCAGAAAACATACTTTGTATGATTTCAATACTTTCATGTCCCAGAATATGTTTTGTTTCATTGACTATTCCGTATGCTCTTGGCAAGAACGTGTGTCTTGCTGTTATTGGGTGGGGTGTTCTGCAAATGACAGTTTGATTAAGTTAGATGAAGGGATTGTTCAGTTAGTTCTTCTAGATCCTGGCTGATTTTTTTGTCTACCTGTTCTTTCAGTTATTGGGAGAGGAGTGTTGAAGCTGCCAACTACAATCATGGGTTCGTGTGTTTCTCTTTTCAGTCTTGTCCTTTTTCACTTGTGTATTTTGAAGCTGCCACCAGAGCTCCACTGAGGGCCTGCTCGTATGTCAAAGCTATTAGAGAAAATAAGAAGGGAAAAAAAAAAAAGAACCGGAAAAGAAAATAGCTTCTCACCTTTGTGCTCGTCATGTCTGCAGGTTTCGCCCTCTCTCTGGGGTCTATTTGCTTATGTTTACTTTCAGAGTCCTCGGGGAGTTGCTTTCTGCATTTTCCCCAGAGTTTTAGTTGTAATCAGTGGGGCGAGGGGTTCTGGTGGGCTTGCTGGACCCCACGTGGCCCCAGGTGGGTGTTTTCCTCCTGGCTTTGAATGTCCCCACTTCCGTTGGCCCAGTGCCTCCTGTCCTGTGGGTGTCCACGGCTGTGTCCTCTCCAGGGCCTTTTCCTCAAGCCCCACTGCCCCCCTTCCCTTCCTTGTCGCGGCTTGTAGCTTCTTGGCAAGTATCAGCTTCCCGCTCCACTGGAATGTGAGGGCTCATCCAACCTGGCATCATGTCCCCAGACCCCGTCTTGTTGGCATGGGGTCAGTGGCTCCGTGTTACTCAAATAAATGATCACACCCACCTTCATGAATCTGCAGCCAAACTCTGCAGAGATTCTATGACTTAAAGTTCACGCGATCCAAGTTCCCGCTCCGAGGGCTGTGCTGACTGCAGTGCATTCTCGGCACGTGGACGTCCTGTGAGCCCCGCCAGTGGGCCCACTCTGCCGGCGGCCACAGCCTTCCCCACCGGCCCTGACGAGAAGCCTGCCTGGTATCTGTCTGCGGATCCAGCGCGCTAGCTGAGAAAGGCGGTGGACTGTGAGGGAGGAAATGGCACAGGGCCTCCTGTAATTAGACTGTGCTGAGTGGTCCACTCATCCCGTGGACTCAGGGAGGAGATGAATGGTGGACGTCTCTCCTCACCACCCCCTGCATGTCCTTTTCACATCGATTTCTCAGTTTTTAATTATAGCTTGTCACTTACTTTTTTTTTTTTTAAAGAAAGGTCTGGTTATCTGGCTTGTTTCATTCATTTATTCCCTGAACATTTGCCAAGCACCTATCATGTGTAGGCCATCTCCCTAGTTTTCTGGATTCAAAGAAGCTACAGGAAATGCCTCACGCCTGCGCTTGGCATCTTTAATCCACTGAGTTGCTGGGCCAAGTGGGAAACCTCGGTGGCAGCTTCAGGACTGCCGTCCCCTCACCACCCCCACACCCCCCACCATACCCTGCGCTTCCCTCCTCTGGGGCTGACACATGAGGTCGTGCAGGTTGTCTTTGCACACAAGCACGTGGTCAGCGGGTGGCTGAGTGCTGGAATCGGCCAGTGTTCCACTGGCCCAGCCCTGCCCTCATCAGGGATGATCTCACTGGAAGGAGGGTCTTTTCCTGATATGACCCAGGGCCCAGGTGGGCCGGCTGTGGCCCCATCGCTTCCCCTTACGCCTGCTGTCTCTCATCCTCACCAGGTTGGCTCCTCACCCTCTTCCCCGGGGACCCCAGCACTGCCCATCGTCCACCCCTTCTGTCTTCCACACCGCAAGGTCATCTTCGGGAAACGCAAATCCAAACCCGTGTACCTCTGGGCTCAGAGCCCTTCCCGACCCTACACTGCCCATGAGGGCAGGTCCAGGCCTGCCTTCCTGGTGAGGACAGCCCTGCCTCGGCCACCAGCTGTGCCTCTGAGTGCCCAGCCTTCCCCGAGCCCTCCCCACAGCCACCACCTCACATGCCTGGGGGACTTCACACCTTCCCAGACTATTTGACTTGTCTGCCACGCATGGGATTTACTCTTAAGAATAAAAGAGTAGGCATGTTATTTTCCAAAGAGGGTAGAGGACGAGGAGCTCGTGAAGGAGCAGCCGGAGACCTGGGAGGAGAGCTGGGTCCAGGGCTGAGAGCTGTTGGGGGCGGGGACTCAGGATGCCAGCAGCGTGCATCGGTGGAGGCAGAAAAGGGCGTCGGGTGTGCCTGTGACGAGAGAGCAGAGAGGGAGGCTGTGCTCTGGAAGTGCATTTTCATTACGGAAGTAATCTGCGCTCTTTGCAGCCTCCTCGGAAAATAGGAAACTGTAATGAGGAAGATAACCATTCAATTTCAACACACCGAGAACCGCCGTTGACAGTTGGGGTCCTTCCTTCCAGTTTTTTAATGCGTATGTTTACATCTTTAGATGATTTTCCCCTGCTTAATACACTGTTAGTGTTTCTGTATGGTTAAAAAGTTTTTGGATGATGTAATTTTTTAATAGTTACCCAATATCCTATAAGGGACTTAACCAGTCCTCTAATTATTGGGTGTTTATCATATTCCCAGTATTTCCATTACTACAACACTGATGTAAACATCTCTGTATGTAAATTCCCAGATGCAGACTTTAAAGACTTTTAATATATTTATTTGGCTGTGACAGGCACGGGGCGCTTAGCTGCGGCATGTGAGCCCTCTAGTTTCGGCACCTGGGTTGCAGAGTGCACGGGCTGAGCTGTCCCGTGTCATGTGGGATCTTACTTCCCCGACCAGGGGTTGAACCTGTGTCCCCTGCATTGGAAGGTGGATTCTTTTTATTTTTTCTCTTTAAACCTTTTATTTTTGTTGGGATATACCTGATTAACCATGTGGTGGTAATTTCAGGTGAACAGTGAAGGGACTCAGCCAAACATATACGTGTATCCATTCTCCCCCAAACCCCGCTCCTATACAGGCTGGCACATAACCGTTGAGCAGAGTTCCATGTGCTATACAGTAGGTCTTTGTTGGTTATCCATTTTAAATGTAACAGGGTGTACATGACCTTCCCCAAGTCCCTAACTATCCCTTTTCCCCCAGCAATGGTAAGCTCATTTTCCAAGTCTGTGAGTCTCTTCTGTTCTGTAAGTAAGTTCACTCGTATCATTTTTTAAAAAGATTCTACATATAAGGGATGTCATATGATGTTTCTCCTTCTCCATCGGATTTCAGGATGACAGTCTCTGGATCCATCCATGTTGCTGCAAAATGCGTGGCTGGATCCTTTTTAATGGCTGAGTAATATTCCACCACACACACACACACACACACACACACACACACAGACACGCACACACACACACACACACGCACGCACGCATGCCCGCACGCCCGCCCGCACTTCTTATTTATCCATTCCTCTGTCAGCGGATGTTTGGGCTGCCTCCACGTCTAGGCTATTGTAAGCAGTGCTGCAGTGAGCGTCGGGGTCCATGTGTCCTTCCAGATCATGGTTTTCTCTGGGTATGTGCCTAAGAGTGGGATTGCAGAGTCAAATGGTGCTCTGGGCTTCCCCACTGGCTCAGCGGTAAAGAATCCACCTGCAATGCAGGAGACTCGAGTCCCTTCCCTGGGTTGGAAATATCCCCTGGAGCGAGGCATGGCAACCCACTCCAGTATTCTTGCCTGGAGAACCCCATGGACAGAGGAGCCTGGCGGGCTGTAGTCCACGGGGTCGTACAGAGCTGGACACACCTGAGGTAACTGAGCACGCATGCATGGTAGCTCTGCTTTTAGTTTTTGGAGGAGCTTCGATACTGTTCTCCAGAGTGGCTGTACCAGTTCACATTGGAAGGCGGATTCTTAACCCCTGGACCACCAGGGGAGACCCCCTGGATGCAGACTTGATCTAAGGGTGTGTGTGGTTTTAGGTTCTGGATTCCACTGGCCGCTTCCTTCCCTAAGGGATGACCAGTGTGTACCCTACGAACAGGGCTGGTGGGTTAGCTGGCTTGTTTGGGTCATAAGAGAGATGTATGAACACTCACCACCCTCAGGGAAGGTCTGGTTCAGAGGGATGGGCTGGAGGCTGGGGAGAGGCGGGGTGAGAGGGTACTGCCTAACTGGAGGCCTGCTTCCTTCCAGGGCCCCTGTCCTGGCCATGGACTGGGTCTCAGGGGGCAAAGGCCATTGTGCTCTGGTTTCCCCCTCTCAGGCCCAGGCAGGACAGCCCCACACTCTCTGTCCCTCCTGCCCCGGGCAGGCCTGAGCCTCTGCATGCTGCCCCCATGGTCTCCGGAGGGTCTGAGATGCCTGGAAGAGAGGCGTGCACTCTGGGCACAGCAGAGGGGCGTGGGCACCACTGAGCCGGGCCGCCTTGGGGGCGGCTGCATTGTTAGAACCCGCTCTTAATTCATGCCTCCATTGTACAGTGCGGAAAACCAATTTTTCACTTGAGAGGATCAGCAACGTGGATACACGTGTAATTGTCTATTTCTGCTTTTTTTCCTCTCCCTCGCGTTCTGCAGCTGTAATTTGAAATTTCACAGTTGTTTCCAACGTGACGGCCTCTCCGTGGGTCGTGTTCAGATCCGGCTCAGATCCAGCAGGCACTAATTGAGCAGCTACTCTCTGCCCCTGGCTGGGCAGCCTGTGGGGTGCAGTGGGGTGGGGTGGGGCTCCAGTGTCAGCTGCGTTGACTTTGCCTCCACCCAGCAGGGTGATTACCGGCCGGCCCGTCACGTCTCTGTGTCTGGTGTCCTCGTCTACACAGGGGGGCTGGGGATCCCCACCCCCAGGGCGGTTATGAGCATGGAGCGGGGTCATAGGGGAAGCACCTGGCAAGGTGCACGCACACAGTAGGTGTTCAGCTAATGCTCCCTGCTGTCCAGGGGCTTCTCAGAGAGTCACTGCGGGGCCGTGCTTTCTACGAGCCTGCAGTGATCGGCATTCACCAGCTGCCTTCAGTTTTGCTAGAAGCTCAGTGGAGGTCGTGCTTTCCCCCCAGCCAGGCAGCGCACCTGACCAAAATGTCAAGTGCCTGCTTTCGGTCGAAGGTGTTCTAACCCAGTGCGATAACAGGGGTCCTCTCAGGCTGATCAGAGGCTCAGATATACATTCCCTTGTGTCTTTGATTAATTTTTAAAAGAGAGAAATGAATTAATTATTGCCTAGTGATTATGGAGGCTTGGAATGGAGGGACGAATGGAGAGCGGGCCCTTAGGAGGTGCCTCGGTGGGAACCCAGCCCCAGGCGCCCAGGAGCTGTTGCTGGTCCTGTGATTCCCAAGAGACTGGCCACTAAACCGCCCGAGAGACAGAGGAAGGTGGCCACACAGGCTCGACCCAGAGGTGGCCAGGGGTGGAGGAGTTTCCTGGGTTCCCTGGAGCTCCTGGAGAGTGAGACACACTTGGCTGCTTCTCTCCAGGGTCCCCTCATCCCCCGCTCCCTCAGGCCCGAGGCTCATGACCTGCCCCAGTAACCAGCACCACCCCCCCGTTCACTGCATCATCTCCTTGGGCCCCACTGTGGGTGTCCCACCGAGCAAGGCGGTCCCCAGGAGGCAGATCCTGCTGCCGCTTGGAGGCAGTAGAGGAGCCTAGCCTCTGGCGTGAGCCCAACAATTTCAGGGGGCGTGGAGAGGGAGAGGTGGGAGGCCCTTGCCCTCCCACATGCCTCCTCCCCCCCCCACCCCGATACTGGTGGCGGCTTCCTCCTCTCCAAGTCGTCCGAAGGACAGTCTCCTCCTCTGCTTCACCACCCCTCCCCCTTGGGAAAGGCCTAAGTGGCCCTGGTGAGCCCCACATTCAGCACCCCGTCCTCTGGGCCTCAGTCCCCCCATCTGTCAGGCAGGGGCTGGACTCTGAGATGAGGTCTGCACGGAGCAGGGCCCTTCTCCGCCGCGTGTCGCTGGGGAGGCTCGGCTGAGGCCACATGCTGTGAGGGGTCAGCACCCTCTCCCCAGGGGGAGCTGCAACCCCCCAGACAGGGGCTTCCCCTCCCCGCACCTGCTGACTGACTCCCCAGGGCCCTGGAGCTGTTCAGTCTACATCCATTCGTCAGGGAGCCTTCAAACACTCACCAAATACCTGCTGAATGGTGAGTAGCTGTGGGATAGAGGGGAAAGGGGCTCATCCCCACGCCTAGCCCTGAGCTCACAGCCAAGGGGAGGGGACAGAATCGGACACTTAGAGAGCAGAGTGATGATAGTTGTCATGGGGGGATGGTGGAAGGCCCGCAGAGGAAGGAACTGATGAGTCTGTCTGGCTCTTTGGGAGGCTCAGTTGACAAAGAGGGTTTTAAAGGATGCATAGGAGTTTTCTAGGCAGCAAGTCAGGGTGAGGAATTCTAGGCATAAGGAATGCACCATGGCACAGAGGCATGGAGGGGCTTGACACATCAGGGAACAGTGAGGAGTCTGTGTGACTGAAGTGCACACAGGGTGTGTGAGTGTGTAAGTTGGTGTGTGTGTGTGTATGTGTGTGTGTGTGTAGAGGAGAGTCAGGAGTCAAGGCTAGCCCAGATATCAGTGCAGGGCCTCCACCCTGGCCATGTGTAGGTTGGGGCCCAGGGCTGAGCACCTCAAGGGAGGCTTTCGGGACAAGGAGCCCTCCCCAGGCACACGGACACCCCTAGTGCTCACCACTCTGCCTTTAAGGAAGGCTCGGAGCAGAGGCTGGTCCTCCGGGAGCCTAAGCCAGCTCATCAGTTATACCTAAATGCCAAAGGGAAAGGTGTCCTCCCCCAGCATATGGTTATTAAAGTGCGCCATCTTTAAGCCTCATTAAGGGCTGTTAAATGCTAATGAATTTAGAGAAGGGCGTCTTGGGGCCTCTGTTTCCTTGGAAACGTTTGAGAGCAGGTGCCTTATAATGAGCTGTACCTATTTTAAAAAGTGAGCCACGAGGCCCGCTTTGATAGGCTGGATCTCAGATGCTGATGGGTAAGTGTGAACAAAGCTGGTGGAGACCAGTGGAGACGCTTTGTGCTCTCCGAAATACCATTCTCTGGTGGTTTCTATAGAAACCACTGGCACCTAGGTAGGAGCATCACCGAGCTCCAGAGTCTCATTTACGCAGCACAGTGTTGCCTCCAGCCTCGGTGACTCGGCCTTGCCTCTGAAGACCACTGGAGCCCTGCTGGCAGGGTGGGACCGCACTTCGGACGAGACAAGACAGATGTATGTTGCTGTAGCTGTGGTTTTGCTTTAATTATGCCTGTGCTGTGCCTGCTGTGAGGTTTCCTCAGGTCCTCCCTCTGCTTGTTGTTTCCGGCCCCATTTGTGAAGCTCATTCCTCCCCACAGAGCACTTTAAGGAAACTTTGTATTATTGAAGCATTTAAATATATACCAAAGTAGAGAAACTGTTTAATGAACCTCCAGCACCCAGTTTCAACAATTATAAACATATGGCCAGGCTTCTTTTAGCTCTGATCCTACTCATTTTCCCCAGTAGTCTCTCCCTCCCCACCCCCACTGCTGAATTGTTTTGACATGAATCCCATAAACATGCTAGTATTTCATTTGTGCGTGTGTGCTAAGTCGCTCAGTCGTGTCCGAGTCTCTGTCACCCTAAGGATGGTCGCCCGCCAGGCTCCCCTGTCCATGGGGATTCCTCAGACAAGAATACTGGAGTGGATTTCCATGCCCTCCTCCCAGCCTAGGGATCGAACCCGCATCTCTTGTCTCCTGCACTGGCAGGCAGCTTCTTTACCACTAGTGCCCCCTGGGAAGCCCAGTATTTCATTTGCACCCACTCTTACTTCTTTAAAAGATAAAGACTGAAAAAGATTGCTATAATACCATTGTCCTTCTAACAATTTAGCAATAGTTCCTTCATATCATCAGATATTCAATCCATATTTCAGTTGCCCTGATTGCCTCATGGTTTTAAACATTCTTAAAACAGTTGCCTTGTTCAAATGAGGAACTGAACATTTGGTTGACAGAGCTCTTAAGCCTTGTTCAATCTCTGGGTTACTTTCCTTCCTTGTAATTTATTTATGGGGGAATACACCGGTTGTTCGTCCTTCATTTTCCTCGTTGCATCCCCCGTGGTGTCATCTAGCACATTCCTCTGTTCCCTGCCTGTCTTATAAACTGGGAGCTGAGGCTAGACAGGGCTTCTGATGCTGCGATGTGCACGCAAAATCACCAGGGGAACTTGTTACTCTGATTCTAATTCTGACTCAGTGGGTCTGGAGTGGGGTCAGAGAAGATACATTTCTAATAAGCTCCCAGGTAGTACCTATGATAGATGCTTGATAAGATTCAGGGATTTTTTTCCTTTTTTTCTCTCTTCCCCTTTTCAAGAATATTTGATCAGATTCAGGCTCAGTTTTTTGAAGAACAGGTCATGGTACATTCTTCTATCAGGAGGCCCCCAACGTCTGGTTGAGCCACTTTTGATGATGATGTGATTCATCAGGGAGTTCAGGGCTTGTCTGCCTGGCATCCCATTTATAAAATCCTCATCAGGTCTTCACGTAATGATCTCAGTAGTTACTAATGATCACTGTTGAGATCTACGAATTCATTAGAGGTTGTAGAATACTGGACTACTTCTACAGAGAAAGCTTTGCTTTCAAACTTAGCTACCCTGAGGACAGAAAAGGCAAGAGAAAAGCTTGAGTCTTTTCCTTTATTTACAAGTTTTCAGAATAATGAGTTGCTTCCCTAGCATCTCTAAAAGTACCTAATTAGGTTTTCATGGACTTTTTCTTCTTTTTTTTTGTATCATTATGAATTTTTGTCTTTATAACATTTGATTAAGTCAATCAGTTGTGGCTCTTATTATTCCAGTGCTCAAATTGCCCAGTATTTGGTGAGTTGAGCCTCCTTTAAGTAGGCTTCTGAACCTTTTTTTAAAAAAATCAACTATATTACAACTTAATATAGTTAACTGCCACCCATTATTGTGCACAAATCAATGAGTTTTGACAGGTGTATACATTTGCAGAACCACCACTGCAATCAGGATACAGAGCATTTTCATCATTCACGGGTTCCCTCCCGCCCCTTTGCAGTAAATCTCTTCCTCTGCTTCAGCCCTTTGGTAGCTACTGATCTATTTTCTGTCACTAAAGATGTGTTTTTTCTGGACTTCTGTATAAATGGAATCATGCAGTAGATACTCTTTCGTACCTGGCTTCTGTTAGCATAATTGTCTGGGATTCATCCACATTGCTGTATGTCTCATTATCCCTCTCTATTGCTGAGTCATATTCCAGGGTATGACTGTATCAATCTGTTTATCCATTTACCTGTTGATGGCATTCTGGGTTGTCTCCAGTTTGGGGTTATGACTAATATAAATGAAGCTGCTGTGACTGTTCATGAAAAAGGTCTTTGTATGGGTATGTATTTCCACTTGTCTTTTATGTAACTGGGAGTGTAGCCATTAGGTGGTATCGTATGTATATATGCAAACATATACGTTTGCATTTGTAATAAATTGCTAGCCTGCTTCCCAAGTGGTTGTACCGTTCTGCATTCCCATTAGCAGTGTAGGAAGGTCTCAGTTGTCCCCCATTCTCACCAACATTTGGTGTGGTCAGTCTTGTCCATTTTAGCCATTGTAGTGGACGTGTAAGTGGTATCTGTTCGTGGCTTTCATTTCATTTTCCTGATGGCGAGTGATGCTGCTCTCCTTTTCATGGGTTTGTCGGCCATTTGAATACCTTCTTCTCAGAAAGTCAGTTCTAGTCTTTTGCCTATTTAAGGTGATAATAATAGTGAGGATGGTGATGACGGTCCAGGAGTTCTTTGTATGTTTTTTTCCCATTCCATGGCTTTTTTGTGTGTTCTAGCGGAGAAATCTTTGCCCACTTTAAGGCTGCACAGACCTTCTCCTGTGTTTTTTTTAGTTTCATAGTTTTTGTTTGTATTTTTAAGTCTTGGGTCCATTTTGAGTCAAGTTTTGTGTCTAGTACAAGGTAAGATTTGTTGAGCTTTGTCACGCAGTGTATGCTCAGCTGTTTTAGCACCGTTTGTTGAAAAGACATTCCTTTCCCCATTAGATTGCTTTTGGACCTCTGTTTGAAAACCAGTTGTCCATGTACGCACGGGTCGCTGTCTGGGTTCTCAGTCCTGTTCATTGATTAATATAGCTATCTTTCCCCTTACTGTAGCTTTACAGTAGTTCTTAAAATTGGATCGTTCAAATCCTCCAAACTTGTTTTCCTTTTTCAAATTTTTTTCTGGCTATTTTAGGTTTTTATCATCCCATTTCAATTTTGTAGTCATTTTGTCACTTTCTAAAAAAAAAAAAAGTGCCTCCTGGCATTTTGATTAGGATTATATTTAATAAACAGATCAATATCAAAAGAACTGACATCTTAATGATATTGAGTCTTCCGACTCGTGACCATTATATTTCTCTGTTTATTTAGATCTTCTTTAGTGTCTCTCAGCAGGGTTTTGTAGTTTCCAGTGTTCAGAGATTTCACATATTACATTAAATTTATTTCTCAGTATTTCATGGTTTTGAAAACCATTGTAAATGGGTTTTTAAGAAAATTTTTATTTTCCAGTTGTTTGTTTCTCGTATATCAGTTAGTTCAGATCATTTCATTTGCTCAGACGTATCTGACTCTTTGCGACCCCATGGACTGCAGCACGCCAGGCTTCCCTGTTCTTCACCATCTCCCAGAGCTTACTCACACTGATGTCCATTGAGTCGGTGATGCCATCCAACCACCTCATCCTCTGCTGCCCCCTTCTCCTCTTGCCCTCAATCTTTTCCAGCATCAGAGCCTTTTCCAATGAGTCAGCTCTTCACATCAGATGGCCAAAGTATTGGAGCTTCAGTTTTAGCATCAGTCCTTCCAGTGAATATTCAGGGTTGATTTCCTTTAGGATTGACTGGTTTGCTCTCCTTGCTGTCCAAGAGACTCTCAGAAGTCTTCTCCAACACCACAGTTCAAAAGCATCAATTCTTTGGCACTCAGCCTTCTTTACGGTCCAGCTCTTACATCCATTCATGACTACTGGAAAAACCATAGCTTTAACTATATGGACCTTTGTTGGCAAAGTGGTGTCTCTGCTTTTTAATATACTATCTAGGTTTGTCATAGCTTTTCTTCCTGAGAGCAAGTATCTTTTAATTTCGTGGCTGCAGTCACTGTCTGCAGTACTTTTGGAGCCCAAGAAAAGAAAATCTGTCAGTGTTTCCATAGTTTCACCATGTATTTGCCATGAAGTGATGGCACTGGATGCCATGATCTTCGTTTTTGAATCCTGAGTTTTAGGCCAGCTTTTTTCACTCTCTTCTTTCATCAAGAGGCTCTTTAGTTCTTCACTTTCTGCCGTTGGGTGGTGTCATCTGCATATCTGAGGTTGCTGATATTTCTCCTGGCAATCTTGATTCCAACTTGTGATTCATCCAGCCTGGCATTTTGTGTAATTTACTCTGCATAGAAGTTAAATAAGCAGAGTGACAATATACAGATTAGACATACTTCTTTCCCAATTTGGAACCAGTCTGTTGTTCCATGTCTGGCTCTAATTTTTGCTTCTTGACCTGCATACAGATTTCTCAGGAGTCAGGTCTGATATTCCTATCTGTTTAAGAATTTTCCACACTTTGCTGTGATCCACACAGTCAAAGGCTTTAGCGTAGTCAATGAAGCAGAAGTGGATGTCTTTCTGGAATTCTCTTGCTTTTTCTATGGAAAAGAATGGGTATATGTGTATGTATAACTGAGTCACTTTGCCGTATGCCTGAAACCAACAAGACGTTGCATATCAACTGTATCCCAATATGAAATAAAAAGTAAATTTAGAAAGTGTATATATAGGCTATTCAGGTGTTCTATTTCTTCTTCATTTTTGTAAATTTTTTTTCTTTCAAAGATTTTGTCCATTTCATCTAAGTTGTCAGATTTGTTGAAATAAAATTACTCTTATCATTATTTCTTTCAATTTATTTTTTAATTGGCTGTTAGTGTCTTCATTTCTTCTTGTTGATCTGAGTACCAATCTACTATTAATACCCTTCAGTCTGAAGAACTACCTTTAACATTTCTTGCAGTGTAGATTTGCTGGTTGTGAATTCTCAGTTTTTGTTTATCAAAAAAGTCTTTGTTTTGCCTTCATTTTTCCCATGTCAGCCCTTTAAAAATTACCTTTATGGAAGCATAATTGGCATCTAATAAATAGCACATGTTTGAAGCATACAGTGGTGATGTGCACATACACCCATGAAACCATCACCAGGATCTGTAATACACCCATAACCTTCAAGTGTTTTTGTGCCCCTTCTTAATGCCTCCACTGATTTGTTCCCTGTCATTAGAAGTTAGTTTCCATTTTCTAGAATGTTTGTGTAAATATGGTCATATGGCAGGTAACTCTTTTTTGCATGACTTTTTTTCCCCGATTCAGCATAGTTATTTTGAGATGGACCTGCTTTGCCGAGTGTCAGTAATAGTTCCTTCCTTTGTGTTGCTAAGTAGCATTCCATTTTAAGGCTGTTGCACAGTGTGCCTTCTTACCTATCGATGGTCACTGGGTTGTTTCCAGGTTTTAGTTATTACAAACAAAGCACAGTGAACAAGCCTTTGTGTGGATACATGTTTTCATTTCCTTAGGTGTTATGGACAGAGCTGTGTTTCCCTGCACCCCCTGCAAATCCATGAAGTGAAGCCCCAACCCCTAATGTGACTATATTTGGAAACAGGGCCTTTAACAACCTAATTAAGGTTGTTAAATGGGGACCTAAGTTGTTGTTCAGTCAATGTTTTTTATGAAGTTTTCTTGCTTTTTCTATGATCCAATGGATGTTGGCAGTTTGATGTCCGGTTCCTCTGCCTTTTCTAAATCGAGCTTGTATATCTGGAAGTTCTCAGTTCATGTACTGTTGAAGCCTAGCTTGAAGTATTTTGAGTATTACCTTACTAACATGCGAAAGGAGTGCAGCTGGGCAGTAGTTTGAATATTCTTTGGCATAGTTCTTCAGGCATTCTGTCTATCAGATCTAATCCCTTGAATCTGTTTGTCACTTCCAGTGTATAATCATAAGGGGGTTGATTTAGATCATATAAATGAGGTCCTAAGAGTGAGGCCCTAATCCAGTGGGACTGTGTCTTTTCATTTATTTTTTGGTTGTGCTGGGCTTTTGTTGCAGTGCGCAGGTTTCTCTTTGCAGTGGCCTCTCTTGTTGTGGAGCACAAGTTTTAGGCACATGGGCTTCAGGAGTTGCTTCATGTGGGCTCAGGAGTTGTGGCTCATGGGCCTTAGTTCCCCCATGGTATGTGGAATGTTCCTGGACCAGCAATCAGACCCGTGTCCCCTGTATTGACAGGTGGATTCTCATCCACCTTACCACCGGGAAGTAGAGACTGGTGTCTTTTAAGACGAGGAACTTCACCAGAGCATTCTCTGTGTGCTGCATAGAGCAAAGGCTACATGGGGACACAAAAGAGAGCACCATTTTCAAGCCAAAGAGATAGGCCTCAGTTCCGTTGGCACTTTGATCTCAGACTTCCAGCCTCTGGAGCTGTGGGAAAATAAACGTCTGTTGTGTAATCTGTGGTACTGTGTCATGGAGGTCTGAACTGATGGAGGCACTGGATAAATACCTGGGAGGGGAAAGTCTAGGTCATGACTGGTGTATGTCTAACTTGTAGAGAAACTGTCAGTTTTCCAAATGGTTGCACTCTTGCATTCCCACTGACATTGTGTGAGGGTTCCATTGTTCTCTGTTTTAGCCAACATTTGGTATGGTCAATCTTTCTGATTTTAGACCTTCTAAAATGTATGTGATGTGTTATCTCACTGTGATTTTACTATGCATTTCCCTAATGACTAATGGTGTTGAGTATGTTTTCCTGAGCTTACTTGCCATCTGTTTCTTTTTTTTTGATGGTCTGCTCAGATATTTTGCTCATTTTAAAAATCAGATTGCTTTTGTATACTGAGTTTTGAGTGTTCTTTATATTTAGAACATAAGACACTTATCACATGTGTGATTTGTAGATCCTTCCTCACAGTCTACAGGTTGTATTTTCATTCTCATAACAGCTTTTTAAGAGCAAATTAAATTTTTTTTTAGTAAAGTCCAGTTTATCAACATTTGTTATTGGTGCTCAATATAAGTAAATTGTATAACTTAAGGCCACAAAGATTTGCTCCTCTTTACTTCCAGGAATTGTATAGATTTGGGCTTTTTATTAGTCTGTGGTCCATTTTGTATTAATTTTTATATACGGTACAAGGTATGGATAGAAGTTAATGGTTTTACAAATAGATATTCAGTAGTGTTGCAACATCTGTTGGAAACAGTATCTGTGACTTTATGCCTTTGTGGAAAATCAGATAACTGAATGCATGTAGGTCTTTTTGGTACGGTCTCTTCAATTCCATTGTTTTCTTTGTCTGTCTCTACACCAATGCCCTATTGTTCTCATTATTGTAATCTTACAATGAGTCTTGTAATCAGGTAATGTGAGTCTCTCAATTCTTTTTCTTTCTCAAAGTTGTTTTGACTATTCTAGCTTCTTTGAATTTACATTTCAATTTTACAATCACTTTGTCAGTTTCTACAAAAAAAAGAAAAGCAAGCCTGCTTGAACTTTGAATGATATTGCATTTAAACTGCAGATCAATTTGAGGGAGCATTGAATTATTAACAATTTTGAGTCTTCCAGTCCATAATCATTGTATATTTTTCCATATAATTAAAGCTTTCACACTTTTGTTAGATTTATCCATAAGTATTTATATATTTTTATGCTATTGTAAGAAGTATTTCTCAATTTCTGCTTATCCATGGTTAAAGTATAAAAATATAGTGGATATTTGTATATTTACCTTGAATTCTGCAACTATGCTAAGCTCACATATTCTAGTTGCTTCTTTCTTTGTAGATTCTATTTCTGCAAAGACGATCATGTCATCTGTGAATAAAGGCAGCTTAAATGGTTCTTTCCTAATTTAGATGTAATTTCTTCTTTCCTTCTTCCTCCTGTTCCCTTGGATTCCCTTGTAGCTCAGTCGGTAAAGAATCTGCCTGTAATGCAGGAGACCCAGGTTCAGTTCCTGAGTGGGAAAGAGCCCCTGGAGAAGGAAATGGCAACCCACTCCAATATGCCTGCCTGGAGAACCCTAAGGACAGAGAAGCCTGGTGGGCTACAGTCCACGGAGTCACAAGAGTCGGTCACGACTCAGTGACTAAAACACTGCCGCCTGTTACCTTATTGCACTGGCTCAGACCTCTGGAACAGTGCTGACTTAGAAATGTTGAAAAAAGACATACTTGCCTTATTTCCAATCTTAGAAGAAAAATATTCTTTTCCATAGTCATGTATGATGTTAGCTGTAGTATTTTGTTGTTTTTTGGTAGATGCTCCTACCAGTTTGAGGACGTTCCCTTTTATTTCTAGTTTGTTGAGAGCTTTTATTTTGAATCAGCACTACATTTTGTCAAATGCCTTTCTCATATCTGTTGAAGGGGTAGTGTAGTTTTTCTCTTTTATTGTGTTAATATGGTGAATTTTCTTGAAAGATTTCCAAATATTAAAGCAACCTTGTAATCCTGGGATAAGTCTCACTTGATTATGACATATTATCTTCTCTACATAATTTGGATTCTACTAGCTAAAATGTAAGAATTTTAAAATCTGTATTCATGAGGGATATTGATCTATTCTTTTCTTTTCTTATAATATCTTTGTCTAGTATTCAGTTCAGTTCAGTTGCTCAGTCGTATCCGACTCTTTGCGACCCCATGAACTGCAGCATGCCGGGCCTCCCTGTCCATCACCAACTCCCACAGTCCACCCAAACCCATGTCCATTGAGTCAGTGATGCCATCCAACCATCTCACCCTCTGCTGCCCCCTTCTCCTCTTGCCCTCAATCTTTCCCAGGATCAGGGTCTTTTCAAATGAGTCAGCTCTTCTCATCAGGTGGCCAAAGTATTGGAGTTTCAGCTTCAACATCTGTCCCTCCAATGAACACCCAGGACTGATCTCCTTTAGGATGGACTGGTTGGATCTCCTTGCAGTCCAAGGGACTCTCAAGAGTCTTCTCCAACACCACAGTTCAAAAACATTAATTCTTTGGTGCTCAGCTTTCTTCACAGTCCAACTCTCACATCCATACATGACTACTGGAAAAACCATAGCCTTGACTAGATGGACCTTTGTTGGCAAATGTCTCTGCTTTTCAATATGCTGTCTAGGTTGGTCATAACTTTCCTTCCAAGGAGCAAGCGTCTTTTAATTTCATGGCTGCAATCACCATCTGCAGTGATTTTCTCTAGTTTTCGTATCAGAGTAATTCTGTCCTTATAAAATAACTTGGAAAGTGTTCCTTTCTTTTCAGTTTTCTGGAAGAGTTTGTGTATAATTGATATTATTTCTTCCATAAATGATTACTAGAATTGACTAGAGATGAAATTGGCTTGGCCTGAAATTTCCTTTTGGGAAGGCTTGAAACCTCAAATAAAATTTATTTAGTAAATATAGGATTATTCCAATTTTCTTTTTCTATTTCAGTGGCCTTTGGTAGTTTCTGTCCTTCAAGAAATGCATGTATTTCATCAATATTATCTTTTTGGTATGAAGTTTTTCATGCTATTTAAATTATTTTAAAAATATCTGTATAATATATAGTGATATCACCTCATTTCTCTCATTCATGATATTGGTAATTTGCATCTTTTCCCTTTTTCCTCTTATCAGTCTGGATAGAGATTTATCAATTTTGTTGACCTTTAAGTATACATTTTTGTATCACTGATTTTTCTCTATTTCTCTTATTTTAAGAAATGATCAGTTTACTTTTTAAACTTTTTTCTTTTCTGCTTAAAACTTAGGTTTATTTTCTTTGGGGATTTTTATTCTTTTCTGCTATAGATGTTCAGTTGTTTTTAGTTTTCCTCTAGGTTTTGCAGCTTCATTACACAACTGTTGATACAGTTTTTCATTTTCATTCAGTTAAAAATATTTTCTAATGACATTTTATATTTCCTCTTGATCCATGAATTATTTAGGAGAATTTAGATTGCAAATACTTGGAGATTTTGCATATCTATATATCTGTTGCTGCTGCTAAGTCGCTTCAGTCGTGTCCGACTCTGTGCGACCCCATAGACGGCAGCCTACCAGGCTCCCCCCGTCCCTGGGATTCTCCAGGCAAGAACACTGGAGTGGGTTGCCATTTCCTTCTCCAATGCATGAAAGTAAAAAGTGAAAGTGAAGTCGCTCAGTTGTGTCTGACTCCCCACGACCCCATGGACTGCAGCCTACCAGGCTCCTCTGTCCGTGGGATTTTCCAGGCAAGAGTACTGGAGTGGGGTGCCAATGCCTTCTCCCGTATATCTGTTAGTGATTTTTAATTTAACTCCATTGTGGTCACACATCATACGTTGTATGTTTGAGTCCTTTTAAATTTATTGAAACTTGTTTGATGTCCTATGACGTGGTCTATTTTGGTAAAGGTTCGGTGTGCTCATTTTTGGACACTTTTCAATCAGTGTTTTTTCTTTTCGGCACGACTCTTATCCCTGTCCTTTAGGAACTCCATTGACTAAAATATTTAAGTTCTGATATTATCTCACAAGTTCATAAGAGTTCACTCATTTTTTCTTTTTAAATTAGGATTTAACTTTCTTTCCTTTTAATGAATTAATCTATTTATTAACTGTGCTAGGTCTTTGTTGCTTTGAGTGGGTCTTTTCTAGTTGTGGCGGGCAAGGGCTACTCCTCATTGAGGAGTTTGGGCCTCTTGTGGCAGCTTCTCTTGTTCTCTAGCGTAGGCTCTGGCAGTGTGGACTTGAGGAGCTGTGGTGCACAGGCTCCGTGGTCATGACACACAGGCTCCAGAGGGCTTGGGGGTTGTGGCACATGGTTGCTTAGTTGCTCTGTGGCACTGGAATCTTCCTGGACCGGGGATTGAGCCTGTGTCGCTTGTATTGGCAGGCGGATATTTATCCACTGCTCCATCAGGGAAGTCCTCATTTTTTCTTAAGGTCAAAATATTTCTATTGATCCTTTCCCAAGTTTACCAGTTCTTTCTTTTGTCACTTCCATTTTGTTATGGTGCTTATCCCATTCTTAAAATATTTTTTTCTGTTCTAAAATTTCTACTTAAAGCTATAAAGTATACATATATGTGTGTGTTTATGTGTATAAGTGTGTGCATATATATAGATATAGATATAGATATAGATATAGATATAGATATAGATATAGGCTTCCCTCATAGCTCAGTTGGTAAAGAATCTGCCTGCAATGCAGGAGATCCTGGTTTGATTCCTGGGTCTGGAAGATCTGCTGAAAAAGGGATAGGCTACCCACTCCAGTCTTCTGGCCTAGAGAATTCCATGGACTGTATAGTCTCATGGAGTCACAAAGAGTCAGACACGACTGAGTCACTTTCACTTATATGTATGTATGTGTGTGTGTGTGTGTGTGTGTGTGTGTGTATTTAATTTCTGGCCTTCCACATTGGCTCAAGTGGTAAAGAGTCTACCTGCCAATGCAGGGGTCATGGTAGATGTGGGTTCAGTCCCTGGGTTGGGAAGATCCCCTGGAGGAGGAAATGACAACCCACTCCAGTATTTTTGCCTGAAGAAGCCCATGGACAGAGGAGCCTGCCGTGCTAGAGTCCATGAGGTTGCGAAGAGTTAGGCACTACTGAGCATGCACGGTACTGCTTATATATTTCTATTTCTCTGTTGAGATCATCTTTCCATTCATTTCAGGGGTGTTTATCTTGAGGATTATTATTTAATAGATGTTTATTTGAGGATTTTTATTTAATAGCTATTTAATGTGTCTGATAGTATGGGCCAAACATCTGGGTCATTTTGGGGTTGGCATATATCATTTCACTTTTCTTATGGGTACTGTTTACATTTTCCTGGTTCTTTGTATGTCAAGTAAATTCAGAATATATTGTGATTTTTAATATTATGTTGTAAGATCCTGGTCTTGTTAAAATCCTGTGGAGAATAGTGATTTGTTTGTCTTAATAGGCAACCAAGCCTGTTAGATTCAGATTGTGAATTCCTTCTCTCCTGTAGGCAGTTCCATATTCAAAACCTTTGTTATGCTGAACCACTGAAGGGTTAGTTTCAGACTGGGGCAGCAGTAATATATCATGTCACTTCTCAAAGCTTTCGCTGTGCTTCTTCGGTTATGTTCCACACACAGGTAACTTAGGGATTGTCCTGGGGTGTGGTCAGTTCATATACAGAAGCAGAGGATTCCATTCTCAGCTTTCTCCTCTTTGGAATTTCTTCCATGCTGCCTGGCTTCCTGAACTTCCTTTCCTGGTTCTCCCGCCCAGAGATGGGGTTCTTTGAGAATGTTAGCCTGCTGCCTCGTCACACCATGTCCGTAAGTGGGATCCCCTTCAACATAAATTGGCCAGAGAAAATAGATGAAAAGATAACATGAATTTTCCCTCTTTTCCTGGTTCTTCTATTCAGATTTCTTCCCTTCTGGTTTTTAGGTATTTGTCCTGCACTGTCAGAGCCGTTGGGGTTGGCATCAGGGCAGGGCTAGGAGAGCAAGGAGATATTTTAAAGCTTTCCCCCATACTCTCTGGCTTACAAGGACCCATTTTCTTATTCCTCTGGCCAGGATGATGGATTTATTTTACAGTTTTTGCTGTCCATGTCTACTATGTAATTCCTTAATTCAGTCTGTCTGTGGGTCAACATCAGGAGTTAAAAGGCCAAAAAAAAAGAAAACCCCAAACAAACCCCCAATGCCCCCCTCCCCCCAAAACTAAAACAAAGACTGGAACCTTACCTGTTATACTGGTCTTTCTTCAAATTTCAGATTCCCTCTTCAGCCTACCAGCTGTTGTTTACTTTGCAAAGTCTTCAGGTAGTTGCTTCTTGGAGTGCGTCCAGAGTTTTTTTAGCTATAATTTATGAAAGAGAGTGAGAGGCCCTAGTAGGTTTTCTCCATTTGGGTTTAAAACTAGATTTTGTTTATTTTAAAAAATTCAGTCTTTTTTCTTTCCAGTATGTTTTGGAATTTTCACTTGCTGTGTCTTCTGGCTCAGTAATGTTCTCTTTTGCAGTGTCTCATCTGATGTTAGCCCCATCTAATGCACCTTTCCCTCGAACACTGTGTATCCCATCGCTAGAAATTCTGTGGGGCTCCTGTATCCTCCACGTCTCTTCTAGCCTTGCCCAGTCTTCCCTCTACCTTCTTAAACATAGGTTATGTACAGTTGTAATGACTAGTGTGATGCCTTGCTTTGTCATCTGTGTCTCTTGTGGGTTTCATCGGGTTTAGAAACCAAATCTGAGTGTGGTGTTTGCTCATTGTTTCTTGGCTCCTTCAGACAGAGCTGCTGCTGCTGCTAAATTGCTTCAGTCGTGTTCGACTCTGTGCGACCCCACAGATGGCAGCCCACCAGGCTCCACCATCCCTGGGATTCTTCAGGAAAGAACACTGGAGTGGGTTGCGATTTCCTCCTCCATCAGACAGAGCTAGGAAATGTTTTACTTTTTAAGAAAAAATATATCATTGTTTATGCTGATTTGTCCAATTCAGATTTAGCATTACATAGCTTTTCTTTAACTTCTTTGTTTTTGTACATTTTTAAAAATCTCTTTTATACTGAAAAATTTTATTTTTCTCTGCCTTAATTCAATTTTTTTGGTATGTGCTGACACTAGCAATGTAATGACCGAAGACAGTGTGAGGTTTCTCACAGTTCTTGTTTGCAAAGTATATCCAATTAAGATTTACCATCAAATTACTGTTTTTCAGTTTATAATGTATATCAACAGAGGATCTACCTTCAACTACTGTGCTTTCATGTCTTTTAAAATAAACCCCATTTGTGTGGTTAAGCTACTAGCTCAAGATGGTTAATTTTATTTGCTTAATTTTGCTTTCACATTTTAGAGTCTGCCTTTTAAGTTAATTTTGTTGTATAATTTTATAAAATATGGGCATGGTTCTGGAGAAGAGATTGGATAACTACAGCCCATGGGTCCAATCTTGGCTACACTGTTTTTGTATGGCCCTTGAGTTAAGAATGATTTTTACATTTTTAAATGACTGTAACACACACCACACACACATACACAAATACACACCACACACACACAGAGTGTGCAACAGTGCCTGGTGTAGCTTCCAAACCCTAATATGTTTCCTGTCTACCCCTCTGTAGAGATCCTCTGGGTTCTGCCTCTAGCCCTGAATTCCCCAATCTGTCCTCTCCCCTTCAGAGGCAGCCTGACCGATTTTATTTACTTAGTTTCTGGTTTATTTTCTGCTGTTTTTGTGGAGGCAAACACCAACCTCTCGTATTTCCTTTCCGCCCTGTCTCTCTCTGCCTTGGCTTTGCACTGAGCAGTGTCTCCTGGCAGCTGGCCCACAGCAGGCAGGGACGCGGACCTCACTCTCTTTCTCAGCATTGCACAGTGTTCCAGAGTGTGCCTGGACTGACATCTATTTAACTGGTCCCTTTTTGTATATTTGGCTCAGACGGTAAAGAATCTGCCTGCAGTGCAGGGGATGTGGGTTCAATCCCTGGGTTGGGAAGGTCCCCTGGAGAAGGAAGCCTCATGCTTCTGTTTTCTGGGATTTGCTGCTGTAACTTTGGGGTCAGTTCCTACAAGTCGGGGTGCTGGGTTATACATGTCGCTGAGTAACAAGGCATATGCCATTTTGCTTGGCGTTGCCCAAATTCTCTCTGGGGAGACAGGACCATTTTACATTTCTGTCAGCAGTGTGTAGTGTAACTAATGCCCCACAGCCACCTAACGGAGTGTGTTGTCAAACTTTGGGGTCTTCTAATTTGATAAGAGATGATATCTCCATGTAATTTAAAAATTTCATTTCTTATGAGCAGGATTGAAGGACAATTACATTCCCTCTCATATGAACTCTCTGTTCATTTCTCTTGCCCATTTTTTCTGTAGAGCTATTGGTCTTTTTCATCGATTTTTAGAAACTGTCTGTGTATTAGGGACTGTTAGGGGTAGTGAGCTATAAACTGGGGCTTCCCAGGTGGCTCAGTGGTTAGGGATCTGCTTGCAGTGTAGGAGACACAGGTTCTGTTCCTGGGTCTGGAAGATCTCCTGGAGGAGGAAATGGCAACCCACTCTGGTACTCCTGCCTAGAGAATTCCATGGACAGAGGAGCCTGGCAAGCTACAGTCCATGGGGTCACAAGGAGATGGACATGACTTACCAACTAAATAAGAACAAGACCTATAAATTTCAAGTATCTTTCCCATGTGTCTTCTTTATTCCTCTTAATTATTGTTTCTTATGCCATACAACAGTGTTTAGTGTTGTTATTACTATTATTTTCATGTACTCAGATTTGCCGTCTTTTCTCTTGGTGCTCTGGCCTTGGAGCGCTACCCAGGATAGCTTCCCCTAGTCTCAGGTTGTAGAAAAATTTAATCATACTCTCTTCTCATATTTGTATAATGTCTTTTTGTTTTTAATAGAAATTTCTGATTTAAAAAAAAATTACCCACAGAGCACTTTTGGTGTACACTGCCCCATGTGACCAGCTACTTTCCCTTGTTTGATTTTAAGCCACGGAAAGGGGCCCTGTGCTCAACCCTCCAGCATGCCTTTGTGCAGACTTGTCTCGTCTCAGAACCCAAAGAGACCAATATGTTTATTTCCAAGGGGAAGGAACTGAGGTTTGGGGAGGAGGGATTTGTCCAAGGACCCGCGGCCCCATCCCGGGGACAAGCTCTGGCTGGCCTGGGGAGGAGGATTGTGATCAGCTGCTCTGTGCTGGCCGCTCAGCCAGGCCTGTCGCCGTCCTTCCCTCCTGAGCCATAGGTCCTGTTGTTAGTCGCACCTTGCAGGTGTGGAGACTGAGGCGCGGAGAGGTGAGTTGCCTGTCCTGGACCAGGCAGCCAGACAGGCCATTGCGCTCAGATACCTGGGCGTCTGCCTGAGAGCTTGGCCCTTCCACCTCTGGATGTCTGGTGATGCCGTGCATGCATGCACTGAGCGCCACCCCACCTCCCTGCCGCGGCCTCAGAGATCCTTGGAGGCTGAAGTGTGCTTGTCTCCATGTCGAGGGCCGTGGAGGGGCCCATGGTGAACTTCGTGATGCCCAAGGGCTGGCATGCTCCTGGCAGCTGGAGGCCACAGGTCGCAGCTTTTCAACTTGTACTTTTGTTTATTCATCTGTTTGTGTAGCTGCTCACTCACTTATCCTTCAGTCAACACACCTTCCTGCTGCCTGCAGTGGGCAGACCCAGTCCTGGCCAAGGGTGACCAGACAAACAAACAAACAGGAGCACTGCGTCCTGCGGGGTGGTCAGGTGGCCTCGGCCGTCCTGTGGGGCCCAGAGCAGCGGCTCCCTCGCTGTCCCTGCGGGCCTAGGTGGGAGGAGGGGAACTGGCTTCCCCAGCCCTTCCTCTCTCCGGGATCCAGCGCTGAGTAGAAGCTTGTCGTCCAGGCCAGTCTCCGGGTGGTGATGATTCGAAACCAGACGCGGTGAGGGCAGGACTGCCCTGGGCACCAGTGTGTCAGCAGGCTGGACTGGAGCCTTGCCTGCCCCCTCCAACCCCACGAACCTCGGACGTGGCAGGGACCCTGGGAAGGGAAAGCTGAGCCTTCAGATGAATCCAGAGCAGCCCAGTTACCCAGGATTGTCTTGTGGGTCAAGCAGACTTTTTAAAGGGTTATCAGGCAGTTTTCATTGCACTGAATGTGTCTTGATCACGTCTTCCTTTTCTCCCAGAGCCGTAGACTCTTGGCCAAGTGTCTCCAAGCATCTGCTGATAGAGGCCCCAGTTGCCAGAAGAGCCTGAGCAAGGCTCCCCTCTAGATCCAGCTAGTCAGGCCCGTAGTGCTGTCTCACGCCCCTGGGGCAGGACTGCACCAGCTGTTGGTGTAATTAAGTTCGCCATAAAACCCACCAACTAGATGCACAAATGACTTCCCCACTCTCTCCCCGGGCAGGAGCAGTTGGGAAGGCAAGTCAATCATGTTCGGTGGCGATCACTCCAAAGGTCAGCCTTCCACTTACAGCACTGTTATTGGCAGGGATCACCCATAACACGGCTGGTTTCCCGGCCTTTCGATTTTATGACGCTCTAAAGAATTGGGCCATTTCCATGCATTCTCAGGAAGCGTACAGAACAAGGGTTTTCATTCTCCTGGAAAAGTTTGTCTTAGGGAGGCAAGGTGGCATGTTGGTGGGCATGCAGGTAGTTCTGCCAGCGTCGGGCCGAGCACTCTGGCACTTCGCTCCTCCGGGCTTCCGCGCCGCCCTCCATGGTGAAGCTTCCTCCTGCATCAGCAGGAGATGAATTATCTGGTGCTCCCGCCGCCCCCGGCTGGAGCTCCTGGAGCGGTCCTCTTCCCCGTACTTTCCTGGGTCAGTGCGTTTCCTGAGTGCATGTGGGGACTGAGGTGCCGTTGCTGGAGATGGTCCCGGTGCCCACGGGCCTCACGGTCGTGCCCGCTGGTGGCCATTCTCCGTGAGCTGGTGGGGCTCTTGGGGGCCTTGTGCCCCCGACACAGGAGGAGAAACTCCTTGGTGCACCAGTCACGTCCAGGGTCGTGAGCTGGGTCAGACTTACTCCTCCCCTTGCTGCCCCGGCCATCCTCAGCCCCCTGCTCCTCTCCTGGATGCGGTGATGGCAAGAGCTTTGGGAAGGGGGACAGGAGGGCATGCAGCCCCCACGTGGCCTCAGGGTGGAGGTGGGAGGTGGCTGGTGGTGGGGAGGGGGTTTGTAAGCGAGGGGAGAGGCGTGGCCCCGTAGATGGGCGGGGCCGTGGGTCTAGAGCCCCGGTGTCCCGGTAACCGGCCTCACTCCCACCCCTCCCTGCTCTTCCCACCAGAGCAGGTTCCAAAGCCTGTCTTGAGACAGTGCTGTGCTTGTTGAGTCGGAATAGCGTGTCCTCATAGGGGCGAGATGTTGGGCACTGAGGCGGCATGCCCTGTCTGTTCACAGGCCCTAGACCGCTGCCCTAGCTCCAAATGGGCAGGCCAGAGCATCCATCCTCAAAACAGCTGCTGTGCCCCTCCTGGCTGGGAGTTGGAGCTTCCTTCTAGCTCATACTGCAGGAGACTCAAGGCTGCCTGGGAGGGCAGGGCAGGCCTGCGGGATCCTGGTGTAGGGAGAGAGGAAGGGAGGGAGGCAAGGAGGCTGGCAGCCCCGTGCTGTCTGGGGAGCAGCCACACAGTCTGGCCTGGTTTCCAAGGCCTGTATGGCCACCCTCTCTTTGCTGCCCGTGGACCACTCCTCAGGCTCCAGGGGCCTACCCAGAAACCATGCTCACTGGGGACTGCTTCTGAAGAGGCTCAAAGAAGGCACTCGTTGGTTGCCCACCCTCCTCCCAGGAATTTGTCCCAACATTTACCAAGACAGGACTTGGCCAACAGGAGGCCTGGATGGGGTCCCTCCACCCCTGGGAAGCACGACGCCCTGGCCCTGCACCTTTGAGCAAATGCCTGCATCTCTCTGAGCCTCAGTGTTCCTCATCTGGAGAATGGGTCTCAAAATACCCCTCTGTCTAAATTGGATTTATGGAGTGCTGCATTTCACGTGAATTTGACTTACATATGTTTGAAAGAGGATGCTATGATATCTCGGTCTGCAACACTGGCAAGATTTTAAATTTCAGTTTTTGAAATATATGTCAAGACAGGTGGTTTCCCAACTGGCGGCCGAGGTGCCGGAGAGCTGTGTTTGTGCTGTGGCCACATGGTGGCGCCCTGGGAGCTGGTAAACAGGCCGCGAGGCCTGGCAGGCGGGCCCAAGGCGCTGTGCCCACAGCCTGCTGCTCACTATTGCAATTTAAAATCATCCTGGAGTTTGTTGCACAGAGGTACTTGCTGACCCCGGTGCTGGGACTCCCACCCTGCCCCTAACCAGCCCATTTGTTGTAGAATGGAAGGTTCACGTGATGAAACGCTCTGAAGAAAGCGGAACAACGGCTTGATGCTAAATTGCCTTAGTTTAGAGATGGGAGAGTGTGGAATGTTGGCAATGATGTAAGAAAGAAAGCGTGTCTTTAAAACTAGCTAACGTACTGTGATTCTGGCTCCATGAGCTGGAGACTACCGGCTCCCATGTTGCAGGTACCACTCCAGGGGCTACAAGCCAAGGCCTTGAAAGCTATGAATTATGGGACTCTTCACAAGCAAGGCTTTCCTGGTGGCTCAGACAGTAAAGCGTCTGCCTGCAATGCGGGAGACCTGGGTTCGATTCCTGGGTCAGGAAGATCCCCTGGAGAAGGAAATGGCAATCCACTCCAGCACTCTTGCCTGGAAAATCCCATGGACGGAGGAGCCTGATAGGCAACAGTCCATGGGATCGCAAAGACTCGGACACGACTGAGTGACTTCGCTTTTAGAAACAAGAGCCTTGCACAAAATATGGCCCAGGTATTGGTGGGCATCACATGATGGTGCCCTTATGTGCCCTTGGCCAGGTGTGGCGCCCTTCCCTAAGCTCTCCTTCATTGGCCCCTGCTGCTCCCTAGGGGACCAGTCATGAGGCCAGGGGGCATCTTCGTGCCTCCCTGGGCCCATGTGCCAGTTGGTGTGGGGAGGGTGAGGGCATGGAGGACACCCACAGGGAGAGGCAAGGTCGTGGGGGGTGTCGGGGAGCAGGGCCCGAGGGAGACAGACGTGTGCCTGCCAGGGGCAGGAGGCCCCGGAGGTCTCCCTCCAGCAGTCCCCACCCCCACGCTTGGGCTGCTCATCCTGGGGGGTGGGTGCATCTTCACGCACTGCCCTCCCAGACCCTGCAGCCCACATGTACTCGGCGCCCCGCACCCCTGGCCCTGCCCTTGGACTCCGGGGGCCCCACTGTGACGGGTGCCCACTCTTGCAGGTGGTGAGAAGCTACAAGGCCACCATCCAGCAGACCCTGGACATCCTCTTCCTCCGGGAAGGCTCCGAGTTCCTGAGCAGCACAGATGCTTCAAGCCGGGACTCTGCCGACCGCACCATCATTGCCTGGGATTTCCAGAGCTCCGCCAAGATCTCCAACCAGATCTTCCATGTGAGAAACCCTGTCAGTGGGCATGGCTTTCAGGTTGAGCCCCAGCCCCAGGGTGCATCCGTGTAGCCCCCAGGCTGTCTGGGGTCTCAGGTTGCATCCTGCGGAGGTGGTTCAGCCAGCAGGAGCTTTGGAGGGAGGGGGCTGCCTGAAGTCTGTAGGGTCGGGGGAGGTAACATGCAGGTCCAAGCCTGCCCGGAGTACCTTCCACAGGCTCCCGGGTCGGGGTGACTCCCTCGCGGTCCTCTCACTCGCTCTCTGCCCAGCACAGCCATGCCACGGGGTAAGGGTGTGGGAGGCAGCCTCATTCACATCCACAGGAAAGTGGCTGTCCACCCCGAGACAACCCTACTCTAACCCTCCACCACCCCAGCCAGCCTGCGGGTCCACCTCACCCCTTGCTCAGTAGCTTTGATAGGGGCTGTGACTCAAGGGTTGGAGCCCAGACCCTGAAGGTAAACCACCTGCGTGAGTTAAATTCCACCACCTACAAGCAGGGGCCCAGGCCCAGTAGTTACTCTCTTTGATTCTCATTTTTTCCCCCTTAGTAAATTGAGGATGAGAATATTTCTTGCCTCATAGTGTGGTTTTGAGAATTAAAACATGTAGATACTTAGTCTAGCACAGTGCCAGGTGCAGGGAGTTCTCAATAAATACATTACCTATCATTACCATCACCGCCACCATCACCACCACCATCACCACCATCGCTACCATCAATACCACCATCCACCATCACTGCTACCATCAGCACCACCATCCACCATCAGCACCACCATCCACCACCACCATCACCACCATCATCACCATCCCCACCATCACCACCATCAGCACCACCATCCACCATCACCACCACCATCCACCATCACCAACCACCATTGCCACCATCAGCACCACCATCCACCACCACCATCAGCACCACCATCCACCATCACCATGATCACCACCACTATCCACCATCACCACCATCACCACCACCATCCACCATCATCACCATCTCCACTCTCCTCAGCATTCCCACCATCACCACCATCCACCATCACCACCATCACCACCACCATCCACCATCATCACCATCACCACCGCCATCTGCCATCACCACCGTCATCACCATCCCCACCATCAGTCACCATCACCATCACTACCATCAGTACCATCGCCACCATCATCCTCATTGTCATCACCACCACCATCATCTTTTAAGATTTCAAGTCAGCTATGGCTAATCTCTTTGATGCTGCCATCCAGAATTTAAAGATATATATCAGGTGTGCTTTGGAGTAGGAAATGGCAACCCACTGCAGTACCCTTGCCTGGAATCCCATGGACAGAGGAGCCTGGCGGGGCGCAGTCCACAGGCACTGAGTCAGACACGACTGGGCGCGCGCAGCAGCAGCAGGTGTATGCACGCACCATTTCCCTCTCCCTGACTTTCCCCCCTTGTTCTTAAAGGGTTCTAAGTGGCCCTGAGCAAACCCACCTCTAGACCTTCACTTCAGAGTTCTAGTTCAACCCCACGCGAAAGGCAAGCCCTGGGAGGGGGCCAGGGGGCTGTGTCTGGCCCCTGGGGCATCCTGCCTCCGCCGGCCCCGCGGAGACCAGGGAAGCGAGTGAGGTGGATGAAAGTGCTGTGTGCCCGAGCTGCCGGCCCTCCTAGAGGCACACCTCCTTGCCCTGCATGCCGGTGCGCAGGCGCTCTGCCTGGAGCCTCTTGCCAGGAGCTCACGACGAGGTCGCCGTGCGCCTCCAGCAGCACATTAGTCTGTGGTTCCAACCGCTCCCAGTGTCGCCCTGTGAATTTGGGCTCATTTAGAGGCTGTGGCTTCAGGACATCACTTAGAACACGGAAGGACAGGTGCAGTGCAGGAGGGCGCTTTTAGAGGTGTTTTTGTGTGACTCAGTGCATTAAGCATCGAGATCTCTCCTCCTGCTTGGAACCCCGTGGGCACGCATTTATCTCTGCACTTGGCCAGTCACCTCCTTGCTCACTATGGGTTCTGGCGGCTCTGCACCCTAGGCTGGGCTGGGGCTCCCCTACGGCTCACTGTGCAGGTGGGGAGATGGGCGTGTGGATTTGTTTTCTGTCGCTGTGTAACAGATTACAAAGTAGCATAAATCCAGTGGCTTAAATCAATAGAAATGTGTCCTTTCAGTGATGGAAGCCGGAAGTTTGTAAAAAGTATCCTGGGGCTGAAATCAAGGTGCTGGCGGGGCCTGTGTCATCTGTCCTTTGCTCCTTCCAGCTTCTGGCGGCAGCTGGTGACCCTTGGCTTGTGCTGTGTCCCTCCAGTCCCCACGCCAGCATCCTCAGATCTCTCTCTCTGCTCTGTCTCCATGTCCCCGCCTCTGTGTCTGGTCTCACTCTGCCTCCCTTCTCTATGGATGCCTGTGATTGCATTTAAGGATGCAGTAATTCAGGGTAACCTCCTCTTCTCAAGATCCTTCAGTTAATCCCTGCAAAGATCCCCCTGCTTTTTTTAAAATACACAGATGGTGACACAGGTCCCAGGAATTTGGACATGGAAGTCTTTGGGGGGACATTTTTCAGTTCACTCCAAGGGCCAGGAGGCAAAGAGCATAGGGACCCCTAGAAGCTGGAAAAGAAAAGGGAAAAGATTCTGCCCAGAGACCCCAGGAGGATCAGAGCCCTGCTGGCATCTTGATTTTAGCCCAGGGAGACCGTGTCAGACTTGCGACTTCCAGAAGCGTAAGATAATAAATGTGTGCTGCTTTTAGCCGCAAAATTGGAGGCATTTGTTACAGCAGCAACAGGAAGCTCGCAGCCCCCTGAGCCGAGGTCTGGGCGAGGGGCTCGAGGCCCCGGGAGCAGAGGGTGGGTGGTGGGCCCGTCAGAGGCAGGAGCCCGCCGGGAGCCTACCCCACCCTCTCTGAGCCCTGCTGTCTCTCAGGAGAGGTACACCTGCCCCAGCCTCACCTTGCACCCGCGGGAGCCCGTGTTCCTGGCGCAGACCAACGGCAACTACCTGGCCCTGTTCTCCGCTGTGTGGCCCTACCGGATGAGCAGAAGGCGGCGCTACGAAGGGCACAAGGTACCCCGTCTCATCCTGTCTCCCCGGGGGCGGAAAGGGGTCCCACGACCATGCCGGCAAGGGACTTGCAGTCCCCAAGAGCACGGACCCTCTGTCCAGGCAACCTGTGATTTCTGTTTCCTGGGTGACCCCATACCGTGTGGCCTGATGTCCACTTGAAGCCTCGGGCCACATCTGGCCCTTCCCTGGGCCCCAGCCGCCAGACAGGGCCGGTCTCCGTGATTTGTTGGGTCACGTGGACCTGGGGCTGGGGGCCCCTTTCCATCAGCCTCTTTTCCCTGCGGGCCGCCCTGAGGGCACAGGCTCCAGGGACCCACTGCCTGTCCCTGTGCTAGAGCTGTGCTCTCTGGACTCACGAGAGCCACCTGGTGACATCGGCCTGGGCACGGGGACCCCCGGCTCACGGCAGGAGCTCAGCTGCGGCTCCGGCCCCGGCGCTCCTCCATGGGAAGGGCCGTGGGGCCGCGTGCGCTGAGCCGCGCGGTTACTCAGCTGGCCGCTCATCCTCCGCAGGTGGAAGGCTACTCGGTGGGCTGCGAGTGCTCCCCGGATGGCGACCTGCTGCTGACGGGCAGCGCCGACGGCCGGGTCCTGGCGTACAGCTTCCGCACCGCCAGCCGTGCCCGCACGCTGCACGGGCACACGCAGGCCTGCGTGGGTGCCACCTTCCACCCCGTGCTGCCCTCCATGCTCGCCACCTGCTCCTGGGAGGGTGACATCAAGATCTGGCTCTGAGCCTCACGGCGTGGAAGCTTCCTGATGCCGGGAGGGCGGGCGGGCGGGCATGTGTGATGAGGAGGGCCTGAGGTTGGCTTCGGGCCAGGCTCGGATGGATGCCGCCTCCCCATCCTCCGAGCCTCTGTGTCCTCATCTGTAAAATGGGGACGAAAACCTTGTGTCTCAGGGTTCTGAGGACTACGTGTTAGCAAAAGCACCTGGTGGGTTGCTGGCGATGCTCAATAAATGTGAGTGTTCTGCTATTTCTTAGATTATTTCAGCGAAAACACACTTTGGCAGCTTTTCTCGCCTCCTTTCTCGCGGCCCGCTGGAGCTCGGAGACAAAGGGCAAGTGGGGGTTGGAGAGGTGGGGCTCTGGGTCCTAGGTCTGCCTCCCCTCCGTCTCACAGGGTCTGTTCAGGCCTGGGCCCCTCCTCCCTCCTCCAGAGCATGGCCAGTGGGGTTCCCAGGTTTGCCTGAGCCTAGGGCCCTCTGCACTCCTCCTCACGCTCTGCCCGAGGAAGTACATCTGCCTGGGGAGACAGAGCGACGTGAAGAAGCAAGGAGCCCTTGAGGATCCCTACAGGCCAAGGAGCCCTAAGCCCCCTCAGGATCATGATTGAGCTGTTACCCCAGGAGCTCAAAGGTCCCCTGATGGGTGAGGGTGGGGGCCAGAGGTGCCCGTCTCTAGACAGGTGCATCCCTGCAGTCCTGGAAGTCTCCCTGGAGTGGGCTGACCATGAGCCTGTGAGGAGGGTGTCCTGGCAGGAGGTCAGCGAGGAAACGCAGGACCTGAGGAGGAGGCCACAGAGGCAAGCAGTGCCCAGCTGGGTTCCTGGCCTGGCTCCGCTGTCGGTGTAGCTGAGAGCAAATCACATTTCCTCTTGGAGCTGTAGTTGCCCCCTCTGTAAAGCAGTGTCAGAACCCAGCCTGCAGGCTTGCTGTGAGTGTCCAGGAAGGTCAAGTGTGTGGTGGGTGTCGGCACCCTGGGAGCTCATCTGGGGATGGGGATTGGGCAGATTGGGAGCAGCCATGAAATTAAAAGACGCTTGCTCCTTGGAAGAGAAGCTGTGAGAAACCTAGACAGCATATTATGAAGCAGAGACATCACTTTACCAGCAAAGGTCTGTCTAGTCAAGGCTATGGTTTTGTATGGATGTGAGTTGGACCATAAAGAAAGCTGAGCACCGAAGAATTGATGCTTTTGAACTGTGGTGCTGGAGAAGGCTCTTGAGAGTCCTTCGGACTGCAAGGAGATCCAGCCAGTCCATCCTAAAGGAAATCAATCCTGAGTATTCATCGGAAGGACTGATGCTGAAGCTCCAATTCTTTGACTACCTGATGCGAAGAGCTGTCTCAAAGACCCTGATGCTGGGAGAGATTGAGGGCAGGATAAGGGGACCACAGAGGATGAGATGGTTGAATGGCATCACCAACTCAATGGACATGAGTTTGAGCAAACTATGGAAGATAATGAAGGGCAGGGAAGCCTGGCCTGCTGCAGTCCACGGGGTTGCAAAGAGTTGGACACGACTGAGCGACTGAACAGCAACTGGGGCTTGTGGAGAAGCATTTATTCCAGTGTGTCTACTTTGCCTCTGGACCCCTGGAGTCTTGGGGTCCACAAGCAGGGCCCAAGCAGGGGGATGGGCCGTGCAAAGGCCCTGAAGCGGGATTAATCCCGAGGGCTGACTCCTTTTCTGTCTCTCGTCGTCCGCCCCCTACAGTCCGCACAGAGCCTGACCTGCTGTTGGTATCAAGTGGATGCTGGGTAACCAAGCTGGGCTGGAGAGGCCAGAGTGCGTGGGTGGGGGGCTGAGACCCTTGGAGGGCGAAGGGCGGGAACTCCCCAGGCCCGGGCGGGATGCAGCAGGGCCCTAGTGACCCCATGTACCGTTGGGCTGGGTGTGGTAGGAGCTCAGGGAAGACTCACCTTCTCTTTTTAGGCTCAAGAAGGGCTGCTTTGGTGAAAAGAAAGATAACCGCACTCCAGCTCTTGCAGGTCAGCCCCTTGGTAGAAGTGGAGGCCCCGTGAGGGGCTGTCCTGGCCTCAGCAGAAGGGAGGCTGAGTGCACGTCCACTTAGAGCCTGGACAGACAGTGGACATTCCTGCCTCCCCACTCAGGCTGCCTCTGCTCTGGGTGGGCAGCTCTGTGACCTGCACAGCCCTCCCATTGTCCTTGCTGCCGCCCCTGCCGACCCCTCTTCCCCCAGCCTCCCCAGCACTGCCCCCCTCCATTTCAAGGCTCCATGTGTAAGCTATGCCCTGAGCCCTGGCCTCTCCCAGCACATGTGTACACGTCAGTGTAAGTTTCCCAGGGTTGCAGGGCTCTGCACACGGGGGGCGTTCCGGGAATAACTGCAGGTGTCATCTGCCCACAGGACACGGGCTTCAGAATCAGGTAGCCGTGGGTTTAAAGCTCGTCCCCACCGTCTGCTGTCGTGCCGTCACCACCAGCGCCAAGCCGCCCTGTGCTGCAGTGTCCCGCCTGTAAAGGAGAACTCTCAGTACCCAGCTCGTGGGGGTTCATGCAGGACGTGTGTGCAGCAGGCGCTCGGGAGCTGGCGGCGGGGGGGCGGTCAGTGTTAGTGCTGTTAGTATTGGTGGCAGCCGAGCCACTGGTGCAGGGGTTGAGCCTGTCCAGGCCAGAGGTCGCAGTCGGGTTCCATCCTCAGCCCCCAGTGAGGGGCTGCTCCTTCCCCCGTTCTCAGTCGATAAGTCTCAGGGAAGGCCTTGGATTGGCTGGTTTGCGTCACATACTCGCCCCAGACCAGGGGTCCTTGACCAGGCATAGCTGCCATTGTGTAGCTGGAGGGGAGAGTAACGGGACCCTCACAGTTCTTTCACGAGGGGGTGTGCCCCCAGGTCTGGCCTGAACGGGCCCTCGGCCAGTGTTTGTCAGATGGACTGATGGCATGTGAATGAAGCCAGACAGGCTGCTAGGGTAGGCGGCAGTTGTCCGGGGGTGTGGGCAGGGGTCCTGGCCTTCCCAGGTGCCTCTCACCCACCTCTCCTGCCCGCCTCCTTGTACCCAGCCCCAGATCCTGGAGCCTGCTTTCTAGCCCAGCCCGAAGTGGGCATTTTCCTACCTGCCTTGATGTGGAGCGTCTTCCGAGTGAGACTTTCATCGCGTGGTTTGCTGACTGCTTTCCCCATTGTGACATGCTGGTATGGCCACTTATGTGTTTAACGACTGTCAGTCACAGGCTGTACTCAGTGGGCTTTGGCGTGGGCGCTGGCGTTTATCAGGGGCCAACCTTCATGTCCACCGAGCTGCCCGGCCCCTCCCTTATTCTGAGCCCACACCCTGGCTGGTTGCAACCTGTGGGTCCCATACCCATCCCTTGCTTGCACGGGGCCTTTGTGGGCACTTTGTTTCTCTGAACCTCAGTTTCCTCATTTCTAAAATGGGCCTGCTGGAGTGAACAAGGGAGGAAGCATAGAGGAAAGGGCTTTGTAGGTTGTTACTGTCTCACATTCTCTTGGGGCAAACACCATCCAAAGTTCTGTCCTCAAAGTGGACACCCTGGTGGAAGCTCTGACCCCCCGGGAGAGGGACATCCAGGGTCACCAGAAGCCAGTGGCTCTTTCTTAGCCCCGTCCCCCGTGGGCTTGCTTTCTCCACTCTCTGCCTGCAAGCCCCGCCCCCTCGTGGGTTATTTCACGGGAAGCCCGGGAAGCAAGGCAGGTGCTCTCACACCCTCATCTGTTTCTTTCTCCAAATGCTTACTTCCAAAGAGCATTCAGGACTCATTCTGATCCTCCACAAGGTGTCTGGGAGTTCACCATTTGCAATTTTGAAACAAGAGAGCTAAAATTAGAAAGTGCAGAGCAGGAAGGTAAAAGGAGTGTGGGCTGTTCCCCTCCACCGCCTTCCCGGGGCTGGGCGCTTGCCTTCGCCTCACCCATGCGTCTGAACAGGGCTCTGAAGCCGTTGGGGGAGGAGAGCAGTTCCATCCTGAGATGCAGGCGTGGCTGTGCGTGCTGCTGGGTGTGGCCTGACTCTGAGTGAGGCTGGCGCCCGCAGCCGCCATGAAGCAGCCGTGAGCCCCGACGCTTGGAAGGCAGAGGGACAGGCCCGGGAAGTCTGTGCTTGTCCCCTCCCTCGGGACCTGCCTCCAGCCCAGCCTAGGGCTCTTCACGCACTGGGACAGCCACTGTCTTGAGCACCCCTGGGAACCTCACAAGTCAGTGTCTGCAGGCTCCAGAGGGGACACAGGCCCTGAGGGCCTGGGACTTGCCCAAGGTCACACAGCCCTGTACTGTCCCCCCCGGGGGTTGAGAAGAAACAAGGATGCAAGGGTCGGCAGATGGTGGGCGCCCCGTTGGGGTCCCACTGGGAGTCAGGTAGGACTGGAGTGGAGCAAGAGGGGTGTCTGATGGAGGAAGGAAGGGCCCCCCGCCCGCCCAGCTGTGGCTGGCTTTGGAAGCTATGGCAGGACAGCTCTGTGAGGCCTGTTCGCCATTTGGGGGAGAGATACTCAGGCTCTGAGGTGACAGTGTAGGGGCCCAGGCTGCAAAGCCCTTGGGGTTCCCAGCTCTGCTGTCCAGTTGCACAGCCTGCGTGGGACTGATGAGGCTCAGGGTCCCTCTGGGAACATTGAGCTAGAGCCTGCTGGGCACCAGAGGTTGTCTGTTTTCCCCACCACCCTCCCGTCACCACTCCCCCCCCCACCAGGTTGTCGAGGGTTACTTTCCCACCTGCCCACAGGGAAACTGGGCCCCAGACAAGAGAGCTGATTCCTGAGCCTCCCGACAGGCCCCCTCCCTGCAGCAGGCTGCTTCCTGGGGTGCTCCTCAGGGTCAAGGGCAGGCACCCTGGAGTTATGCAAAGCTGGGTGGGCTGGGCAACTTCAGGCATCACCTGGGTCCAGGTGGTTCCCTCCCAGGGGGAAGTGCCCAGCCCCTGGAAGAAGCAGACTTAAAGGCCCTGGAGGAGCGGCCTCCATCCTAGGCCTTGTGGAAATTTTTCAGGTACTTTCTCCAGGGCATCAATGAGTACGCTCAAGGATAACTGGGCACACAGAGAAACCACGCAGTGTGAGCAGGAGCCAAGAGAGACAGGTCTCCATAGACCCCACTTGACATACGTGTCCGACCCAGCTGTGAACCAGCTGTGCCCCCTCTGTTTAAGGAAATAAAAGACAAGCGTGGAAATATCTCTAGGGAATAGGAAACTGTTGGAAAGTGGCATGGTGTGTTTTGAAAATAACCACATAGAAAGAACTTCTAGAAATGGAAACCATTAATAACTAAAACCGAAATCTTTGGCTCTGATTGTCAGCTGAATGGATGAGCAGCAGAAGGGGATTGGTGACGGGAGGCATGCAGAGCGGGCATGCTGACCCCAAGATGTGGGTCATAACGAGGAAGGGACGTGGAAGCAGACCTCGGGAGGAGGCGCCGATGGCAGTCCCAGGAGGAGGGAAGGGTAGAGAGTTACTTTAAAAAGTAGCTGAGGATTTCCCAGAACTGATAAAGACAGCAGTCCACAGATACAAGACTTCCTGTGATAAATCCACAGCCAGACACACCTCAGGGAAACTGCAGGAAACCAAAGTCAGAGGGAAGAGCTCATGCAGCTGAAGAGAAAAAAGACAGATTAGCACCAAAGGAGCCGCTCCCAGAGGGGCAGACAGCACATCCCACCCCAGCAGGAAGCCAGGGGATATCTCTTGCGCCTGAGCCAAGGGCAAGAGACCCCTGCTGACATTCTCCCAGGTAAGACAAACCTTCAGAAATGGGGCAAAGCAGAGACATCTTCACAGGGCAGGAAAAAAAAAAAAGCCAGAAGTGTTTGTCACCAGCATAGCCAAACTAAAGGAAATCCTAAGGAATCTTGAGGCAGAAGCAAAGTCTCTAGGGAACATTATATGAGGGCAACAACACCATTCAGCAGAGGCTGAGACAGTGGAAGAATTCTAAGCTGAACGACAGAAGACGCCAGGGGGGTTTCAGGAGGCTGTGCAGAGAGAGGAGGATGGAGAGGGGAGACACCCAGGGCCACATGCCCCGAGAGCAAAAGGGAGTGGGGAGAAGAAACCACCCAAACACAAGTTCTTTTCCACCCATGTCTTTATTTAATGATCGCAAAATACAGTACCGAGACAGAGCATGCATCACAGACGACAACACGGAAGCAAGTCACAGAAACTGGGATTGGAGGGCCTCATTACATGTGAGGTAGCGCAAGGTGGTGCCGGGGAGCGGGACGCTGTGGGGGGGAGGACGAGCACCGGCCCCACTCGGGACACACGGGACTACGGACCACAGTAGAGCTGGGGGAGGGGTCGTCGGCCACACGGAAAGAACAGCTAGAAGCGTTTCACATCCCATCACCCGTTCCAGTCCCCCTTTCTGTGGACACAGCTTCCGGTCCCCTCATCACTGGGGATATCTCCACCCTTCCCTTCCCTTCCCAGGGGCAGGCCCCACCTGCCTTTGCCCAAAAACATCCAGCAGCGTTTGCGCTGAAAACGCCCGGGGCTGCCGTCCAGGGAGCTGGAGGCCGAGTGTGTTAAGACACTTTGCTCTATAAGAATAGTCGCACTTGGTAAAGCTGGGGGCGGAGGGGGTGGCAAGGGGGAAGGATACTCATTTCAGTCGGGGAAGGCTGCTGCTGAGTCAGAAAACGTTGCACAGTGGTGGTGCGGGGTGGACAAGACGCTCTGGTTGGGGTCCCCCTCTCGGGCTCGAGTGGGTTAGGTGGAGAGGGGTCCTGGTGTGCAGGGCCGAGAGGGTGGGGTTGTCGGGGAGTCGAGGCAGCACCCCTGGGAACCCGGTGTGCGGGACTGGCCGTGGCAGGGCCCGCACGTGGGGTGCTCAGTTGAGCAGGGTTCCGTAGAGCTGGGCTTTCGTGAGGCTGTCCTTGCGGCTGAGCCCCGAGCTGCCCGCCCGAGGGAAGGCAGGCTGGGGACTGAGGCGGGCACCGGGGTGCATCTCCGGGGAGGCCTCCATGGAGCTGGGCTCCAGGGAGTCCCTGGAGCTGCGGAGGCTGAGCTCAGGCTCGGGGCTACCGCTTGCCCCGAGGAGCTGCACCCCGAGCCGCTCGCGGTCCCCCTCACTGGCCGCATAGCTGGGCAGGGGGTCGGCCGAGCGGCCGGGGCTAAGGCTCAGGTCACCAGCTGCCCGGAGGTAGCGGGGCTCGACCAGGTGGCCCTGGGAGAGGTCATCGCCCTCCGAGAAGCTATCAGCCTTGTAGCTGGCGTAGAGGGGGCTGGCGCGGCCCTCGGCGTTCTCGCCGGGGCCGCCTCGGGCCCCAAAGTAGCGGTCATTGAAGCCGCCGCCGGGTGAGGCGAGGCTGGGGGCAGGGGCCGCGGCCGCGGCCGGAAAGGGGTAGGCGCCGATGTCATCCACGCTCAGCGGCCGCCACTGGCCGCGGCCGGCCCCTGCGACCAGCCGGGCGGACCCAGGCTTGGCCCGCAGGTTCCACAGGTTGGGGGGCATCAGGGCAGGCTGGGGGCCTGGGGAGAGCGGGAAGCGGAAGGGCTCGCCGGGGAACGGTGACACAGTCCTGGGGAACCCCGGAGCCATTGCGGCCTCCAGCGGGGCAGCCACCGCAGCCGCGGCAGCCGCATAGCGTGGGCTGCTCCCGTAGGCCGCAGGCGGCTTGCGGCCGAAGAGCTCATCGCGGCTGTTCAGGTAGATGGCCTGCTGCGAGGCGGTCAGCGTGCTGGCCTGGGCATGCTCCTTCTCTTCAGACGCGGCGCTGAAGCTGGAGTAGGAGCTGGACGTGGGCAGCGAGGCTGCGTAGCCGCCGAAGGCCTCATGGCGGTAGCTGGCGGGGTAGGCCGCCGCGCCGGCCTCAGTATCTTCCTCCTCCTCCTCCTCCTCCTCAGCCGTGCTGTCGGTGGAGTTCTGGGCCTGCAGGAAGCCCACATCGGACCCGGGCCCCTCCACACTGGGCCGCCGGTCTTGGTGCCGCGCCTCAGGGCAGTAGAGGGCCGTGTCGCTGCAGTAGATGTCCCCCTTGTAGGGGGGTCGGGACCCTGGCTTCTCCAGCCCCTCGGGGAAGCCCAGGTCTTGGGCCGAGGCTTCCGACAGGTGGGAGGACAGGCTGCCGGGGTCCGGCTTCTCCAGCACCTTGGCGAGCACGCAGGGGGGCACACTGTCTGCGTAGGCCGGGCGGCGGGGCGGGGCGGGCAGGCTGCAGCCTGGCTTCTCCGCGTGCAGGTTCATGCGTTCCTGGAACTCCGCGGGCAGCTGGTGGTGGGGCGGGGGGGAAGGGGGGGAAAGTTGGGGGGGATTGGGGGGGTTGGGGGGTTGGGGGGATGGGGTGATGCAAGGAGCAGGAGGGAGGGGTCACGGTCAGCCCAGGACCGGCGGCCAAGGCTGATGGACAGGGGACCTTCCCGGGGCCTGTCTGATCCCACCAGCCAGAGCTGTATCCCGCAAGCTGCAGGATGCCCCCTGGGTCATGCTGATGGGGCCCCCGCAGAGCCCTGAGGCTGGACCCCTGGCTCTAACTCGGGCCTCCCCCTGAGGGGCTGACTCGCTGACCCAGCCCCACGGTCTTCAGGGGACACCCAGTCCTGTGGCCTGGCTCAAACCAGACAGACTTGGGTGCAACAAAGACCGAGGGCCCAGGCATGCAAGCGGTTTCCACGTGAGCGCCTGGTGCCTGGTGGGGGATGGAACGCTACCATTTGATCTGTTTTGTGAGGATCTCGGGGGGTGGCCCAGGCTCCGGGAGAGGGCACCTGGACAAGGCCTGGGTGAGGGGCATGCCCAGACGGGGAGGGACAGCCTGGCTGGGACAGGAGCCCCGGGTCTGAGTGGTACTCGCCCTATGGCCCCGGCTGAGTGGCTCCTGGGTGAAGCCAGCTTTCTTATCTCTGCAGGAACTGTGCCCAGACCAAACCACTGGGTTTCTGAGAGGCTCATGCAGGGTCACCCTGCCGGGAGCAGCCCCCTGGAGGAAACTGGGGTGGAGTGGGCAGGCCATCCAGGCTGCTGGGGAGGTACGTGCAGGGCGAGCCCTCCACTACATACACAGAGGGGCTCGGACAAGATTGAGGGGGCTGGGGGGATGGGGTCTGGGAGCTGCTGGGAAGGGGTGCGGAGGTCACGGGCGCGGCAGCGGGCTGGCCGGGGCGGGACTCACTTACCTCGGCCATCTTGCGGCCCCTGCCGTAGGCCTGGCTGCACTGCAGCAGCTGCGCTGCGAGGCTGCAGTCCTTCCTGTAGAGCTCCTAGGAGACAAGAGAAGCCACTTGACTGGGTGCAGGCTCGGCCCCGGCCAAGGTCCCCGCTGCCGACATGGTAACCAGCCCGCAGAGATGGCCGTGCACACGTGGACCCTGTCTGCGGCTCTCGCCTGTAGGACGGGTTACGGCCCCCACCTGGAGCCCGGTGTGTGGACGGTCCCCTGGCAGGCAGTCCTGCCGCTGACCCGGGTGGGAACCTCCCACAAAGCAGGGGCCATGGAGGAGGAAGGCCCCCCAGTGGCCTCTAAAGCCCCAGAGGCCCCCAGGCATGGACACCAAGCCGTCTCCCCGCCCTTGGCTTCCGAGTCCCTCCCAAGGGAGGGAGTGGTCAGTGTGGACAGTGCTGCCAGTAGCTGGCGATTAGGAGTGGACCTGCCACCCTTCCCCCAGGTCTCAGGGTGAGGCCTGGAAATGGAGGGGACTTGCAGGGCCAGGCAAGGGGCAGGGTGAGTGGGGGTGGAGGGCCTGTGTGACCCCAGGCTCAGATAGGGACTGGCTCAGCCTCCTGAGCTGAGAACAGATGCACACAGGAGGAGTCCAGGGCGCGTGGCTCTACCTTTGGGAAACCTCTGTCGCCCGTGCCTGCGGCTGGATCTTGGTTCCCACCCCCGCTCGGGGACCCACTGCAGCCAGGGCTCTGATGGGGGTGCCTGGTCCTGAGATCCACCCATAGTCTCAATTCAACCAGAACCAGCTGCAGGTGTCCTGCAGCTCAGGGGCGCTGCTGAAGCCATGGGCACTCCTGTCGGTCCCCGCTACCTTGGTCCTAGAGACTCTGGTGTCCCTCACTTGGCTGGCACGGTGGAGGGAACCTGGGTCCCCTGCTCCTTCGATGCATCCCCGGAAGGGCATGGTTGGCTGAGAGCTGAGAACTGAGCCCCATGTGAGGCCCAGACCAGCCACCGCTGGCACTAGAGGGCTGCGGGCACTGTGTGGCCAACCCAGACCTGCCACTCAGTCGTGAACAGACGCCAGAGTGCTGCCCCATCAGAGCCTCCCCTCTCCTTTGCATGCACTCGTCTGCCATCTCCTACCCGTGGCACCTCCACCTGGCTGGCCAGGGCGCCTGCTGCACCCTCCCGCTACACCCTCCCCCTACCCCCCCACCCCCACCCCAGACCCCAGCCCAGAGCACAGCAGGTGGCTCCCGTCCTGCAGATTTCAACCTCTGCAGTCAGGCTGGACCCATGTCGTCCTCTGAGACCCCACATCCCTACCTGGCCAGTTTGCTTCCATCTTCAGAACCTAACCAGAACTGAAGCCCCCTCCCCGCCTCCCCGGCCGCCATCCCGGCAGACTCGTCCTCTTTCTCCCAGACTGCTGCCTGCTCATGCATCCACTCAGAGCTTCATCCTCCACGGTCTGTCCTCAGCAGAGCAGCTGTGGGGCCTGTAAGAGGAAGTCCAGCCAGGCTTCCCCCTATTCAGGAACCTTCAGTGGCTCCCGTTTCCCGCAGAATAAAACCCAGATTCCTACCGGTGCCTAAATGCCACCTCCTGTTATCCTGACCTCAGCCCCTCGGGCCCTCCTCCCCTCCAGAGCCCCCTCCGGTCTCTTTGCTGGTCTTCGAGTTACTCAGAGCCCCCATATGCTGCTGTGGCTTTCCGCCTGGAAGGGGAGCCCTCCCCCGCCGTCAGCTCCCTGCTCGTCTTCAGGTCTCAGCTCCTGCAGCCCCTTCTAGAAGCACTGGACTGAGGTTCCCTGATCCTGCATCTGGAGGCTCCCAGCCCCCTCACCTGCCTTATTTTTCTCTGCAGCATTTAGCACTTCTAACTCGCTACACAGTTTACCTATTTATCCTGGGTTCTGTCCGCCTTCCCCGCTCAGATGTAAACACCACGTGCACAGGCCACTGGCTTACCTGTGCTCTTCACACCCTGTTCTCAGAGCCTCGAGGAGCAGATGCTAATCACCGAATGTGTGCTTGGCAGTCAGAGGTCTGTGGGGGGGGGGGGGGGGGCGGCGCCACCCTTCTCATGGGACCCAGGAAATCAGGACCCATGGGCAGCCCCAGGGCTCTGATGCCCAGTGGGGGTGGCCAAAGGCAGGAATTCTGAGTGGCCCCACCCCAACCTTGGGGTCGGGGAAGCCCTGCTTTGACTGGGCCAAGGTGGCCTCGTGTTCCTCACCTTGAGTCCTGTCTCCTTCCAGCGGAGGGCCTCATGGACGTGGTGTGAGAGGCAGCCCCTGTCGTTCCCTGTCTTCCCACATGCTTGTTGAGGTCCTGCCCCCCCCCCCCCCACCGCCGTTTCTCCACCCAGCCCTGTGCCAGCCCCTCAGGGCTGCTGCGCGGGGTCAGATCGGCCCGACACTCACATTGTCCTCCGAGAGCTTGTCAATGGTCACTTTGGCCTCCAGCAGGTGGCTGTTGAGGGCGACAATCTCATGGCTGAGAGCTCGTTTCTCTTCCTCATAGTGCTGGCCCTGGGGTTGGGGGACAGGCAGGGGGGTGGTCAGCGGTCAGCCAAGGCCTGGGACTCAAGCCCTGTTGTTCCTCCTGGCCTCCCCGGGAAGCGAGGAGGAGTTTGGAGTCCAGGGAATGCAAGGTTCAGAGCACAGAGCGACCCAGGTTCCAATCCCGCTCTGCCAGTGAGGAGCCGAACAGCCCTGGGCAAGTCACTGACTCCCTGAGCCTCTGTTTCTCATCAGTACCGCAGGGACAGTGACAGCTGAGGGCTTGACAGCACCCTCCCATTGGGGGTGGAAATGGGGGGTACGGCCCAGCCCCTCAGGGAGAGGGCAGGGTGGAAATGAGGCCTTTGGCCCAGCTCCACGGGCAAGGGCATGGTGGCCTGGCCCCTCAGTCCTCACCGGGGTTCCAGAGCTGGGGGCCCGGGGCTGGGCATGCTGGGGTGGGGCGCGGGGTCGTGGCCTCACCATGCGGAATAGCTTGTCCTCCAGCTCCTGGTTGATCCTCTGCAGCGCCATGTAGTTGCTCTGAATCCTGGAGTGGAGGCCATGAGGTCACTGCCATGCCAGGCCTAACCCTCCCATGGCCCCTGCAGCCGTACGGCCCACTGATGGCTGAACCTAGGCCCTCTCTCTGGTCTAATTGTTCCTGTGCTAGAAAACATCTCATTTAAACTAACTGGTTGCCAGGGCCCAGGACCCCTACTGATGAGAAGGGAAAGTTTCTTATTCAGAAGGGTTTCTCGGGAACTTGGTCAGAGCCAGTTAATTCACATTTTACGCACAGTCCTTACAAGTCTGCCTGAGGGGTTCCCAATTCAACAGCAGGTTAACAGGGAACAGGCTTAAGACTATGCAATGAGCTCTGGGATGATTGCTGGAGACACAGGGTGAATAGGATACGGTTTTCCCTAGAAGAGGCTGAGGTGGGGAAGCAAGTGTGGGGTGGGAATCGATGGCCGCCCTGAGGTGTGATGGTGGAAGGGGCAGTGCCCACCTTCTCGACAGCCTGTGTATAGTGTTAGTGCCCGTGTCTTGCCAACAGAGAAACTGAGACTAGAGATGCTTAAGTAGTAACGGACAAAGAGCCCTCCTGCAAATTCAGCGTTCTATAGAATCACAGGTTAGGTCCCTGGGTCGGGAAGACCCCCTGGAGAAGGAAATGGCAACCCACTCCAGTATTCTTGCCTGGAAAATCCCATGGACAGAGGAGCCTGGGGGGCTACAGTCTACAGGGTCACAAAGAGTTGGACATGACTGAGCACACAGTCCTCGGTAAATATTTAAAACAAACCAAGCCAACAGCAAGCTGAAACTCCAATACTTTGGCCTCCTGATGTGAAGAACTGACTCATTTGAAAAGACCCTGATGCTGGGAAAGATTGAAGGTGGGAGGAGAAAGGGATGACAGAGGATGAGATGGCTGGATGGCGTCGCTGACTCAATGGACATGCGTTTGAGTAAGCTCCAGGAGTTGGTGGTGGACAGGGAGGCATGGCGTGTTGCAGTCCATGGGGTCACAAAGAGTCAGACACAACTGAGTGACTGAACTGAACTGAAGCCAATGGCAAAGTTTGAGTGGTTTTTTTTTTTTTTAAACATTCTTTCTAAAGGAAGGCTGTAAAGTGCGTAATATTTTTTAAGAAAAATATCCATATTAAATGTGCGTGTTGTGTGCTAAGTCACTTCAGTTGTGTCTGACTCTGTGCGGCCATTTGGACTGCAGCCTGCCAGGCTCCTCTGTCCATGAGGTTCTCCAGGCAAGAATACTGCAGTGGGTTGCCATTCCCTTCTCCAGGGATCTTCCCGACCCAGGGATCATACCCGCGTCTCTCACGTCTCCTGCATGGGCAGGCGGGTTCTTTACCATTAGTACCTGTGCAGAACGATGTTTTCAGGAGTTTTGTTTTTAAGGGAGTCATCCCTCAGGGTCCCACACACCAGGCCGCTGAAGGGAACGGTCTCTAAATGCTGGTTCATGTCCGGGGCTAGACATCGTTTTCCTATCAGAGACCCAGGCGACAGTGGCTGGGGCCCTGGTGGGCCAGTCTGGGTCTGGAGATGGCTGCTCCTGTGTCACCATGCCGCCCCACCACGTAAGAGGACAGAAAGAATGAGCAGGGGACCGAAAAGTATCAGGGACTCGACTGTACCTCGCAGCGGCCACACCCACGTTCAGATCCTGATTTGGCAGCTCGTGGTACAAGGTGCGACTCTGGAAGAGCCACTGGGCCTGCAAATGGGGCTACCCGCCAGCCGCAGGGCCCCTGGCCTCGCCCTCCCGGGCCCCGCCCCAGAGCTCCGCCCCGTCAAGGCCCCGCCCCGTCCCGGCCCCGCCCCCTCACCTGCGCAGCTTCTCGGTAACTTTCTCCAGCTCCTCCTGCGCACGGCGCAGTTCGATCTCCAAGAAGTGGCGGGTGGAGTCGAACTCGTTCTCCAGCTTCTCCAGCCGGTGCGTCGTGTAGGATAGCCGCTTGCGCAGCTCGCCCTTCTGCTCCTGGAGCGAGCTGCAACGACAGGTGGCGGCGGCGGGCCAGGCCGCGGGCAATGAGCTCGAGGCGCGTTTGGGTGCGCCCCGGGCGCGCCCGGCCGCACCAGTGCATGCGCACACGCACCGCACACAAACACTGCACGCGGGCGGGCACACACACACACACACACACACACACACACACACACACAAGCGCGCACACCTCCCCAGCCCCTCCCTTGGGGGGGTCACGGTCCCTGACACTGAGCCCGTCTGGCCTTGGGGCGAGTGTTTGGGGGCAGCTGAAAGGACCCTGGTGTAAAGATCTCGCAGCAGCAGCACCCCGCCTTGGTCTGGGAGCCGAGCTCCAGCTGGCACAGCTTACAGGGCCCCGTTTTGCTTCTCTACAGCAGGGGCCCAGGCCGGTGAGGCCCAGAGTCAGCAGTTCTACATCCTAGAGCAGGCCTCTCTTCCTCAGGTGGGCTGCGTGCTCTCTGGGCCCGGGAGAGGACGGGCCCGTGCCCAGGCAGTGTCCACCACAGTGGTCGGCTAGCGGCACGGAGCGCCAGAAACTCAGAAAATCCTGGGCCTGCTCATGTCTCCCTCCAGGAAGCCTTCCAGAGGCAAGCCTGGCTCTTAGGCTCTACTTTCCCCCACAGACTGAGGGCTCCTCTGGGACCCTGGCCACTGAGTCCCCTTGCTCAGGGAAAAACAGACAGGCGGTGGCTCCCCACTGAGCCACATGCCACCCATTCACATGAGCTATCTTGGGGCATGAGGCAGGAGGGGCAGGTGTAACTGGCCACACCCTCCTGTCGGCTGCCACCCAGCCCCCAGAAAGCACCTAACCACGGCTGACCATGTGCTGACCCTCTGAGGCACCCTTCCCTGGGCTGGCTGAGCACACAGAGGGGGGCCGCGGGGGGCGGACTCACCTTCAGCAGCTGGGAGGGCTCGTTTCTGTAGGGAAGGGACAGCTGCACGGTGGGTGGGGGCACCAGGGGAGTTCTGCTGGCTGTTAGCCACGAGTGAGGCTAAGATTCAAGCTGCTGTTCGGTGCCCTGGGTGTGCGCTTTGCTCAGTCACCCCCTGAACTGTGCCCCGTCAGCCCCTGCACTACAGTCACAACAAAGCCCAGAGCTCCGTGGCGTCACGGGGTAGGCAGGGGCCCTGCTGTCACACAGACCTGGCTGCCAGTCCCTGCCAGCTCCCCCAACTCCCGCAATGCACTCGTGACTGTCCCCCTCTTGCCCTAACACACAAAGCCCTGGTTCCAGAGAGGTGCCCAGGTGGGAGGAGGGGCCCAAATGCCCATCGTTTGCTGGAAGAAGCACAGCCCCCCTCAGCAGAGCATCTGGAGCCTAGGCCCCTTGGATGGTAACTTCTGGTGGGTTTGCTGCGGACGGGCAGGAGGCTTTCTCCAGCGCCTGGGGAAGAGTGATTGTCAGCCTCCAGCCTGATCACACAAACCACACGTGTGACCACAGGCACACACCCAGCAAACCTCCCTTAAGCATTCCTGGACCCCTGCCCAGGTCTACATTTTTTCAAAATAAGTAAAAATAAAGAGTTGCCTGTGTTTTGAGAACCTCAGAGAAGGGCGGGGCGGGTCCTCCCAAGAGTTGATCCCCAAGGTAGATGCCAAGTTACAAGCAAGCAGGGAGCCCAGTGGCAGAGTGCCCAGGGCTGCCCACACAGGCCCCGCCGCCTCTTCCAGGCAGCACACCTGCCTGATTTCACTGCGAGCTTCCTGCAGCTATTGATCCCAGGCTCCCCCTTGGCCCAGGCCTGTCTCTCCAGTGGGCTGCCAGGCCTCCTGAGGGCTCCCCTACGTCCACCTCGAGGGTCCCTGCAGCGCATGGGGTCAGGGCAGCAGCCCCTGCAATCAGCCAGCCTGCAGGGTTGCAGGTGCACCCACAGCCCTCAGTCACAGGGGGTCCACGCCCCCCAGAAAGAGGTGAGAGCACCCACCCTCCACCTCTCAGAGCCAGCACCCTTCCCTCCCCAACCCTGGCCACCCACCCGCAGCCACAGCTGGGGCTCTGTCATCCCAGGATTGTTCATTCCTGTTTCTCCGCCTTATCCCTGCCATGGCATGTCCACCCTGCTCCCTCCTTCCCTCCTCGCCTGCCCTGTGCCCCCCGTTTATCCTGCACCTCACAGCAGGAGCAAACATGGTCCTTGGCCCTCAGAGTGTATCATCTCAAGGGGAGACAGACAGTGAGCAAGGGGACAGGCTCCCCAAGAAGGCAAGTGGAGGAAGAAGCCCTGATGGGGCGGTGGGGTGGGCTCGAAGCAGAGCCAGGACCTGCCCCAGGGCAGTGTAACCCGCTGCTCACGAGGCAGCCGGCCCCATTGAGCAGCCCGCCTCCGCCTCCGTCCACCCGTGGCCACCGGATGCTCTTGCAGATGTGCCAGGCGGCTGTGCCCCCACTAGCCCCAAACGCTGCTACCCTCCCTGAGCCCCTCACACCCACCCACCCCTGAGCCCATCCAGCCCTGGGTGGGCAGCGCCCCCAGCCCCTGGCCCCTACCCCCTCCTGGTGCAGGTGCTTGGGCCCTGGGCCTGAACGCACCTCCCTGGCCCCTCAGCTGCGCCCACCTCGCTGCCCGCCACCTTTCTCCAGCTCCACTGCCCAGGCTGATCCCAGGGCCCTGGTTTGTCCCTCACCCCTCCCTGCACACCTCGGGCCACATGTCCTCTGTGTCCAGCCCCACACGAACCCCTCCCAGGCCTCTATCTGGAGGCCCTGCCTCTCTCTAGGGTTCCACGCTCACCCCAAATCCAGCCGCCCACCAGCCTCTCCTCCCAGAGGCCCACAGGCACCCCTCCCCCAGTGTGCGCGACACTGACCCCTTTCTGCCTCCTGTGCTGCCCATCAGTCTCCAGTCAGATCCCGAGAGGCCGTGGTGACCCCTCTTGCCTGTGGTCACCCTACACAGCCCGTCACCAAAGTCCTGGCAATCCACTACTCAAGAGCTTTGGACACGTCCCCACCCCTCCTGGTCCAGGGAGGGCCCTGGGCTGGGCACCCCGGGGGTCTTCGGTCACCTGGGTGATGCCACCATCCTGGGGCATTTACCCGAGCCCTGCCTGACCTGTCTCAGGCTCTGCGTCTGTAAAATGGGGATGTGCGCACCGCACCCTGGAGCGCCCACTCTCGGGGAGCAGGGCTTTCCCTGTGGTCCCTGCATCCCTGTGATCAGAGCCACCGGGAGATGATGCTGGGGGCAGGCACCATGGCCTCTGCCTCCCCTGGGTGTGGAGGTGGCTCAGGGGCCCCTGGAGTCTAGAAACAGGTGCACAGGGCAGGTGTGGAAACCCCTTGTGGCCACTCTCAAATCAGGGGCGCCCTCCCAACTCGGGGAGTGGGGATCAGGACGCCCTACCGGAAGCGCGATCTGGTGTGGGTGGGTGGGTGGGCATTTCATGGTGCCCTCCTTGCCCATGAGAAGGCCCTGGAAGGCTTTCCCAGCTCACAGGAGAGAAAGATGAGCTGCTTGGCACAGAGCGGGGCCTGGAGGGACCCTGCTGGCCTCCCACCAGGAGCCCCTCTGGCCACTCAGCAGAGGCCCGAACCCACGGAGCGAGCCCTGGGCTGGGCTGGGCTGGGGGTCACCGGGGCCTGGCCTCCGAGACAGGATGGTCGGGAAGCAGGGCTGAGGACGCTGGGCCTCTTCTCGGTGGTGGGGGGATTGATGCCGATGCCGGATGGACGTCTGGGGACAGAGGCTGAGGAAGCGGGGAGACAACAGGTGTATTACCTGTCCCAAAGCGAGGGCGAGGACCTGGCCCGTCGGCCCTGCAGGTTGCGGGACTGCCCGAGGCACGAGGGCACCCAGGCGCTGCGCAGCCTGTGGGCGAAGAGGACAGAGCTGCTCAGAACGGGGACCAGGGGGCACACCGGCCTGCCAGGGGCACGCAGTCACAGAGACATGGGGGGTCGTCCCCCCACCGGCAGGAGAGCTCCTCGTCACCAACACAGCAGTGGGGTGCTTGTGCCTGTGCCAGGGTGTAGGCAGCTGCCAGCCCTGGTTGCCTCGGCGCATTGCTGGCCCCGTGTCCACCAGCAGTGAGGTCCCCACCCCCAGGCCTGCACCCCCATCTCAGCCTCAGAGGGGAGTCCTGGGGGGCAGGCTCCACCCAGCTCCAGATTCCTGTCCAGCTGTTGCTTCTTCCTAGTGGGACCCATTGGTCAGAGACCCTGAGAAGCGAGGTGGATGGCGGCAGGGTGACCCCCTGACCCTGCTGGGAGGTGGTGATCAGCGGATCTGTGTGGACATCAGCAGAGTATTCTGGAGGCCGTTAGGGACCCAGTGCATGTCAGCAGTTCAAGACAGGGCCCTCCTGGGACCCCTTCTCGCCAACCCTGCCTGTGGCCTGTCCGGGCCAGGTGGGTGGGCAGGATGCAGGGTGGAGGAAGAACCAGCCCAGCCCCATGGCACTGCCCTGCTGGGGGGCAACAGGATGCCTTGGGCCTGAGTTCGCCGGGTCATGCCCTTGCCACGGTCTCTCCAGGGTGGCTGTGCCAGCCCCCCGAGCCAGAGCGGAACTCTGATGGGAAGATGCTGCCCTGGATGTTGGGCATCCAAACAAGGCTTGGAGACGTGGGCAATACCATTGACAAAATGACGGCGCACAGACGGCCACTCAAGGTGAGGGAAGGGAAGAATGCCGATGTCGCTTGGGCCAGGTGGTGGGATTTGGGACGGGTGCGACGTTTCCCTTTACACTCTACTGGATTTATCGCATTTCCTACAGTGAGGATGAAAACTTTTTAAAAAGTTTACGAAGGATCACATTTGGCTGCTCCCCCTCAAAAAGATTTCCAGTGTTGATCTGACAAGGGGTGGGTTGGGGTGCCGCGGAAGCTTCTGTGACCCTCTGTGAAACGGGCTGCCCTTGGCCCTGGTTTTCTGCAGGCCCGGCTGGGAGCGGGCAGGCTCTCCAGTTGAAAACTGGATTTTGGGATTCCAGGCCCGGGGTCCACTCTCGGGCAATGACCCCAGAGCTGTCGAGTGAACAGACAGTGGGGGCAGGACAGGCCGGTTCTGCTCTCGTGGGAGCAGCCAGAGACCCAGTCTCCCCTCGGTGGCTTGACCAAGGTCACCGATTCCTGGGGGAGCCCCCTGCCCAGCCCTCGCCCGCCAGTCCCCATCCCAGAAGGCCCTTCTGCAGGGAGACCCCTGGCAGGTAAGGTCTCAGGGGAGTAGAAGGGAAACTGGGAGAGTGGGCCCAGGGGAGGGGGGCGGGGGGCTTGCCTGGAAACACAGGGAATGGGGGGTATTGCTGTGATCTGACCCAGACCTCGCCTCTGGTCACATGCAGGGCATCTATGTCCCTGACAACTGCTTTCGTTCTGACCTCGATTCTCATCATCTCCAGCCTCTGCAATGTGGGGCACCTCTTGCTAGAGATACGACTGGCGCCCAGAGAGGTTAAGTAAGTCTCCCCAGATCACACAGCAAGTCCAGGGTGAGGATGAGATCCCCCCCACCCCCGACACCTGTTATGCTTGTGCCAGGTACAGGGTGGGAAGGATACAGGCACTGTGGGGACCCAGGGAGCCGGGGGACCTCCTTCCCTGCTCTGTGGAGGGGAGCGATGCTCCCTGGTGGGGGGTGAATGGGGCAGGGCAGGGCTGAACAAATGTCCGCTCTCTCGCTGGATGCTGGGTACACGGAGCCAGGAGCGGCTGGTCCATGTGGTGCCCCTAAAGGCTCCCCCACCCCGTGTCCAGCACCCCCCCCCCCGAGTCACGCTCCAGTGACACCAAATTGCTTGTCATTCTTCACAGGCTGCAGGCGGCTTCTCATCTTGGTGACTTTGTCCCCACGTCCCCTCTGCCAGGATGGCACTTGCTCCCTTGGTCCAGGTTAACCCCTCCCCACCCAGGGCCTGGCAGGGGGGACCCTGACACCCTTGCCAGCCCGGCCAGTCCCCCAGGGAGCGTCACGGGCCTGAGTGCTCCAGGACGGTGTCCTGCTCCACGCCGGCCCTGAGTCCAGGCTTCCCCATTGGCCGGAGGGCAAGTCACAAAACCCAGCCAGACCACGCCCACCTCCAGACAAGATTCCTCCGCCGGCCAGTCCCGTCCATCACTCAGACCCGCACTGGCCCCGCCTCGCCCGGCTCCCGGCTGCGCCGGAGTCCTCCTGGGTCCCTTCCTTCCCACCCTGTCCTTGCTGTCCGCTAGGTCAGGGACCTTCCCTCGGGGCTGTTTCTGGGTTCCTCGCTCAGGCCCTGGCTCCCGGGACAGGCTGCTTTCCTCCACTGGGTCTCATTCCCGCGGGGACCGGTCCGTCCTCCCGTGGGACCGCCTCCTTCCCACACCCCCTCGCCCCAGTGCCCAGCGCTGTGTCTGGACCAGCAGCGCGTGTTGTTGAAAGGCCGTGCAGACGGCGGGAGGAGAGACGCTGGTCTCGTCTCTCGGGCTGCAAGATCTGGGGCGTGTTTACATCCCTGGGGCCTACCGTGGGGCTGGGTAAATGGTGGGGGGCGTGGAAAAGCCTCCCAAGTCCTCCCTCCTCCCCCGTGGGGCTGGTGAGGCCTACCTGGCTCCTTACCCCACCCAGCATCTCACGGTCCCCTGGGAGCGGACCCCCTGGAACTCAGGCTGACGGGCACGGGGACTGGCTGGCAGCTCTCCGTGTCTCAGGCACGCCCGTCCAGGCCCTGGGCAGCCCCTTGGCTGACTGCCACAACCTCACCAGCATCGTCCCGGGCATGGGGATGGGGTCTCTGGACCCGGCCACCAAAGCGCCAGGTCCCGTAGAAGCCTGCGTGTGTTTGTGCGTGTGCGTGTTGGGGGAGAGGACTGTCACAGGGCTGGCCTGGGGCCCCCAGCCAGGAGGGGACCCCCTGCTCAAGCCAGGAGGTGCGAACGGGGGCAGGGACTCTATGCTTGCCCAGGCCCCACCCTCTCCTACTTCACTAACCGAGGTCATCCAGGGGCACCCTCCCGCTTCCGTCCTCAGGGCCAGTGACACGACTGCTCTCCCGCCCAGAGACCTGGAGACGCCGCAGGAGACCTTTTACCTTGCCTACCCCGCATCTTATCAGGCAGCCTGCCTGGGAGCCCTCCGTGGGCGGGCAGACCCAGGGGTGCTTGGGGCCAGGCCGAGCAGGGTCACCCCTGGGCAGGTGGACGGAGCAGCTGCAGAGTCACTCCCGGGCCTTTGCACACGCTGCCCTTCCTGCTCAGAACACCCCCTTTGTCTGCTCTTCGGGTTATTCTGTTTACCTCCTCCAGGAAGCCCTCCCTGACCTCCCTAACCTCGCTCTGGCTCTGGTTGGGGCCGCACAGACGCACGACGGCCCCCTGGGGCCGAGCCGCCAGGCCTTCGCTTTCAGCCCAGTCGGCAGGCAGACGGGCCGCCAAGCCGCCATATCCTCTGTTGGGTTCCCTCCCTCACCTGCCTAGGAAACGTCTTCGTGGGCTCTTCTCTGCTCGATGTCCCCACGCCTCCCACCAGCCCCCACCGCCCCGCCCCTCTCACAGCCGAAGACCTCGCTTCCTTCTCCACTGAAGACAGAGAAACCGCCCGAAGGGAACTTCCGCAGATGCCGCCGCCAGGGCCCCCCCTCCCCCGCCCCCAGCATCTGCCTGCCTGCTACTACAGACACCCCGCCAGGCAGCCCCTCCGCCCACTCCAGGCGCGGCTCCAGGCTGTCTCCCAACCCGCCCATTTCGCCCTCTCTCCCGGCTCCTTTTCTCCGGCCCACAGACGTGCAGGTGCGCTTCCCACACTGCGAACAACCCTCTGCTGACCCTCCAGTACTGTCCTCATTCTCTGCCCGACATTCGTTGTATGTCCTCGCTCCTGGCCCCACTAGGACCAGGGCCTGACCTGGCTCTCGTCCGTTCGACGCCACTGAGTCGGCTCCTGCCCGGCCCTTCGCAGTGCTCACGTGGCCTGAACCCTCGGTACCCAGGGGCACAGTGGACCCCGCCCTCCTCCTGCAGACCCCGCCCTCGCCTGGCCAACCGCCTCAGCCTCCTCTGCAGGTGGCCCTGTCTCCCTGACATCCTAACGCCAGCAGGGCCCTGGGGTCCTGCCTCCTTCTCTGGGTACACTCCCCCCATAGAGACTCCTGCCACAGATACCGTCACTCCACGGAGGACCCCCCTAAATTTTTGTCCCCTGACCCCCGGAATCCAGGGATGCATACCCTCTGGGGCCTCCATCTCTGCCTGGGTAGCTTGCAGGCAGCACAGACCTGCAAGGTCCTCCATATCCTACTCTGCTTTCTTTCCCCACCTCACCAGCTAGGCCAGTGCCCCTCCCCAAACCTGGAGGCACCCTCCACTCCTGTCTCTCTCCCGTCATCCCAGGCCAGCGGCACTCACCACAGCCGTGCCTCTGAAACACATCCTCTGGCTTTTCCAGCCCCACCCGCCACCCTGGGACCAGCATCTCTCACGGGATTACTGCACAGCCTGCTAACTGGCTTTCGGCCCTCACCTGCTTAGCCAGAGAGGCCCTGTGGAAGGCTAAGTTGGATCCACCTCTTCCTTCTGCTTGAAACCTGCCCCCACGGCCCCCTATATCACTAGGGTCAAGCCAGATGTATTCACTCAGGTCACCTGATGGCAGGCGGCCTTCCCTTCACCCCCTGGACCTCACCTTCCAGCCACAGGCGGCACACCTTGCCCTGGGGCCTTTGCACCTGCTGTTCTTCTGTCTGGATCCCTCTGCCCCATGGCTGCTCCTTTCCTCCAACATTCAGACGCAACTGTCCTGAATTCCGCCACACCCTCTCTCCCCCTTTCCCTGCTGGGCCTGTGTCCGTCTGTGGCCTCACCCCGCCAGAGTGGGAGCTCCCCAGGACAGGGCTTTTTGTCCACCTCATTCCCGGCTGTGTCCTCGGACCCTGCAGCAGAGCCTGGCAACCAGAAGGGCCCGGTAATCATTCACTGAGTGAATGGAAAACACAGTGAGCGTGTTTTACAGATGAGCCTGTGGAGGGGCCGAGGGAGACAGTGCCCACCCCGGGTCCATACCCTGCAGGCTTCCCGCCGATCAACCCAGATGCCCCTCGGCAGTGTCTGGTGCCTTTTCCTTGCCTCTGAGGTCTGGGGCTGTAGGGGTCTGGCTTTGTTTTGTTGGCCTCGGCCAAAAGGAGTTGCTCTCTGATTTCCGTAAGGGCTGACCGCACTCCCCCTCCCAGGCCCGAAATGATAGTGAGAGGGTCAAATCTGGATTTCGGGCCAACGATAGTGTTTAGTGTTAAGAATGTGCCGAACGGGGCAGGGAAATACTTATGCTAAATAAGCATCCAGCTGTTTGTTGAGATTGGGCAGCCCAATAAAGCAGAGGATGCCCAGTGAAATGTATTTAGATGGATTTAATTCATTGGGCATCCTGTACTTCATCCGGCAGCCCCAGGAAGAAGGCAGAGGTGATCCTGTGGAGGCGGGCCTCTAGCCCCGGCAGGAGAGGTCGTCCGTGCCCCCATCATGAAGCAGGCTGGCCATCTGTGCAGGAGACTCAGCGTGGGGCAAAGGCCGGGGGGTGAGAAGATCCTGGCAGGACCAGGGTGTGTCCGGAGGAGAGCGTGGCTTGAGCCCAGGCCTGGGTCAGCCAGCCAGGAGGCCCCGAGAGCCTGGCTCTGAGTGCAGGCCAAGCATCCCATCCCGGCTGCCCAGCCGCTTGGGGCACTGGGAGCCCCAGGGCAGAAGGCAGGACGGGAGGCAGGCCGGGGCTGGGGCTGTCTTCCTAGCAGGTGGACTGGGAGGGGAGACCTAAGGAGGCTGCCTCAGGAGACGGGGGCCCTCCCCTGCCTGGCCCCTCTCTCCCAGCACCCAGCCCAGCACTGTTGCTCGTCTACTCTCATACCCCCTCTAGACTGTGGGTGGTGGGGGGCTTGGAGGGTGGGGCTGTGCACACTTTGGCCCTGGGCCCCTCCCTGCCCCAAGGTCACACCTGCTCTCTGCCCAGAGTTGGTGTTCAGGGGGTGTCCGCGGGGAGGATGGGGGGGGTGACATGGCCATGGGTTGGCCCCACTTCAGGTGAGCAGCTCCCCACAGGGCTCCCAGATGAACCTCTCAGCGCCTGCCACGCGGCCTTGGAGCCCAGGTGAGAAGGGGCTGCCGTCCAGCACTGTGATGATCAGGTTCGTTACTGCCCCCCACGGAACCCACTCTGGCTCCACTAATTTGACCACCCCACCAGCTGGCTCACCCCTGCAAACAGACTCAGGCACCCATTGATTGAATCAGTGGGAGGGCCTGTTTTCTGGAATTTAGGGATCATGAAAGTAATCAGGACTGCGGGAGCTCACTGATGACCCCAGAGAGTGGGATGTAAGGCGCGCCTGCCCCCACTCAGTGCCCCCTGCGTGGCCCCAGGCCCCTCAGGGATGCCCTTGGTCCCTGGTCCCTCTGCTCTCGCCTCCCCACCTACCCCGCACATTCCCACAGCCACGGGAGGCAGTCCTGGGGGCCAAACCCCAGTCTGGAAGAAAAGAACTGGTGTTATGATGGAAGATGTTTGCTGCAACAGCAGGTGGGTGCAAGGGACGGAGGCTGAGGAAGGAGGCTGCTTTTCTGGGCCTCAGTTTCCCCATCAGTGACCGAACCCCAAAGGAACACTTATGACCATCGCCTTCTTCTGGAAGCGTCCCCCACTGAGATCGCCCCCTACTCAATCCTTTGGTCACTGACACGCGGAGGATGGAGACAGGGCAGGTGGGAACGCACAAGATTCTTGTGGGGTGGGAACAGGTGTCCTGGGACCCTCAGCCCTCATCACGGGGTACTCTGCGGGACGGGGTGCTGTGTCCTGGCCAGAGGGCCAGGGCTGGACGACCAGTGGTGACACCTGGAGGGGTTGCCCTGGGGGCGTTCTATCCTGGCTCCCAGGCTCTTTAACCAGGTGTCCTTGAGAAGGGAGCTGGCCTTCCAGGCCACCATTCCTTCGTCTGTGCAACGGGCAGCCTCCCCCAGTTCCTTCCAGAACCTTGGGTGAGGACTCAGCGAGGAGACTGTCAAAGGCATGCAGTAGGTCTCACTGGGTGATTGCATGGTTGAATAGGGGGGTGATTGAGTGATCTCAGGCAGACGTTTCCAGAACCTTCAGCTCCATCGCTCAAGAAAGACCCCCAGGCCTTGCCCTCGTCACTGGCACCCAATGGAAATGCCTCGGTACACTCAGAGGGCCTGTCCAGAGATGCGGGCCACGTGGCAGCTCTCAGGCTGTTGTGAATGTCAAGTAAGAAGGTGCCGGAGGGGCCCAGAGATCTCAGCCAGCCAGGGCCAGTCTGCCCATGGTTAACAGGGTGAGGCTGAGGCTGGGAGACAGGCCCAGGACATACCCTTGCTCTGAAACACCCGGTCACTGCCGGGCCTGGGGATACGTAGGGAAAGCGCCTTCTGAGGGCGCAGCAGAGCCGGCCCCCTGCCCCCACTCTGAGATGCCCTGGCAGTTTTAACTCCGTCTAGGTCTGCAGGTCACATCCTGACACCGCATTTCGCCAGGTCCTCTCTTTCATGATAGGAATACTGTCATCTGCCTGACGGTTGGGCAAACAGGGCCTGGGAACAAAGGGGACCATGTGGGGTGGGCGGGGGGCAGGGGGTTAACTGGCAGAGGCAGCCCACATAGTACCAGCCCTGTGCCTGGCTCCACATTCATGAGTTCATTCTCAAAACGGCCTTCTAAGTTAGGTGTTGTTATTAGGATCTACGTTTTATAGATGCAGAAACTGAGAAGCAGAGATGTTTAGAAACTGGCCCAAGTCTACCCAACCAGTAAGTGGCAGGTATAGGATTCAAATCCAGGTAAGTTCACCTTCTTACTAACCCATATCCTTCATCAGGGAGGCTTTGCAGAGGAGGGGCCACTCAGATGGACTCAGATGGGCTGTAGGGACAGGAGACTTTGAAGGGCAGAGCAGAAAAAGGCGAGATAGAACAGTCTATGTGGAATGAAAGTGAAAGTTGCTGTTGTGTTGGACTTTTCGCGACCCCATGGCCTATACAGTCCACGGAATTCTCCAGGGCAGAATACTGGAGTGAGTAGCCTTTTCCTTCTCCAGGGGATCTTCTCAGCCCAGAAATTGAACCAGCGTCTCCTGCATTGCAGGAGGATTCTTTACCAACTGAGCTATCAGGGAAGCTCTGTCCACGTGGTGGGTCCTGACTCCCAGAGGGAGAAACTGAAGCAAGGTAGTCATTCACAGTTTAGTGAGAATTAGCCCCTAAGACTTCCTTCCCCAGAATTATGTTTAGAAGTGAGGCAGAGCCAGGAGGAGCAGCTGGGCCATACAATGGGTCAGGTGGCCACAGAAGAGGGCATTGGGTGCCACACAAAAGCATTGGTTTTCTGAGGGTAAATGGGGGCCTGGAGGTCTCGGAGGTGCATCCTCAGCTCTGGACTTCAGGAAGGGCGATGGTGTGGCCCTCAGGAGGGGACACTGGAGGATGGCCACTGGGCTGTAAATTTTGGCCCAAACACAGAGAAGCCTCCTCCCACTGGGCAGTGACCAGCTGTTTTGGGAGGCCCAGACACCTGGAAAAGCTCCTTTCTGCTTCTGGCCTCCGTTTCTCCAAAACCCTTCAGCTCCATATTCCCTCCTGGCTTGGAGGAGGATGCAGGGGGCAGAATGCTGAGGGCCTGAGAAAGGCAGAACTCAGCTGCCACGGGAGGAAGAGCATGCCTTCCTGCAGTGGGCCTTTGCCCATGCTGGAACCCCTGCTGAGAGCACCCTCCCCCACACCTCCTCATCTCCTCCCAAGCATCTCCCTGCGTCCAAGCCAAATCCCCTCCACTGGAGGCTCTCACAGGGTGGTATTTAAAAAAAAATAATAAGAACCCCCTGGGAGTAGGGTGGGAGGCACAAGTGTCCCTCAACACTCCCCTTTTGGGGGGTCAGAGTGGAGAGCCCCCCATCATGGGCATCATGAAGCGTGGGGAGGAGCTCTTCCCCATCCCTCTTCCTCACTGTGCACCACCTTTGGGCCTCATTTCAGAGCATTTACTTAGCAACTACTACGCGACGGCTCTCAATGCTGCGGATCAGCAGTGAGCTGCTGTTCTCGGGGAAAGACAGACGATAGACAAGATAAATGAGTAAAACAAATTGAGAGTCAGGTGGGGATCAGGGAGACGGAAATGAAGGCAAGGAGAGGGAGGGGGAATCTGACTGTAAATGGAGCGAGTGGTCAGGAGCCCCCCAACCCTGACCCCCTGACCGTGAATGACTTTTGAGCAAGATGCGAAAGGAGGGGAGGCAGGGAGTCACATGGACATCTGGGAAAGAGCATCCCAAAAGGAAAGGCACGTGCAAAGGCCCCGGGGCAGGTGCCTGTCTGATGGAGTTGAAGCGCAGCAGGGAGGCCTAGTGTCTCGGGGGGAGTGGGCTGGGAGATTCTCGGAGACGAGGTCAGTGTGATCTGACATCTGTGAGGCGACCTGAAAACCGTCTGTCTCTACCTCTGGGACGTCAGTCTGGCACCTGGCACAGAGTCTCCAGCATGGAGAGCGGCGTCTGGCAGAGGCAGTGCTGCAACACATCAGTGACACGAGTGGATCAAGCATGTGGGACTGAGCATTTGGGCGTCTGTGTGAAAGAAGAGTGCACAAAAACACCAAAACCCCCGAACAAAAGAGCCAAAACCAAAACACAACAAAAACCAAGCCCCACAAAAGCAGAAAGAGAAAATAACCCCACACAAAACCAAACAACAAAAGACCCAAGCCAAAATCACCTCCACAAAACCCCAAACAAGGAAAAAACAAAAAATTAACACACCCCCCCAAATTAAAAAAATACCCCCCAAACACAAAAACCCAAACAAAAAACTCCCACAAAAATTTTAAAAAAGCACAAGCCCCCCTAATAAGAAATCACTCAAATAAAAAAATTAAAAACTAAGCTACCCCCTCACAAAACATAAAACTCATAAAACCAAAAAATAAGAACACAAAACCCTCAAAACCCAGAAAATAGAAAATCCATAAACTGAAAAAACAAAAGATTTTAACTCGAAAAACAAAACACCAAAACCAAAAATTTAAACCCACAAAACCACAAAACCCAGAAAACAAAACCAGCCAAAACCCCCAAATCCCCAAAATTTAAACCCCTAAACAAAAATCCAAAACCCCCAAAATTCCCCAAACAAAAATCAAAAACCCCACAAACCCAATCCCCCCAATTTAAAATCAGAAAACTCAGGAAACAAACCAAAAAGCAAAAAAAAAACTTTTTTTGAACCTCAAAACGCCCCCCAACCAAAAAATTTAAAACCCACAAAAATGAGAAAATAAAAAACTCAAAATTTGAAACCTCCAAAACAAAAAGCACAACTCCCCTCAAATCCCCAATGACAAAACAAAGAAACAAAACCTCCCCCCAAACCCCCCAAAACACGAAAAAGCAAACCACACACACACACACACACACACACACACACACACAAAACCAAACCAACCAAGGGTGGAGGGGGTGGGGGTGCAGCGGCGGTCCACGACAAAAAGGAGCCCAACCTCAAAACCATGCACAAAAACCACTTTCAATAGGTTCATGACATCAGAAGGGTTGCTTAAACAAGGCACAAAAAGCTTCCATCAGAAAGTAAAAAGCCTAAAAGATTCGAGAAAAATTCAACAGAATTAAAATGAAGAACTTCTGTTCATCAGAGGACCATTGAAAGAGCCGGAATCCAGCAGCCGGCGGGAGGTGCCTCTGCCACACATGTGACCGGCGAGGACTCTCTCTGAAGAGCTCCAAATCAATACCGCAACTTGATGGAAAAACACGCAGAAGTCACCCGCGAGGAAGCCCCAGCCGGCTGTCATCCAGAGCCGCGCAATTACCGGGCCCGGAGCAGCAGCCGCTCCGCCTGCAGCCTGGCAAGCCGGGGCTGGTACCCGGGTGCCCGGTGCGCGGAGGATGCGGAGATGCAGGAAGTCCCGGGCCGCGGGGAGGGTGTGGCCTCCACGCCGAAAGCTGGCCGTGCGCGAGCCGCCTCCGACCCCAGGACCCGCCCCCCTGCGCCCCAGTAGTGTGGCTCCAGGGTCCCCTGGGGCGAGGCTGTACGCTCGCGCCCCCCACCAGCCCCCAAACCCGGACAGGCACGGTCACAGCATCTTCATTCGCTACGGTCCAGGCTGGAAGCGCCCGGACAGCCATCAGCTAATAACCAGATTGCAGCAACTTCACTCACAGCCGCCGCCGCGCCGTTCCGAGACAGCCAGCCATCCGCAGCTCCACGCACAGCTAAGGACGCCTCTCCAAAACATCATTGTTTTGGTGGGGGTTTAAAAGAATAAAAAAAAGCCAACCTGAAAAGCACAGGCTAAAAGACAGCACATATATGTGAAGTTCTAGACCAGACAAGACAAAAAACCCAAGTCAGTTAGGGATGCTCATGAGCGGCCAGATGAAAAGAAAAAAACAACCAACAAAAACCCAAGCAACCTTCATCACAAAAGCCAGGATCCCGGAGACCTCCGGGGAAGGTGGAGGGGGCTGTGATGGGGGAAGGGTCTTGTGGGAAGTTGGGGGGGGGGCGGCTCCCTGGGAGGCTGGCGGCGCTCAACTTCTTGACCTGGGTGGTGGTCTTCTTAAAGTTAACCTCTAACCTGCACAGGGAATTATTACTTTTTCTAGGTGCCTATCACAGTTAACAACTTTGAAAAATTATGTTGTGGGGGAGAGGCGCAGACTCGAACAGGTTTGTGGTTGGGTTTCCGGCGCCCTTTCTGTGTCCCGCGTGCCTTGCGGGGCGACGGACCCACTTCACTCTGTGACAGAAGAGGGGACTGAGGCTCACGCAGCACAGTGGCCGTGGCGGGAGCCAAGGCGGGCGGACCGGTGCGGAGGACGGCAGGGGAGGGGATTAACTTGGGGATTAGCCGAGCAGTGGCTCGCACGCAGAGAGCCAGCTGGGACTTGTTAATATCTGCAAATATTTGAGTGTCACCGGAAGTTTTTCAAGCAGAAGCTGGATAGCTGAGTGAGCTACAGGCAGGGGGCATGCATCGGGTCAGAGCAGAGGGGCTGGACCTGGGGCTGGAGAAACAGACTTCCAGGGGCTTCTATCTGGGGTGGGGAGGACAGAGGACACCCCGCTTCCCCGACCTCCGCTCCCCACACTTCGCCGATCTCCCTGAACACAGCCTCGCTTCCTCAGGCCCCCAGGATCCTGCACCTCTTAGAAGGCTCGTCCTATCTGTCCTCCTTGCAAACTTCTATTCATTCTTTAAAGCCTTGGCTCAGGTGTCCCTGCTTCCAGGAAGTCCTCTCTGATTCCCCCAGCCAGTGTCTCCAACCTGGCATCCCTGGGAGCATGTGTGGAGGGTTTGGGTCCCTGTTCTGGAGGGCAGTGCACGAGCTGGATCACAGAGAGGGGAGTGAACCCACCTGGGGGGTGAGGGAGTAGAGAGTCACAAAAGCCACTGAGAAAAGATGACAGGGAGGGTAACTAGTTTGCCACGTGGACAAGAAGGTGGGTGGAAGGGCATTCTGAGCAGAGGGAACAGCATGGGCAAAGGCAGAGAGGCATGAAGGTGACAACTCGTTAGGGACCCAGAGGTGGGGGTGCAGTATGGGGTGGGTGCTGGGAAGGAGATCTCAGGCAGAGAGGGGTGAGTGCAGGGTCACCCCAGCTGGGGACCTGAGGATGACAATGAGCCCTGTGGTTCTTGGCCCTGCGGTGTGTGTGCTTGTGTGACAAGAATTGGATGAGGCAAAGGACCTGCCATCTTGGAGCTCAATTCAGATTCCTAGGTCCAGCCTGCAGTGAACAAGAGGAAGGATCCCAGCCCAGGGTCATCACTCTGGACACACAGGACGCCTTCCCTTGGACCACACATGAGTCTTTTCCTGCCTGGGAACCCATAGTTGTACAGCTCAGATGCCCCACCGCGAACATTTACCTGGATCCCTGCTGTGGGCCAGCTCCCAGGTGGGGTCTGTCATCCACAATAGCTCAGGTCATCCTCCCAACTGCCCTACAAGGTAAGGGTGGCTAGGATACCCACTTTACAGATGAGGAAACTGAGCCCCAGAGAGGGTCAGGACCTTGCCAGAGGACCCCACAGCCTGTGACCTACACTGTGGGGGCCATGCTGACCACCTTCTCCTACATCCCTTGGGCTTCTTGGTCCTGGACTCCTGACACTAGCTGCAGGGAGAACCTCCCAGGGGCAGCCCCAGCTCTGGCCAGGAAGAAATAGTCTGGAAAAGCCCTGAGGGAGCCCTGACACCACTCATGGGGTGAGAAGGAGAAGAGGGCAGGAGGTGCCCCAATTCTGGGAGGCTACGCTGGGTCCTGGCCACATGGGACCCCCCAATCCCACCAGTTCCGGGACTCTGCTTCCGCTGCCTGAGCGCAGCCCACAAGCCTGGGCCCCGGCCACTGCCACCAGTCTTCCGGATTTGGCTCAGGGAAGCCCTCCACCCACCCAGCAAAGAGATGCTCTGTGTGCTCAGCACCTGGGGCAGTGTTCCCAGCTAGGCGGGGCCATGTCTCTGTCCCCACTGCCCAGAGCACAGGGACAGGTGCTCCGGAGTCTAGGCTGGGCATGAAGAAAGAGGGAACGAGACACAGGACCTTAGAGGGCTCTCCCCCAACCCTGGTCTCAAGGTGCCCCATGAATGGTGCCTTTTTTCCCCAAGTCTCAGCTAAGTAGGGACCCCTCCTCCACAGAAAGTCCAGTCCAGTGGGGGTTCTGGCCAGATACAGCCAATGGGGGTATTGGGGAGGGTCCTGGGGGGTTCAGATCTGAACTCATCTACATGGCCAGAGCTCCCCCTGGACCTTGACCAGGACTAGGTGGGCTTGGCCAATGGACGTTTGGGACATTTGGATCTGAGCTCCTAAGCTCTAAGAGCCTGGACCCCTCCTTCCAGCCCCAGACAGATGGGTTCTGGTCCTCGGGGACCCACAGGGGAGGGCTGCACTCCAGCCCAGTGGCCAGAAGATGGCCCTGCTCTCATGTCCAGCCTGTGGCCAGTCCATGTGAGCCCACCTGTCCCAGGCTCCCACCTGGGCATGCCCAGTGACCCATCCACGGCAGTGAGGGTCACTTGGGAAGGCCCTAGGACCCTCCCCAAGACCCAGGGACCTGTCCTGGAACAAGCTGGGCTCTGCGGGCTCCCTGCCCCTTGGGGAATGGGTATACCTGCTACCCAGCGTCCTCCCCTGGGATGCTGATCCTGGTCTTGGGAGGGGGAAGGAGGAGAGTTGAGGGAGGAGGCCAAGAGACCCCTCAAGCCCAGGAGACTGTCCTGAAACCCAGAAGCCAGAGCTGTGCCTCCTGCCCACATTAAGTCTAGGCTCAGCCTTCGGAAGGAAAACACGAGGAGGGGGGTCGTGGGGGGGGGCACGCGCAGTATTCCCAAAGTGGGGGTCAGGGGGCTCGAGGGAAGTTATGAATATTCAAATCGACGGATCCCAGGCCTGCCTCTAAGGGCGCCTAGTTGGAGTCCACAGAGGCTCAAAGTTCAGCACCTGGAGGGAGGCCGAGAGGGGAGCACTCCCCAGGCGCCGTCGCGGGACTCCCCCAAAATGGCTCCAAGACGCGACGGCCTGGCCAGCAAAGAGGACTCCATTCCCCACCCGCCCCCCAGCCCCACTGAGGCGTAAACTTAAGAGCTCAGAACCAAGCTGGGGGATAGTGGGGGCGGCCGGCGCGGGGGACTCGGTGCGTAACCGCAGAGCAGAGACCCCGAGGGTCCCAGGGGACAATCCAGAGTCCAGGGCAGGGCCCGGGGGATCGCGGAGGCCCGCGCGCGCGCGCGCCGGCCCGGCCCTTGGTGGCGCGCCCCCACCCACAGCCGCAGTGGCCCCAGCCCGGCCGAGGACCCCCGCGCGGGGCTCCCCGCTGTCTAGTCGCGCGCGCGCCCACACACGCACCACACACAGGCACACCGGCCCGGGCCAGCCGCGCTGGGCGGCCGCGGACCGCAGATGCGCTCGGGCACAGCAGTCCTCTCCCCTTGCCCTCCCCAGCGCCCCCATCCCCGACCCCGGCCCCGGGAGCCCCGGCACGCAGGACGCTCCACTCACCTGAGTTTCTCCATGTCTGCGGCAGAGGCCTGCGAGAAACCAAACGAGAGGGTCAGCAGGCAGGAGTCGTGCGCTCCGCGGCCGCGCCGAGCGGGGCTGGGCACCGCGGGCACAGCAGCGGGGCACCCGGGCGCGCCTCGGTGGTTGGGAAGTCCGGCCCGCGCGCCCCCAGCCCACACTCACCGGCCGCGGTCCCGGGGACTCAAGGGGAGCGCGGGGCCTCGACCGAGTAACAGGTGAGCCCGCCTGGGCCGCCGTGCACCGAGTTACGCCCCCCGGGGAGAGGAAGGGGCTGGTCCGGGGACTCGGGACCGCACCGCCCGAGGCGATCCCGGTCTCGCCCGCCCGAAAAAGAAGGGACCCGGCCGGACTGCGTTAACTCTCCGGCGGCTGCGGCCCCCGCTGCACAACCCCCCAACCCCGCCCCACCCCGCCCGTTAACCCTTCCAGCCCCATGCTCCCTCCCGGAGGAAGCCAAGCCCGGAATTGCAGAACCTCCGAGTCGGAGAATGTTCAGACCGGGCAGTTGGGGTCCGTACAGGAGTGGAGAACCAGACACGCTCGCGAACCGAGGGTGCTAGCAGTCCGGACCTCAGACTCCTCAATCGGGGACCCTTCTGCCCTCAGCTTCTGGGGTCCGGGCCTGGCTCGCCCCTTGCGGGCCCAAGGGATTAACCCCTGCGCACTAGGTTCGCCAGCGGGGCTCCCTGCCGGGCTTGCGCAGACCCGCCCGCGCGCGGCTTGGAGACCCTCCCCGCCCAGCCACGCGCCGCTGGGCAGCCCCTCTGCGGGCCGGGCGGGGGGCCCACCCGCTGCTGTTAACCCTGCGGGCGCCAGCGAAAGACTGGGACCGCAAGCGGCCCGGGCGGGATCGCACTTCCTGCGCGGAGCGGGGGGCGCGGGGAAGGCTCTCCGTCGCCCGGGAGAGGCCGCTCCCGGGAGCTTTCCCTAGTCTTCCCGTACCATGCCTTGGATTCAAGGGGGACCGGGGGAGGGGGGCTGCTGCGCCCAGGGACCACGCGACACACCTGGGAAGACTGATGACTGCCCATCCCGGCCCCTCGCGCCGGGCGCCGCCGCCGCGTCCGCCGGGAGCGCGCTCCGCTTCGGTCCGGGCCCCACGCCGCCTCCCCCACCGCCCCGCCGGGCGAGGGCGCAGCCCGGGCCGCCAGAGCCGAGCTGGAAGGCCCGGCCGGGGGCCCTCCGCCAGGCTCCGTCACCAATTCCCCGGGTGCTCGCTCGGGCCCTCCCGAGATGCCCCTGGCCTCAGTTTCCTCACCTGCGAGCTAGATTTGGGGGCGGGGGGAGCAGGACGAGGCGTTCTGTTGCCCTTCTGCATCGCAGACTGCGGAGGGGTTGGGGTGCAGGAAGGGATTTCAGACGAAAGGATCCCCGAGGCGTCTGGATTGGCAGCCAGACACAGTCCCCGACGCTCTAAAAGTTGTCGGAGCCCACGAGCCCAGACCCCTCTATATACCCTCCTCCCCCAAGACAAGGAGCTGGCCGATTGGCCAACACCTCCCCGACGCCCCCTATGTACCCAGGCCCACCTTTCCCGGGTTCCCATCAGCACGCTCAGCACACTTGATCCCAGCATACAGCAGGCGCTCAATAAACACGGACGAGGCATGCTTGAATCCTACTCCTCTGTGGCGTCTCTTTCCCTGCCTCTTCCCTTCTGGCTCTGAGTTCCAGGCAGCAGTCCTGTCCCTTCACCAGGGCACCCCAGCACCCAGCAGGCCTGGCCTCCACCCCGCCAACGCAGGGTGGGAGGAGCCCTGCGTTGCCAGGGTCAGCCCCAACCCCAAAAGTCCAAGTGTTCCATCATCCACCCACGGGTGCCTCACTCATTCATTAGCTCGGGGCTTGGTTCTTGGGGTTCGGAGGCGGCAGCAAATGAGGTGAGCCCTGCCCTCCAGGGGCTAATGGTTGAGAAATGAAACCGTGGCTCCTGTCCCAGGAGTCCACCCACAGCAGAAGGGCTGAGGTCACAAGGACACCACCACCCAGCAGCCCTGTGTTCGTCATTGCGCTGGCCAGCTCTTCCTCCAGGAAGCAGTCTCTCCCATTTTACAGAGGAGGAGAGCTGAGCCCAGAGACTCAGCCCGGCTGGGACTGGCCCCCAAGCCTCAGGGACCTTTCCCATCCAGAGGCGGGGGACGCTCCTCAAATGTCTCTGGTTGCCTCCATCACTCACAGTGAATGACCTGCCAGCGAGTTTGTCTAAAATTAATAAGCATGTATTAAAATTTAATTATAAAAATCTAGCATTTATTATTTATATTGAATGTTTCAGCTCGTCTAAAAGGCCTGTCTTGGATTTTTCTGCCCCACGAAGGGACTCTAGGAGAGGATGCTGAGTCGCCCTGGTGGCAGGGGGTGGGCAGCGAGGGTGGGACAGAGGCTGACAGGGAAGAGGGGCTGGGGGTCCAGCCCCAGCACCTTAGCAGCCTCTCCCTTCACTCTGATGATCCAGACCCTGAAGCCTGGCTCTGATCCTACCAAGTCTCACCTTCTCCCCAGACCCAGCGCCCATGTGGTCACTAATGTCCTCATCCTGAAAGACCACCTCCTCCAGGCAGCCCTCCGTGGAGGAGACCTAGCTGAGTTGTTGGGTTTGGTCTCCACAGCAGGTGTGTGCTCCCTGGGGCAGGGTCTATGTCTTTCCCAGCTAGGTGTGTCCTGGCTGTGTCTCCCCAGCACCTCACCCAGGGGGCTGGAGTTGTGTGCGAAGCTCTGGGAAGCTGAGCCAAGAGCAATTACAGCTGTGTGCGGCTGGCCCCATGGGGAGGCGCTGTGCCTTTGGCAGCGGTCTTGCTGTTGAGGCCAGAGCCCCGCGTTCGAGTCTTAACTCTGCAGTTCATAACCACAAGATTCGGGGGTATTCCTGAGATGAGGAAACCCAGCAGAAGCACGAATGGCTGGCTCTGAGTCCCCTGAGGTTAGTTGAGGGCTGCGGATGGGCTGGGCAGAGGAGACCCGAGGGGCACTGCCCGGTCCTCTGGCCGGAAGCGGCGCCTCTGTTACAGGAAGGGGCAGGGTGCTGGGCACCACAGCTCTGAGGGGCCTGTGAGCTGTCCATGGTCCCCAGCGTGAAAAGAGGCAGCAGAAATAGCCTCAAGGCTACATCGGGCCCCTCCAGGGGCCCACAGGCAAGGGAGGCCCCCAGTGGTCTCCTGATACAGGTGGGAACCCAGGTGGGCACTCTGGGTCTCTCAGAGGGACAGTCCATCCCTGCCCTGGGTGCCGTCCCTCCGGCTCACCCCAAGCTCACAGCCCCGCGCCTATTGCTGCAGCAGACCTGTGACATTATCAGTGTCCGCCCTGAACTGGCCTCTTGTCCCTCTGGGTGGTCCCACCTTCGAGGTGGTCCAGCCGGGTGGCCATCGTCTTTACTTCCCAGCCTCACACAAGCCCTCCTTGCTGGCTAAGCTGGACGGTGCCGTGCGCCTCTGCCTCAGTCCGCCTCTTCCTCCTGTGTCTCTGCCCGTGCTGGTCCCCGCTGCCCTGGCTGCTCACCTTCCCACACCCTGAGCCCTATTCTGACGCCCCACTGACCACCGGAGCCCTGCTGCCTCCCTTCTTTCTCTGTCCCCAAGACTCTGAGCTTCCGGAGGGCCAGGTACAGCCCCTCCACCCTTGAGCTGCCCATTCTGTGGCCAGCATGGCCAAGGACCCACGGAGGGAGGCAACTCGGTCACAAGCCAGGCCTCAGTCAGGGGTTGGGAAACACAGACTTGGCCTTGCCTAACCCTCTGCCCACACCTTCCCCAATCCCCTGCCCTTCGCTTGGCACACACTGGCCACCATGCTGGTCCCAAGCTCACCCAGCGTGCTCCTGCCTCAGGGCCTTTGCACTTCCTCCCTCCTGGATCGCTGCAGGGCTGGGGCCTTCCTTGCTCTGACCACCCACCCAGAGGAGATCCTCTCTCCACCGAAGGGTTTCTCATCACACCCTGTCCCTTTGGACGCCACTCCTTTGGCCCTTTGGCCTGCCCCTGCCCCTGCACTCCAAACGACAGCCCTGATGGCAGGGGCACCTCTGCTTCAGCCACGGCATCTCTGTCTCTAAGGCCCGGCACCGTGGCCTCCAGTGAGCAGGCGGTGGCGCCCGAATGAATGCAGTTGCTCTTTCTCCCCAGCCAGTGGCACCTGCTCTCCGCCTCCAGCAGCCCCCGGTCTGCTCTCAAGGTCCCTCGTGGTCTCACTCCCATGCTGGCCCCTTCCCCCCAACCCCAAGGCTCACGATCATGCTGGGGATGCCCGAGCCCGCTTGGGGCTCGACATATATGCACCCGCAGAGCCCTGCCCAGGGAACCCCTCTGCGGGGGTGGGGGGTCAGCCCTGCTCTGGCCCCCAAGAGCGGATGTGAGACTCCTTGCTGGACCGTCTGGCCCCGTCCTATTACGGCCCCCACTTCCCAGTCCTGTAATACCCGAAACTGTAGCAACAAGGAAAGCGAGGCCAGCTCAGAGGGGGGCCTGCCGGGCACTCAGGCTGCCCCTCCGGCTCACCCTGTGACCCTGGGCAAGTCCCTGCCCTCCCATGTGGCCTGTGCTCAGTCCCCTGGGCCCTCCTGAGATCTACTTTGAGCCCCAGCTCTCTTGGTTTCTTCAGTATCCTGCTCCCTCAGCCCCTCTTCAAGGGGAGGAAACAAGCCCAAAACTACTGAGGGCAGAGGTGGCGGAGGGACCCAGATTCCAGATGTGGTCAAGAAAGCGGCTGCCCGGCTCCCACATGCAGCTATGTAACCTTGGGCAAACCCCCTCAGCCTCTCTGAGCTCAGTGCCTTGTCTAGGGAGGCTGGAAAGTCTTCAGAGCATGCTGTGAGTGCATGGGACCGTCTTGGAGGCAGGGCTGGCGAAGGGCTGTCGCTGCTCCTGAGCCAACCTTTTAATGCCATCACTCAGGGTGGACCCTCTTCGAAGAGGTTTTCCATTACTCCTTGCCCGCTTGCATTCATTCAACAAACATTCCCTCTGGGCCCTGTTCTAGGGGACTCAGCAGCGCACAGACTAAACCAGAGGAGCGTCTCTGCCCTCACGGTGCTGATATGCTCACAGCGGGAGGCAGACTGCCCAGGGTGCCATGAGGTGCCCCTCCTGCTCTGAGTTTGGGGGGCATCTGTTCACCAGCGGGGAGCAGAGATCGAGTCGGGGGTCTTGTGCGCCATCGTCAGAACTCTGGCTTCTATCTTGAGAGGGTGGGAAGCCCCGCCTGCAGCTGAACAGAGGGGTGCCCCTCGGGCTGCCGCGTGGAGGACGCCCTGAGGCTTGAGTATGTGCCCCGGGAGTCCAGCTGAAGGCACCCACAGTCCAGGAGAATGGGGCCCAGGGCGGATGTTCGGACATCTCAGTGGGGGCGTGGACGAGAGGGTAGGCGACAGGGGTTTGGAGCTCAGAGGAGGGTCCAGGAGATGTGGGTCTCCACGTGGTCCGCATAGAGACAGCACCTGAGCCCGGACACTGGATAAGACCACCAGGGAGCCAGCCCAGATCGGGGACAGGAGGGACTCTGCTGGGTGGAGGGGTTCAGGTAGGAGCGGAGCCAGCCCAAGAGACTGTGAAGGGGCAGCCAGGGAGGTAGAGAGGCCGGTCTCCGGGCCCGCTGTGCTGGGCACACAGCGATACCTTAGTTGGAACAGCAAGCTGAGCACTGATGGACAGGGGAGGGGCGGGTCCTGGCCCAAGGCCCCTCAGCAAGTTGGGGACTTGACCTCAAACCTTGGCTTGCAGCTGTCCCCACACAGGGCCAAGAATGTCCTTCCCCTTGGCTATTCAGGAGGATGCTGCTGTGGACCAAGAGGTGCCCTGTCCTCTCCCCCAGCCGCACCCCACACTTCTTTGCGTGGCCAGGGCAGGGCCTCAGGCCCCCAGCCGTGCGCCAGTGCAGATGGACTAGGCCCGCGACTGCAAACTGGCCTCCTGAGCTAAATCTGGCCTGCCAGCATGTTGTATTTGGCCTGCGAGAGGGTTTTAATTTTTTTTTTTTTTAAATTTGAGCCAACATTTAAAAATTGGGAGCGTTTACATTTTAAAATCCATATTTTTGGCTCCTGCTGAAATTTTGGAAGATCTGGCAACTCCGGCCCACATTCCCACGTGGCAGCAGTTGGGGAACAGGGAAGCAAGCAGCTGCCCCCTCCAGAGGCACCTTGGGGGTCCCCCACTCTCCGCGGAGCAGCACTGTCGCACCTCAGGCTGGCTGCACTGACTGGGAGCCTGGGGCCCAGCGGGTGGAGGGGCTTGCCTGAGGTCCCACGGGGGGAAGCCTCTTGGGCAGGATCCAAACGCAGCTCCAGAGACTCCCAGGCCTGGCCTCTGGGGTCTTGTTACCAGCCTCTGAAGGCTGCTGCAGAGCCCCCAGCCCTCCTCTTCTTCCTGGCCACTGGCTGGTGCCTCCTGCTCTTTTCTGCCCCTTGAGTTCTCAGGAAACCCCTGGCTCAAGTCTTTCACATTCTAGTATGAGCAAGCCTTGGTACTGGGTCTGTGGTGGTGGCAGTTCAGGGTCCTGGAGATCTACCATAGCGTCTTGTATGCTGGACAGCGAAGCGTCAGACCAGAGTTCCCCATGACCCCTCAGCCAGGCCTGGCAGAGGCAGGACTAGAGTCCACCTCATCTCCACCCCGCTTTCCGCAACCCCGGCCTGCATTGCCGCTTCCTCCTCAAAGAGGTTCACGATGTCACTCCAGGCACTGACCTTGAGAAACGGCTTTCAGACCGATGCCAGGAAGCCAGGGGTCTGCCCTGTCTCCCTGAAGCTCCAGCTTCACCCCGGGAACAGTTCCGGGGACACAAGCCTGTCCAGGCCAGGTGGAGGGGCCTGTCACCTGCAGCTCCCATTGGCCCGGTGATCAGATTCCTGCTGCGTGCAGGCACCTGCGTGCATCACCTCCCATTCCCGCCATGCATGCAGCCTGGAGACACTGTGGGATGCGGCTTGTCTGGGCTCACTGAGCCAGGGCGCAGCCCAGCCCAGGGCTGCCGAGCTCTGCTCGCTGAGCCTAGCTCCTGGTCTGTGGAATGGGCCTGATCCCAGCATCTGTCTCACTGGCCTCTTTGGAGTATGTGATGCAAGGCTGGAGGTGGACCACACATGACGCTGGGGTGGGGTGGGGGGCTGATGCCCACCTCCCGCTTCAAGGCGCCAATGCCAGCTCCTTGGGAAGGACATTCTGGCTGGGCCCTGGGACAGAGCCCTGCCCCCCAGCACCTGCTGTGGAGCCCCGACAGGTCCCGAAGACTCCGTGCCGCCTGGCAGTCCTGGGAGGCATGTGTGAGGAACCTTGAGACGGAATCCTCCAGCGGCCTGAGCATCATGGGGCTCCCCTGGGACCCAGTGGTCCCCAGAGTGAGGGGGCAGGGTGTGCAGAGCCCAGAGCAGAGGGGAGTCCTGGATCGCCAGGCCCTTGTGGAGGACGCTGGGGACGCCAGGCTTACTGGGTGACTGCTGGACGCTTTCCAGGGACAAGGCAAAAGAAAGCTCATGACCACTACTGCCCTTCCTCGGCTGGGGAAACTGAGGCTCAGAGCAGGTAGGTGATCTATCCAGGTCCTTGAGGTGACTGTACCCTGAGCTGAGAGCTCACCGGCTACGCTCGGCCCAGCTGGTGGGAAGGGCTGGTAGGCTGCAAACACCCGGAACCCCCCAGCAGCCATGCCTCTTCGGGGCTCTTCCTGGAGAAAGAGGAGGTCAGGTCATTGGAGGCAATGACACCAGGGAGTAGGGCTGCAGGGGTCAGTTAAGGTGGCTGTATCGAACCCTGACTCCTCCCGTGACCTCCCCTCACCTCTTCCCACACCCCACCCTATATGTTGGGAACACAAGGATGGCACCGACCCACGGGGCTGGGGGTGCACCAAGGTCAGGCACGGAGACAGAACAGCGTGGGTAAGCACTCAGCAAGCATCAGCTCTCTCCTGTCGCCCAGGACTTTGTTTCCACAACAATCCCTCAGGGCTTCCCTGGCGGCTCAGTGGTAAAGAATCCTCCTGCCAGTGCAGGAGACAAGGGTTCGATCCCCAGTCCGGGAAGATTCCCCACATGCCTTGGAGAAAATAAGCCTTTGTGCCACAGTGATTGACTCTGCGCTCTAGAGCCTGGAAACCACAACTACTGAGCCCCTGCTCCGCAACAAGAGAGGTCATGGCAGTGAGAAGCCAGCGGACCACAGCTGGAGAGTGGCCCCGCTCTCCACAACGAGAGGTCTCGAAAAGCCCAAGAAGCAGTGAAGATCCAGTGCCGCCAAAAGAAGGAAATAAATGTAACGAGAAACAGAATCCCTCCCTGCAGGGAGGTCGTTCTTGGGAGGGGTCTGGGCGAGATCTCCATTGCCCTGGCCCCGTGGCCCGACCTCAGTCCTGTGCCTGGAGTTGTCAGGAGGGGACAATGTCCTCAACAGCCCGTAAGGACCTGCCCCGGCCCCAGGGGACACAGATGGTTTGGGAGATGAAGGTCAGTCCCGAGGTGGGGGTCCTGCCACCCTGACACACCACACAACCCGACTCCCCGGAAGCCAGAGTGTGTGTGTATGTGTGTGCGCGTGCGTGTGCGTGCGTGCGTCTGGAGGGCGTGCTGAGGTGCTATTCAAATACAAAGACCTCAGTCCAAGTCCAGGTTTCTCAGGAGGCCCTGGGGCAACTCAGGACCTCAGTTTCCAGCTCCATCAAATGGGCAGCTGTGAAGGACCTGGGCCCACCTGTCTGCCTGACAGGGCCGTGACATCCTACCTCACATGGACACGACTGACATTCAAAACCTCAAAGGAAACATCATAGGAAATCCTGTGATAAAACAGTGAGGTCTCTGCTAATAGGGGAGTGATATTATTATTATTGCTATGAATATCCTTGTTGTCTACTCATGCATACTCCAGAAATAGCCTCCTGCCCTTAATCCGGAGGTTTCATCCTAGAGGTCCATTCTTTGGGTTCTTATGGCCTTTGCCATTCCAGTGACTATGAAAGAGGCGGTGAGGAGGGAGCTCGGTAGGGTCGGCCAGAGCTGGTGGGGCAACGGCCCCCGAAGGGAGCAGGGCAGGGGCCCAGCAGATCTCTGTCCGCTGCTGACTGGGGGATGGGCAGGGGCTGAGACTCACCCGGCCCAGAGGCCTCCGGGGGGAGGCGGCCCGGCCTCCATGCTTGTTGCTGCCCACGCGAAGCCCAGTGGTCTCTACGGCCCGGCCCTCCCCGGCCCTGCTCACAGCCTCCGGGGCGATCTCCGAGGAGAGCTGGGGGCTCAGAGCCAGGATCTTCTCTGGGGCGGTGGTTCCAGCGAGGGCCTCCTGGGCTGGACCTGGGTCTTGCTCACCAGGGGAGGGCTCTGGGCTGCGGCCCCTGGGCCCCCGAAAGGCCTCCAGCGTCCCAGGGTCTAGGACCCGCACGGCGACCTCATCCAGGAACCTGGAGAAGGGCAGTCTGGCCTCCCGTCGGCGGCCCAGCCAGGCCAGGGGGCCGGGGGCCGGTCTGCTGCCCCTACCCGGGAGCTCGGGGGCGGACAGGGGGCCAGGTGAGGCTTTTGTAGCCTCCTGGTCAGGCTGTGCTGCTCCCCAGCCGGGGTAAGATGGTGGGCCCTTGCGGTTCCGACCTGAGGTGGGGCTTGGTTTGCAGCCTCTAAGGTCCTCCCTGCAGGCCTCCTTCCTGGGGGCCTCGGCCCTGGGCTCCGTGAGGGAGCTGGGGCCATCCTGCCTGGGGCTCCCGGGGTCTGGGCCCTGTGTCTGAGAGCCGGCCCCCGAGAGCATCCTCCTCTGTCAGTCCAAGGTCAAGCCTCTCCAAGTACCTCGCTGACCCCCACTTCCCTCTTCCCACGTGGCTGGGGGCCCTACACCCTCTGCGGGGGCGGTGCAGGGTCACTGGTCCCTCACTGGCCAGAGTGATCAGCTGAGTGCCCGCCCCCATCGATTCAGACAGCACGTGGCAGGGGGCCTCCCGCCCCCTAAATTGATTCTTACTAAATGGGAGCCGGGCTTCAGGGCTTAGAAAGTGTTAGAGAAGCAAAGGTCATGTCCTGAGCTCTGCGTCTGCCTGGGGAGGTAGCCTGAGCTGAATGAACACCCGTTGTGTGTCGGAGGGCAAGCCTCACAAACGCCACTCACCACGTCTCCTCATCTCTGCCAGGTGTGAGCTGGGCTCAGGGACATGGGTGAACATGGGGCCTGATGGAGGGGAAGTAGAACTGCCTCCATCCGGCATAATCGGAGGGTGTGGTAGAGACCGCTGGCTCCCCAGTGTCATCCCACTTTTCTCATTAGTGAAGAGTCCTCCTTTCATTCTGGGTGGCAAGATTTCCCAGGCTCCTCTGTAGCCAGGGACAGCCAATGAGATATAAACAGAAATTACTGGGTGTGACTACTCCTTAAAAGGGATCAGATAGCTTGCCTGTGCCCTTTTTGCTCCCACTCCCAAACTCTACTTCTTATATGGAACATGCAAGTGATGGTTGGAGCTACTGCAGCTATTTTGCACCATGAGACAAATTTGAGGCAGAAGCCACATATAAAGGCTAGAGGAGCAGAAAGACAGAACAACCTGGGTTCCTGATGACCACTGAGTCATCACACCAGCCTTGGACCACCTGGCTCTGACACTGTTAAAGTTACTTCTTTAACTTGTGAGAAATAACCCCTGTCTTATTTAAGCCGTAGTTATTTCCAATCTCTGTTACTAGCAGCTGTTTGCAATTCTTCACTGATACACGGGGGATAAGGTTAGGAATCACGGTTGACCAGGCTATGAACAAGAGCTGTTGGCAGATGGGGGCCCAGAGTGTGGTTAGCTGGGGAGTGGGAAGCGGGAGATTACCCCAGAGAAGGGCCAGAGCCAGTCCTGGGCACTTGCTCTTTTGTATGAAGGGAGACTCACTGATGCCTCTCAGGAAGCCAGGGATCCAGGCAGGACACCTTCCTGGGATGCAGCTGCGTGAGTCAAAGGATGGCTCACCAGTGGGTGCAGCCCCAGGCCTTTGGCCGTGATCCCTAGCCCTGGTCTGTGGCGCTGCTTGGAGGATGGCCTAGGCTGTTTTTAGCGCTGCCTGCCTGCGCTGTATACCTAGGGCCTCTGCCCACCTGGCAAATACTGGATGCCTCCCATCAAGTGCCGGGGACCCCTTCTTCTCTGAGCTTAGCTGAACACCTCTGTGAATGTCTCATAGCACCTGTGACTAAACGTCTGAAAAACTTCATGAGCTCAGCTGCCCAGGTCAGGGATGGAAGCTGTCTGCACCCTCCCTCTCCCCCTCCCCACACCGTACCCCTAACCACCAGGACCTGACCATTCAGCCTCTCTCAGACCTGGCTGCCTCCCTCCATCCTCACCATCACCTAGCTGGTCCCAGGTGACACCATGTCTCACCTGGACACCTATAATCACCTCTCCCTGGGGCCACTGACCCCAGCTCGGTCCACTCCACAAACCAGCTAGTGTGAACTTTGAAATTCACAGACCAGATAACCAGATAACGTCACACATTCATACGCCCTGCAAGGCGTATGATGGCCCAGGGTCTTCTCTACCGTCACCCGCAGAACACCCCAGGAACTTCCATCTACTTCCTGAACGTACCAAGCCCTCACTGGTCTCAGGGCCTTTGCACTTGCTGGTCCCTCTGCAGGGGAGCATTCTCCCTTCCCCTCCTTGGCATCACCTAACTCCCATCTACCTTTCAGGGCCCCATCTACCTTACTCCTTCCACCCTCCAGATCAGATCAGGTACCCCTGCGGCAGCCTCGTATCATAGCCCCTAACTGCAACTGACATTCTCCCAAGAATCTGCTTATCACGTGTCCCCCTAGAAGGCGGGCTCCACTTTACCCCAGCTCTCCGCGCTGGGCCCAGCAGGTCGGAGGCGCTCAACCAGCAGTTCTCAAATGAATGAATAAGTGAATGCACCCCAATGCTGATGCTGAAGCTCCAATCCACTGGCCACCTGACGAGAAGAGCTGACTCGCTGGAAAAGACCCTAATGCTGGGAAAGATTGAAGGCAAAAGGAGAGTGGGGAGGCAGAGGATGAAATGGTTGGATAGCATCACTGACTCAAAGGACGTGAATCGGACCAAACTCTGGGAGACAGCGAAGGACAGAGGAAGCCTGGCGTGCTGCAGTCCATGGGCTTGCATGGAGTCCAGGCAGGGCTTAGCAATTGAACAACCACCACCACCACTATCCCAGGTTCAGACTGTCCGTTCATAAGCATCTGTGGCCTGGTGTGAACTTCCTCTGGCTGGGCACGAGACAGAACATGGGAGTCAAGGGCCTGAGGCTCTTGGGAAGGCCATAGTGTCCCTGTCCACTTCTGCTATTCTCTGAAGGCCACCTCTTTACACTTGGACAACCCCCTCCCAGCAGCAGTCATCCAGCTCTGCTCCACAACCAGTGTGAACTAAACCTGGAGGCTGGCAGATCCCAGGTCAAGTTCTCCTCCAACACCCCAGCTGACCTTGGGCAAGTCACGTCCTCTCCCGATCGCCAAATGCCAACTGAGCAGCACCCAGCCTCGAGCAGTGATGCAGGAGAGTGTACAGGGCCTGCTAGGAGCCTTCGGCATGGAGCCCAGCATCTTGTGGGACCCCAGGACCCCTCAGCCCGGGGGGCTCTCAGGTGGCCACCCCCCTGCTACATGCTGTCGCAGGAATGTTCTGGGGGCCTGGCCAGCCGGTCCTCCGAGCCTCTCCCAGAGTTGCCGGGCTGCATCAGACAAGTTCTTGTTGTCATAACAACCCGCTGGCTCTCTGCCGCCTGGGCCCGAGGCCCCAGAGGATGCTGTCGCCGGCTCGTAGCTGGGGCCTGCTCACCTCTCAGCGCCCTGGGCTGCCTCTCCTGAGAGGGCTTCCAGCCCCTGCCTCTTGACTCATTTGCTCCACCCCCTTCTCCTTTCCTGAGCCCCTACTGTGTGCCAAGCTCCACAAATCCTCACCCACTTCTGTGAGGTGGGACTGCCATGAACTCTGTCTTATGTTTAAAGGAGCAGGCTCTCGCGGGGGCCAAGCGACTCATCTGAGGTCACGGGGCTCAGATGTGGCAGACCCAGAGAGGGGGCTTCAGGCCCTGTTTCACTCCAAGACCCCCGCAGCCCCTCCTCCACCACCCAGGCCCACCTTGCCCCCAAGGATGGGAAGCTGGCCAAGGTCTGTGAGCTCCAAGGGAGGGCGGACCCAACTTCGGGTTGTCTCCTGGATCTGGACCGGTGAGAACTGGCCCTAGGGTGCTGGTGGGACCCTTCGGGGCTGGGGGGCGGGAGGGCAGGTTGAACATTCACTAAGCGCTCCAAACATCACCTCGCTAACCCTCATGGCAACCCCCACCCCCAAGCTGGGAGGTGCCATGCCTTCTCTTGGAGTAGGACCCAGGCTGACTGGTAAACAGCCACGGCCTGCCACACGCCAGAAACCATAGGCAACACCCACAGGAGCGCAGCTGCCTTCCAAGCCTCCCTCACTCCAGTGCGGAAGTTTCTATTACAGCCCCCTCCTTCACAGATGAGGACATTCTAGGTCTGAGGATTCTCATGCTTTCACCATGCTGCCTCTGCTCCTGGCTGTTTCTGTGCTGGCCTGAGAACCCGCGAGGGCGGCCACAGCCCTGCATCCGTGCCCTGGGGTGTGCATTCACACCTTTCATCTGCTAGCATGTACCAATCTCCGCATGCCTCCACGCCCGCATCTGCTGTCCGCCGCCCATTCATCCACGTATCCATCCCTGCATCCACACATCCATGAGGAAGAAGGGCTGGGGCCGAGTTCAGAGTTCAGGGGCACGCACTTGAGCCATCCAGACCTTCCAGGAAGTCTCCCGGGACACGGAACTCCCTGCAGGAGTCCCTGCTTGCTTGCCTGTCTTTACAAGAGGCCACACTGCGGCCTCCTGGCTCCCTGAGCCCGTCTTCCAGCCTAACTGGAGAGGCCTCCTGGCCCCCTGCCCTCCTCCCAGCCCTGCAGCCTCCCTGCTATGGGATCATGGAACAGGAAGGTCTGGGGTTACGTGAGCTTGGATGCTCCACCCACCCACCTCAGTAACCACTTATCTGCTAGCCGGTACCCACCCATTCGCACACTTCCGTGCCTGCACCTGCCACCCGCCACCCGTTCATCCATGTATCCATCCTTGTTATTTGTGTCTTGTATCCACACATCCATCCGTCCATCATGGATGCAGCCACCTGCCAACATGTGTCCATTTCTGCAGTGATCCGCCCTTCCACGCCTGTATCCATGCATCACTAATATATCCTCAAGCACCTAGCCATGCACTCTTCCTGTATCCATCCATCCACTCCTCTGTTCTTACATCCATCATTTTATTGACATTGTTCAAGTCCCCATCCATCCACCCCGGCATCCATGCATTGACTGAACCCATTAAGCATCCATCCACTTTCTCATGCCTGTATCCATCCATCCTCTGACGTGGACTCCTGTATCCATCCAGCCTTTTATCCATTAGTCCATGACACCTATCCACCCATTTTAGAGCCTTCCATCCACACATGTATCAGTCTTGTCATATGAATGAGAACTCCATCTGTCTATCAACCCCCTCTTATAGCCATCCACGGATATCTTCTATCCATCCAGTCCTATCCGTATCAGCTCGGTCATTCGTCTACTCATCCATCCCTTTCTTAACACGTAGGTCCATCAGTCTCTCCTCCTATGCATCTATCCCTCTAGCTTTCTGGCCATCCATCCGCTGGTCTGCCCTGCCACATGCCTCCCTCCATATCCATTCACCTACTATCCACCCACCGGCCTCTGCAGTCCACCCCACATTGCTTCTCCACCCGGATATACTGGGATCCCAGCATGGACCACCAGAACCATGATTGGAGCTTTTGGCATCTGTCTTCCCCAGGCAGGACCAGGTCTGGCCCATCCACATCCCTGACTTGGTTCAAGGCTGCTAGTTGAACAGATGACTGCAGTCCCGTGGCCTGGCTCAGAGCTAGGGACGAGCTGATGCCCCCGCCCCAAGAAGCCCCCAGGGACTGCAGTGGGAGCCTCCAGATCCACAGCCTATTGGGGTTGGAGCCACTGCTCAGCCCCCTTCCTGGCTGGGGGGCCGTGAAAACCACCATCACCCTCCTAACACCATCATTCTAGTCAAGGTCTGTGTCTCCTGGCAGACTGTGAGATCTTGAAGGGTGAGGTTTGTATCAGATTCACCTAAGTGGTCCCAGTGAACAGGGTGGAGTCGGGGACATGGGGAGAGTATGCTAAGGGGGATGGAGAAGTCATCCACTTACTCACTCCTTCATTCCTGCAGTACTGAACCAGCAGAGACAGCTCTGGTCAGCCACTGGCTATCACCAAGGGCTTGTTCTCAGGCCATGGAAACCACTCCTTTGACTGAGAGAGGTGTTGTGCCTCAGAAACTGAGCCCCAGAGAGGGCAGGGTCTTGCTCAAGGTCACACAGCAGAGGAGGAACTAGAACCCAAGACTCCAGACTCCCATCTAGGCCTCTCCTCCTAGCAGGCTAGTGACCTGCTCTGGGGCAGGAGGGGGAGCCAGGAGGGGAATGCTGGGAGCAATTCTAGGCCAACCCGGTGAGCCTGGGGTCACCCCTGGATTTGTTCCCAGAGATCTCTACCTGCCATGAGAGGAAGATCCTCCCCCAACACACACACACACTTGACCTCCAACACTTCGGCTGGACCGAGCCTCCTCTGAGGCAGGAGGTAGACGGACCCCACCCTACAGGGTAAGGTGACTGGAGATTCATTCCCTGCAGACCAAAACTCTAAAATATCAACAGCAGGACGATTGAGAGAGGAAGCTAGGCCTTGCCCAGACCACATATTTCTCATTCGCAAAGTCAGGAGACCTCCCCAAACACACATGTGCGGAAAGGCTCCCTGGAGGTCAAAAGGGGAGTGATGCTAACTGACGCCAACTACCCATAGGCCTTTGCGGTGGAATCCTTCTTGGCTGAGAGATGCGTGTGCACACACGGGAGGATCCTGAGACACGCCAAATACGGACTCTGCACCAGGCAAATCCGAATGATTGGTCAGAGGGAAACCGGAAGAAATGCCCCAGAAAAGTCAGTCAAACTACCAGGAGGGTGCAACTCAGACTGTCTGAGTCTGCCCCTGTGTCTATCCACACGTCCTGTACTTTCTTCCTCCTAATAAGCACTTTATTTGTTTCACCACTCTCCATCTTTGCGGGAATTATTTCCTTCTGCACAGCCGAAGGTCCAGGGCCTTGTCACTGACCACTGGTCTGGTGGTCAGGATTCGCGGCTCTCACCGCCACAGTCTGATCTCAATCTCTGGCCGGGGACTGAAGCCCTGCTTCCAGCTGCTGGAGACCCAGGACCGCTCTCACCTCCAGGCCTTCACCTCTCGTGTTCCTCCACCCTCCCCTGTTCAACTCCCACCTGGGCCCTGGGCTTCACGAGCCTCTGAGGACTTGAGAAATTGTGGACGGTCTCCAGGGCCTCCCCTGGTGGCTCAGACGGTAAAGAATCTGCTTGCCGTGCAGGAGGCCTGGGTTTGATCCCTGGGTTGGGAAGATTCCCTAGTGGAGGAAATGGCACCCCACTCCAGTATTCTTGCCTGGAGAATCCCATGGACAGAGGAGGCCGGCGGGCTACAGCCCATGGGGTCGCAGAGAGTAGGACAGGACAGCGACGGAGCAGGCACGCATGCACAGACAGTCTTCAACCCAGCCCTCAGTCACCCACGGACTGCTCTCCTCCCCTCTCATTCATTCATTCTGAAGCGCCTATGGGAGTGGAGGGCTACTTCAAAGCATTGCTGTGGAGACAAGGCGTCAAAGTGCTTGTATCAGGGCTGGCACATAGTAGCTGCTCAATAAATGGCAGCTCTCTGGGGCCAGAGTCTGTGCCCAAGCGTCTCTGCAGGCGGATAGATCTTCTTCCACACTGCCTTGCCTCGCTTCCACTCTCTGACCCGGAAACGACCCACTCTCCACGCCTGGCCCGGTGGAAGGCCAGAACCACAGCACTGAGGCTCCAGGAAGCCCCTGCCCTGCCCACCCGGCATCCCAGGTGTGAAAAGCTCCAGGTTCTGAGGATAAGAGGAACACGGAGCGCAGGAACCTATAAATATGAGACAATAGTCCTTCGGAAAGCGCAGGCAGCCTCCTCTCGCCCGGCGCCAGCGCTCAGCAACCGCATCTGCCACTGCGCCTGCTTCTCTGTGCCGCCCTGATTATAGTGAGAGTAGGGAAAATTAAGGGTTTTCGGGGACGCTGCCAGGGCCCAGGCTGCTGCCTCCCCGCCCTGTGCGTCACACATGCCAGGCAGAGCCGCCCCTTATCGGCCACTTGCCCCAGCCGGCAATGCCACCCGGACTGGGCAGACGGCACAGCAGGGTATGATGGACTTTCTTCCCTGGTCCCCGCCGGCCCTGGGGGTGGAAGGGACTCTGATGCAGGCAGTGGGCAGGGGAACTGGGGCCCAGTGAAGGGCAAGGACCTGTCCACGGCCCCTCAGAGATCTACAGCGCTGGGACCTCCACGGGAGCCAAGCCCATGGAGAGACCCTGTCCTGCTGGCCCGGAGCCCGGAGGACTTGACCCCTGGTCAGTTTGCAATCTGCAAACAGCCCAGGTCTGTGGCTGACCTTGCCACCAGGGCTCCACCTCTGCAGGCACTGCGTACTCAGCCACCACCAGCCCACTCCTGGGTCCCTACTCTGCTCCCATCAGGCTGGTCCAGGAGAATCCAGGATGTTGCCCACGCTGTTCCTGCCCCAAAGGAACCACATTGGGGACGGGGTGGGGCCCAAACGAGGAAGGAAACACCTCGACACCAGGCAGGAAGCGGAAACGCTAGGGCAGCAATTCCCATCCAACAGTGCTGGGGTTCAGGGAGGGTGGACGCTTCAGTGGAGCGGCCCCCGGGGCGCTCCTTCCCCTCCCCGAGCCTCAGTTTCCTCCCTTCGAACTGTGGGGAATGGGAGCCCCTTGCCCTGTAGGCACAGAGTGAGACCTAGGGGGTCCGGGGCCGGCGCAAGCCCACGCACTGCGATCGCTCAATGAACTAGCCCCTGGTTCAGCCTCCTTCTGGCTCCTCGACCTCTCCCGGGGTAGGTGGGGCGGGGGTGCTCACTGAGCCTCGACCCGCGGCAGGAGAAGGGCCTGCCTGCACGCGGGCCACCCGCCCGGGACAGCGGCAGGTCTCAGATCGCCTAGGCCCCGCCCTGCTCCCCTCCCCCCGCCGTGCCCCAGCCTCCCTCCCACCGCAGGGATGCACGTGTTAGGGGGGCGAGGACCCCTGCAACTCGGTCCCAGGTGCTCGGGCCGGCCTCGCGGGGGGCAGGGCGGCGCTCCTAGGCCGAGTCCCCGCCCCGCCCTGCGAGTGCCCCCCGCGGCCGGCGAAGCGTTCATGGCTGGGACCCCCCCACGCTCCCACCCCGCGCAGCGGCACCGGAGGGGGCGCCAGAGGCGGGGGAGCAGAGGCTGGACTGTCGCCCCCCTCGCGGGAGGGGGCACGCGGGCCGCCGGCTGCGCAGCCGAGACCGCGCTGCCGCGTGGGTGGCGCCCGCCCCGCCTCCGCGCCCGCGCCCGCGCCCTGCCCTCCGGGCTCGCGGGTACTCACCGCCCGGCGGAGCCGGCCCGGCCGCCGGCCGCCCGTCCACATGGCCCCGGGGCAACCGCGCGGCTCGCCTGCGCCGCCGCAGCCGCCGCCGCCGCCGCGCTCGGGTCCCGCTGCCGCCGCCGCCGCCGCCCCCGGCCCGCACCCTCCCCTCCGAGGCCGAGCGCGCCCGGAGCCGCGGCGCGGCCGGGGCTCCCCCCAACCCGCCCGGCTTCCCGCAGGGAGCGCCCGCCCCCCGCCCCCAGCCCGGCTCCCCGCCAGCCCCGGCCCCGCGCGCAGCCGCGGCTGATTCCGCGGCTCCCCCCGCAGCGCCCAGGCGGGGCGCACTGGCTGGGGGACGCTGGGGCAGGCCTGGGGGCGCGGGGAGCCACGTGCACTCGGGAGCCGCGGAGGGGATGGCGGCCGGCCGGGGAATGAATGAACCCGTGGGAGCATGAATGGCGGGGCGCGGTGAATGGAGTGCGGTGCGAGTGGGGGGAACGAATGAATGAGGAAGGAATGCACTAGGGAGCGCTGAGGGAAAGAATGGACCGAGCCCCGCGTTCCCGCTCTGCTTGACCCAGCACACCTGTGCCAAGGTAGCCAGGTGATGGAGGAGGGCCACCCCCTTCCCCAGCAATCTGGAAGAGGAGGTGGCCTCTAGAGGGGTCAGGGTTACCCCAGGAACTTCCAGCTGGAGTACCCTTCTCCCTACCCCCGCAAAGCTCCAGGCTGGCCCCTTCCTAGTCCTGAAGAGGGGTACCGAGTGAGCCATGGCCCTCCCCCTGAGGCATTGCTGCAAGGCCATCGCCATGGTCCAGGCCTGGCTGGGCCTCTTCAAAACCAGACTCAGCTCTGAGGGCCTTACACAGGGCACCTGGACAAGTCTGGCAGCCAGGCCAGCCCTGCAGCAGCCAGCGCTGGAACCCTGGAAAAGGAAACACAAGGAGGCCAGAGGATCCTGGCTGGTGCAGAGAGGTCCCAAAGCACATGCACTTGCCTCCTGCCTTCCCCTGAGACCTCTGTGCTCTTGGTTCACCGTGTTTATATAAGTCCCAAGCACGTGGCAGATTACAAGATGCAGCCTATGAACACTTTATATATATATACTTTTAAAAATCGTTGCAAAATGCATATAACACAAAGCTGACCATGTCCGCCGATGTGAAGTGTACAGTTTGGTGTGGCACTAAGTACTTTCACTTCGTGGTGCAGCCCCCACCACCATCCGTCTTGCATTTCCCGTGTGTGAACTTTGCGGGTTCTGTTCACTCACTTAATTGGGGGAGGAGGTGACTACAGTCAGGCACAGGACAGTGCTGTGAAGAGGCACTGATGGCAAGGGAAGTGGAAAACCAGTGAGGAAGAGACAGCAAGCAGGAGCCAGCCACTGATTTGAGCCATTTAGCGTGGAGGCACAGTCCTCTCTCTCCCGCCCCTCAGGCCCTGGGGACCCTGTTGAGGAAAAAATGGAGAGAAGGAGGTGCAGGGAGGTTCGGGGGGCCGGGGTAGGCATCAGATGACAAGCCTTCCGCCTGCTGCACAGGGCCCAAGATGAGAACGAAATGAGAAGTGCTGCTGAGGGCGTGGGCTCTTTAAATCCCCCCTGGAGGGCTGTTTTTGGCTCTCCTGGGCCCTGGGTTTTCCATGGTGAGCTGGGAGGCTCTGTAACCTCTGCTCCTGCCCTTGAGGGCTTTGACCCCATTCAGGCCGCGCAGAGGGAAGGGGGCAGCACACAAGACGCAGTGGGGGCCGACCTCCCGCCTGTCAGCCCTAAAGTCCCTGCCCTCCCCAGGTCCCAGGGGGACAGCAGTAACAGTGGAAGGTGGGTGGAGGGTACACGTAGGGCTCTGCGCGCATTTCCTGCCCAGACACTGGTCCTGCTTAGATGGTGCCAGAATATTCGCTATCAGCCCCGGGCTCTGCTGCTGCCAACGCTGCATATGGCTGGGGTGGGGGGCGGGGGCGGGATGGGGGGGGGGATGGGGGGGGCGGGGGTGCCCAGGTCAGGCCGCTTGCACACTTGAGCTGGGGGCCTGCTTGGGAAGGCCCCAGAAGAGCCCTTCGCCTACACTGCACACCTACTCCCCACCCAGCAAGCCCTCTCTTCTCCCCTCTCCCAGCTCGCTGGTGATGGAAGTGGGGAGAAAGCCAGCATGCTGGGGTGGGGGGCAGTGGTGGTCTCAGTTGACCCCCATAATGGCCTTGTGAGGGAGGTGGTGCTAGCCCTCTTTGGCAGATGGGAAAACTGAGGCTCAGAGAGGCAAAGTCCCTCACCTAAGGCCACTCAGCAAATAGGGGCTAAGCTGGGATTTAGTACCATGGTCCTTCTGGTCAGATGCTCACTCCTGCTTCAGGTCTCACTTTAGGACCCGCCTCTCGGCGTCTCTGCGCAGAACGTCAAGATGGTGCAACCTTGAAGATGCTTACAGGATGGGCTGGCCTGGAAAGGCCTCTGCAGTTGGCATAGCTACAGTCTGGAACATCAGTGACATTCAGGCAGACTTCCTGGAGGAGGTAAGGTTTCAGCTGAAGATGGGAAGAAGAGATAGAAATGGCAGGGCCGGGTGGGTCCCTGTCCCCTGGCCTCCTGCCCTCATTTGGGTGTCTGTTGCCCGCCAGCCGCGGTCCTTGCCCTCCACCTCTCAGTCCCGTGCCCTGGTTTTATTGCCTCTTCGTGGCTCTTGTGACCCTCTGCTGTTACCTGGTTGACTTGTTTCTTGATCTTCCCAGCTGGAGTATGTGCTTTGAGACGAGGCACCGGGGGCTGGGGAGGAGAATGAACAAATGAACGGAGGATGGACAGAGGGAGGGGTTGGAGGAGGCTGGTGTGACGCCTGGCTTCTGGGTGTGGTGGCTGAGTGGGCGGGGGAGGGCAGCGGGTCAGGGGGTCATGGAGAGCGTGGGTCCTGTAGACACCCAGGTGTGGGGGTATAGCCCCTCTCCACCTTGGGCTCCAGAGTTGGCCAGTCAGTCTGATTCTAGCCTTCTGTGTTTCCTGCCTTCCCCATCTCAGGCTAGGATGGAGAAGGTTCTAGGAATGCGGGCTCTGGACCTTCCGAGAGGTTTGTTTGCTCCAGGTCCTTACAGGTGTGTGATGTAGCCTCCTCCAGGCTGCCTGGCAGGATCCCTCAGAGCTGCCCTCTGCCGAGCCAGCGCCCCTCCCCCTCCCCCACCCACCCCACCTCCACCCCACGTCTCCTCCATCCCCCCAAGTCACCACTTCCCCATCCCATTACCCCCACCATCTCCCACTTGTTTCTCCTGGGAGCACTTTCTTAAGAGTCATCAGTGTCTGCTTCTGGGGGTAACCCAATACTTCTGGGCAACCGAAGAACAAAATGTTCCTCAATTCATTAAAAAAAATAGGGGTGTCGATGCCGTGTAGTAAAGACTCCAGGTGGAACCCTGACGCCTCCTCCTCCACGGTCCTGGCTCATGGGCCCACAGGTCAGGCCCCAGCCCCCGGGCTGGGACGCCCTCTGGCTCTGCCCCTCGCTCCTGGCTGTGTCCTGTCCTGGGTCGTCTCTGGGAGGCGGCAGCAGCCTCTCCAGCACTTGGCCCTGCAGCGGGCTTTCGGCCACGCGGGGCTGGGTGCCGTGACGTGGGCTCAGAAACTGTAACGTTGGGGGAAACCATTTTTACCAAATGCTTATCAAAACAAAACTGGGCACGAACTTCTCATGCCTAAATAGACAAGTCAGGTCAAGCCGAGAAAAGAAATGAGAGCCGCCTCACTGGAAGAAGGGCTTTAAGGCATCAGAGGACCAGGATCATTTCTTATCCCCTTGGGACAGCTCTGGCTAGTCAGCGCTTGGCTCCCCCTCCTTCTGGACGATCTGTAGCGCCTGGGGAGGGGCAGTGCCCAGTTTCCTGCCCCAGGCTGCCCTGCAGGAGGCCAGGGAGCCTGTCTCTGGGCCCTCCATCCTCAGGCCTGGGCGTGGTGAGGATCACAGGGCAGGGGATGGTGCCGAGGTGGCCTCGTTGGGATGAAGTGGCCACTCCGAGTGCAGCTCTGCCGAGGACAGAGTCACCTGCCAACGGGGGCAGGTGTGGTCAGGCCGCACCTGGAGACCCAGGATTCGCTAGCAGCCCACCTGCCTGGTCCTGGGCCCGGCCTGGGTTCCCGGGGTGGGTTGTTCCCATGCTCCTGCCACACCCCTTGGCCTGGACTGAAGCTCCCTGTCAATGTCTATGCCCTCCTGTTTCTGGGCCTTTGCACCTGACGTCTTCTCACCCTGGGATGCCTTTCCATGGCGTGCCCTGCTGGAAAACTCCCCCTCTCAGCTCCCGAAGTTGCCTCCTCTCAGAAGAAGGTGTGATTCTCCCCAGAGGTGCACGTGGTTTCCAAAGAGCGGCAGCCTGGGGCTCACTGAGCAGGTCGTCGTTGGAGGGTCCTACAGGGGCCTGGGCGCTGGTGCAAGGAAGTGGAGGCTGAGGAGGTGGAAACAGACCAAAAAGCTGAGACTGAGGTCAGGGATGGCCACCGGCCAGGCTGCCTCGAGGCTGAGCGCCAGCTCCTGGCGTGCGTGTCTGGCACTGTGCTGAATGGCATGGCTGATGGGGAGGGCAGGGCAGTGCCGAGTCGGTGTGCTGGCCCCAAAGTGTGAACGCTGAAGATGCCTGGAGCAGGCATCTGTAGGATGCCCACGCCCACCCTTCCCAGCCCAGAAGCTCCCGTCTCCTTCCACAGAGTCCCCACAGCTTCCCCACTGCCCCATCTCTGAATCATGCTTGACTTCTATTCTGGGCCCCAGGCAGGGTCCCCAGTACGTTTCTCATGCTGTCCCCCTATTGTTCAAGAACCTTCAATGGCTCCCTAGTGCTCAACATGTCCCATCTGCCACTCAAGGCCTTCTGTGGGCTTCCCTGAGTCTTCAGTTCAGTTCAGTTCAGTTCAATCGCTCAGTCATGTCTGACTCTTTGCCACCGTGTGGACTGCAGCACGCCAGGCCTCCCTGTCCATCACCAACTCCCAGAGTTCACTCAAACTCATGTCCATTGAGTCGGTGATGCCATCCAACCATCTCATCCTCTGTCGTCCCCTTCTCCTCCAGCCTTCAGTCTTTCTAGCATCAGGGTCTTTTCTAGGGAGTCACTTCTTCGCATCAGGTGGCCAAAGTATTGGAGTTTCAGCTTCAACATCAGTCCTTCCAGTGAACACCGAGGACTGATCTCGTTTAGGATGGACTGGTTGGATCTCCTTGCAGTCCAAGGGACTCTCAAGAGCCTTCTCCAATACCGCAGTTCAAAAGCATCTATTCTTCGGCATTCAGCTTTCTTTATAGTCCAACTCTTACATCCATACATGACTACTGGAAAAACCATAGCTTTGACTGGACTGACCTTTGTCAGCAAACTAATGTCTCTGCTTTCTAATATACTGTCTAGGTTGGTCATAACTTTCCTTCCAAGGAGTCTCCAGTGGGACTTACCCTCTTGACAGATGCACCAGGCTCTTCTGCTCCTTCCTGTCCCTTCTAGATAGCCCCCTGCCCCCTTCTACCCCCATGCCCACTCAGCTTCTTCTCCTCTGGTCCCAGCTCAGAACAGGAGAAAAGCAAAAGTGAAAAGTGAAAGCGTTAGTCGCTCAGTCGTCTCCGGCTTGTTGTGACACCGTGGCTTGTAGCCCACCAGGCTCCTCTGTCCGTGGAGTTCTCCAGGCAAGCATACTGGAGTGGGTTACCATTCCCTTCTCCAGGGGATCTTCCCACCCCAGGGATCAAACCCGGGTCTCTTGCACTGCAGGCGGATTCTTTACCATCTGAGCTACCACTCCAATAAAAAAAAGGTTCTTGTGCTTCTGACTCCTGGGATGGGGAGGGTGGGGCCACTGCTTCTGGCAGGGTCTGCAGGGGGCCAGCTCTGCCCACATCTCCACCTTCCGGCCCCCAGGACACACTGTTTCACTATTTCATTCTTCAATGGCTCTAAACCCTCTTCTTTACCCAGATGATGTCTCTCTGTGAGTCTCCTCTTGTCCCTTCTCTGTGGCTTCCACCCAGAACGATGCCAAGGTATGAGTGACCTCTCAGTCTCCTGCTTAGACCTCTAACCTGGGTACCAGGAGATTGTGGGTCTGGTCCTGTCTGCCTGGGATTAACTGGGAGACAATCTCTTCTCTGAGATTTCCTCGCCTAGATGGGAACCACGCCCATGAGTCCGGGGACAGAGGAGTTTGCAGCCTCAACCCTGGGGTCAAAGGCCTAGAACACCCCAACCGTGGGGCACACCACTCCGGGCCAGGTGCGGAGCCCCACAGACAGCGAGGAGGGCGCACAGGCCGGGGCTGCTGGAACGTGCGCGGGCTGCCCTTGGTGAAAGTGGGCGGCAGAGGCGGACGCCAATTTTCTCCACTCCACTGGGCAGGAAAATTATTTCTTCTGATTCCTCTGTGTTCCAGCCGGTTCTGTGCCTGCAAGAGATCCAGAGGCTGGCTGGAACAGGGGCTGCTGCGAACCTCAAAGTCAGGCAGCGGCAGGGACCCCGGCTCCGGCTGAGACTGGAGGTGGAGGGAGGCAGCCCGCCCACAGCGGCCAGAGCCCTTGAGCATCTCCAGCTTGCTTTCTCGAGCCTCTCTAGTCTTTCTCTGGGCTCTGCCCCTCTGCCCCCTACCTCCCCTCTGGGCGGTGGATTCTCTTGGGGCTGCGGACATCACAGAGGAGGGCCCCAAAGGAAAGCATGGTGGGGCGGCCACATGCGTCTGCTGCAAGTGATCACTGAGCCCCCAGCAGGCCTGCGAGGAAGGGAGGCTCAGCCCAGCTTAGAGGGGAAACTGAGGCTCAGAGGGTTGAGCCGGCGTGCTCAGGGGACGTGAGGGGTGGGGTTTCACCGCCACAACGTCGTAGCATGGCCCCTTAGCCCCCGCTAGCCTGTCCCCAGATGGGACCAGCCAAGCAGAGAGAGGTAAAGCAATGGAGCCTGCCCCTGTTTCAAAGGGGCCAGGTGCCGTTCACGTCTAGGTGCTCAGACTTCTGGAGGACACCACCAAAGCCTCCCATCTGAGGGGGCAGGGCAGGGGCCGAGGGGCCACAGCTGAGGTCCAGGAGCCCAGCGTGTTCTTCCCTGGCCAGAGCAGCTAGTGACTGGGCAGACTGGGACATGCCTAGGGGCACTGACCCACCTGGCACAAGGCTGAGCGGGCTTTCGGGTCTAAAATGGGACAGTCCTGGGCAAACCACGATCAGTTGGTCCGCCCAGGCAGATGAAGAACTTTGGATGGTTCAAGTCCAAACTTAGGCTGGGAGGTAGTGGGGGCTTTAGGGCTAGAGGGGATTTAGTGGAGGGGAGGGCGAGGTTGACTGAGGAAGCAGTGCTGGCAAGGAGGGAGATCGCGTCTGCCTATTTCAAGGTTCTGCCAGAGCTGAGCACACTCCTGAAGGATTTGGGGGTTCTCCAGGGGGAGCTGGGCTTCCGGGACCCAGTATCTTCCCGGGACCCGCTCTTCCTCAGGGCAGCCTCCCCCCAAGACATGAGGTCCGGCTTTCAGACCATCTGGATATCCACCCCATCGTTGCTAGTGTCTCTCTGGCCAAAACAAGCACCTAGGGCACCTCTGCCCACCTAGGGCACCTCTGCCCACCTAGGGCAGAGAGGGTGCAGGCTCTGGAGTCAGCCAGGGCTTTGTTCAGATCTCAGCCTGGCCTTGTCCTTACCCTGGGAGAGGCCATTTGTGGCTCCAGCTTTTGTTTCTGCATCTGGAAGGGGGTTCCCTTCTCTGCAAAGATGCTGAGAAGATGGAAGATTTGAAACAAGGTCTATGGAGGCCCTGGGACGGGCCCTGGGACGCCCAGGGGACTCCGCGGGAGCTTAGCTTCCCCAGCTTCCTTCAGCTTCCCCAGGACGTTAGGTCCGGGAGCAAGGAGCTTGCATAGATGGAAGAATGCTGAGCAAGATGGATTGCTGAGCAAGATGGCAGGGGCTGGATGGCGGCTGTTAGCCCCCAGTCAGCCCCGGGACCTTGTCCGTAGTCCCCAGGGGATGTTCATTCTGAGACTGAACTTGGGGCCAGTGCCTCCCACCCACGTGACTCCCTCCCCCGCCCCCGAACAGAACTTTGTTCAGGGGTTGGCAGTCCAGGCCCAGCTGAAGGACAGCATGTTCCAGCAATCCTCGAACCGGAACAGTCAGGTAAGTTGTGTGGGGAATTGAGTGGAAGAAGTTGTTAAAAGGGATTTCGTTGTTGTTGTTGTTGTTTTCTTATAGCTTCACTGACGTACAGTTGACTTGCAATAATCTGCTCCCATTTAAACCGCACAGTTTAGAAAGTTTCAACGTGTATGTCGGGTAGGCATCACCGCAATCAAGACAGTGGACATTTCCATCAGCTGCGAGCATTTCCTCTTGCCTCTTTGTAAGCTGTCCATCACTTCACCCCTGTCCTCATGCAACCCCTGATCTGCTCTGTACCGTTGTAGATTAGCTTGCACTTTCTGGAGTTTTATATAAGTAGAATCCTACAGTACATATTCTCTTTCTTTCCTTTTTTTTTTTTTGACTGGGGGAATTCTGGCTCCTTCCACTTAGCATAATGATTCTGAGATTCATCCATGCTGTTGGGTATATCCATAGTTCGTTTCTTTTTATTGTTGATTTGTATTCCACCGTTTGAATATGCTATCATTTGTTTATCCATTTCCCAATTAATGGACATTTGGGTTTTTCCACATTTTGGCTATGAAAGCAAAGCTGCTAAGAATATTCGGGTCCAAGTTTTTGTGTGGACATATTGCTTTAATTTCTCTTGGGCAAATACCTCGGAGTAGAATGGCTTGATCATATGGTAGGTGTATCTCTAATTTGTTAAGAAGCTGCCAAACTGTTTTCAAAGTGGCTGCACGATTTTAAATCCCCAGCAGCCGAATATGAAAGATCCAGCTGCTCCACATTCCTGCTAGCGTTGGGTAAGGCCAGTCTTTTAAATTGTAGGCATTTATAATGGCTGTGTGTTGGTATCTCACTGTGCTTTAAAAAAAAAATTTTTTTTTTGTTGGAGTATCATTGCTTTACAATGTTATGTTGGTTTCTGCTGTACAGCAAAGGGAATCAGCTATCAGTTCAGTTCAGTTGTTCAGTCATGTCCGAGTCTTTGCGACCCCATGGACTGCAGCACGCCAGGCCTCCCTGACAATCACCAACTCCCAGAGCCTGCTCACAGTCATGGCCATCGAGTAGGTGATGCCATCCAACCGTCTCATCTTTTGTCATCCCTTTCTCCTCTTGCCTTCAATCTTTCCCAGCATCAGGGTCTTTTCCATTGAATCAGCTCTTCACATCAGGTGGCCAAAGTATTGGAGCTTCAGCTTCAACATCAGTCCTTCCAATGAATATTCAGGACTGATTTCCTTCGGGATGACTGGTGTGATCTCCTTGCAGTCCAAAGAACTCTCAAGAGTCTTCTCCAACACCACAGTTTAAAAGCATCAATTCTGTGGCACTCTTTCTTTATGGTCCAACTCTTACATCCATACGTGACTACTGGAAAAGCCATAGATTTGACTAGACAGACCTTTGTCAGCAAAGTAATGTCTCTGCTCTCTAATATGCTGTCTAGGTTGGTCATAGCTTTTCTTCCAAGGATATCCCTGCTTTTTTGGATTTCCTTCCTTTGGCTGCTGGGGATGTAAAATCGTGCAGCCACTTTGAAAACTGTTAGGTCACTACAGAGCGCCGAGTAGAGTTCCCTGTGCTACATAGCAGGTTCACGTCAGTTATCTGCTTTATACATCGCAGTGTATAGATGTCAATATCAGCCTTCCAATTCATCCCCCATTGACGTCCGTATGTTTGCTCTCTACCTCTGTGTCTGTATTTCTGCTTTGCCAATAGGTTCATCTGTATCATTTTTCTAGGTTCCACATTATGCATTAATATACAATGTTTGTTTTCCTCTGACTTGCTTCACTCTATGTGCCATTCTCTAGGTCTCTGCAAAGGGCACAACTTTGTCCCTTTTTATGGCTGAATAATATTCCATTGTATATGTGCTACATCTTTTTTTGTTAATACTTTCCTCTGTCAACGAGCATTTAGGTTGCTTCCATGTCCTGGCTATTTTACACAGTGCTGCAATAAGCGCTGAGGTGTCTGTATCTTTTGAGATTATGTCTTTATCTGGGAATATAGGGGCTTCCCAGATGGTGCTAGTGGTAAAGAACCTGTCTGCCAATGAAGGAGACATAAGAGATGTGGGTTCAATCCCTGCGTCAGGAAGATCCGCTGGAGGAGGGCATGGCAACCCACTCCCGTGTTCTTGCCTGGAGAATTCCGATGGACAGAGGAGCCTGGAGGGCCCCAGTCCATAGGATTGCAAAGAGCTGGACATGACTGAAGTGACTTAGGACACATGCATGGTAGTTCTATTTTTAATTTTCCAAGGAACCTCCATGCTGTTCTCCATCGTGGCTGTATCAGTTTACATTCCCACCAATGGTGCAAGATGATGCCCTTTGCTCCACACCCTCTCCAGCATCTATCGTTTGTAGATTTCTTGGTGATTTTTTTGTGAGGTGATAACCTCACTGTAGTTTTAATATACATTTCTATAAAAGACGAAACTTGCACAAGCCTCTTATCCTCATCCATCAGAGGGCAGACAGAAGAAACAAGACCTATAATCCCACAACCCCCAGCACAAAAACCACAATCTCAGAAAGCTAACCGAAATGATCACGTGGATGACAGCTTTGTGTAACTCAAGGAAGCAATGAGCCATGATGTGCAGGATCACCCAAGATGCGCAGGTCATGGTGGAAAGTTCTGACAAAATGTGGTCCACTGGAGACGGGAATGGCAAACCACGTTGGTATTCTTGTCTTGAGAACCCCATGAACAGTATGAAAAGGTAAAAAGATATGACATGGGAAGATGTGCTCCCCCAGGGTGGTAGCTGTCCAATATGCTACCAGGGAAGAGCGGAGAAATAGCCCCAGAAAGAAAGAAGAGCCTGGGCCAAAGCGGAAACAATGCCCAGTCGTGGATGTGTCTGGGGGTGAAAGTAAAGTCTGATGCTGTAAAGAACAAAATTGCATAGGAACCTGGAAAGTTCGGCCCATGAATCAAGGTAAATTAGACACAATCAAGCAGGAGATGGCAAGAGTGAAAATCGGTATTTTAGGAATCAGTGAACTAAAATGGATGGTAATGGTCAAATTTAATTTAAATGACCATTATATCTACTACTGTGGGCAGGAATCCCTTAGAAGAAATGGAGTAGCCCTCAGAGTCACCAAGAGGCCTAAGTGCAGTACGTGGGTGCAGTCTCAAAAACGACAGAATGACGTTGGTTCATCTCTAAGGCAAACCATGCAACATCACAGACATCCAAGTCTATGCCCCAACTGCTAATGCCAGAGAAGCTGAAGTTGACTGGTTCTATGCAGACCTACAAGACCTTCAGGAACTAACAGCAATAAAAGGATGCTCTTTTCATAATAGGGGTTCAAATGCAAAAGTAGAGAGTCAAGAGATACCTGGAGTAACAGGCAAGTTTGGCCTTGGAGTACAAAATGAAGCAGGGCAAAGGCTAACCAAGAAAACAAAATGGTCATAGAACACACCCTCTTCCAACAACACGAGGCAGCTCTACACATGAACGTCACCAGATGATCAAAACCGAAATCAGACTGATTATATTCTTTGCAGCCAAAGAAGGAGACACTCTATACAGTTAGCAAAAAAAGACCAGGAGCTGACTGTGGCTCAGATCATGAGCTCATTATTGCCAAATTCAGGCTTAAATTGAAGAAAGGGAAAACCACCAGATCATTCAGGTATCCTTTAAATCAAATCCCTTATGATTATACAGTGGAAGTGACGAGTAGATTCAAATGATTAGGTCTACAGACAGAATGTCTGGAAAACTATGGATGGAGGTTTGCAACACTGTACAGGAGGCAGTGACCCAAACTATCCCCACCCCCCAAAATAAGTGCAAGAACGCAAAGTGGTTGTCTGGGCAGACCCTACAAATAGCTGAGAAAAGAAGAGAAGCAAAAGGCAAAGGAGAAAGGGAAAGATATACCCATATGAATTCAGTTCAGTTCAGTCGCTCAGTCATGTCCGACTCTTTGCGACCCCATGAATTGAAGCACGCCAGGCCTCCCTGTCCATCACCAACTCCCGGAGTTCACTCAGATTCACGTTCATCGAGTCAGTGATGCCATCCAGCCATCTCATCCTCTGTCGTCCCCTTCTCCTCCTGCCCCCAATCCCTCCCAGCATCAGAGTCTTTTCCTTTTTTTTTTTTTTAATTTAAATTTTTCTTTATTTTGCTTTACAATACTGTATTGGTTTTGCCATACATTGACATGAATCAGCCACGGGTGTACATCAGTCTTTTCCAATGAGTCAACTCTTTGCATGAGGTGGCCAAAGTACTGGAGTTTCAGCTTTAGCATCATTCCCTCCAAAGAAATCCCAGGGCGGATCTCCTTCAGAATGGACTGGTTGGATCTCCTTGCAGTCCAAGGGACTCTCAAGAGTCTTCTCCAACACCACAGTTCAAAAGCATCAATTCTTCAGCGCTCAGCTTTCTTCACAGTCCAACTCTCACATCCATACATGACTACTGGAAAAACCATAGCCTTGACTAGACGGACCTTAGTTGGCAAAGTAATGTCTCTGCTTTTGAATATGCTATCTAGGTTGGTCATAACTTTTCTTCCAAGGAGTAAGCATCTTTTAATTTCATGGCTGCAGTCACCATCTGCAGTGATTTTGGAGCCCCAAAATAAAGTCTGACACTGTTTCCACTGTTTCCCCATCTGTTTCCCATGAAGTGATGGGACCAGATGCCATGATCTTCGTTTTCTGAATGTTGAGCTTTAAGCCAACTTTTTCACTCTCCTCTTTCACTTTCATCAAGAGACTTTTTAGTTCCTCTTCACTTTCTGCCATAAGGGTGGTGTCATCTGCATGTTTGAGGTTATTAGTATTTCTTCTGGCAATCTTGATTCCAGCTTGTGTTTCTTCCAGTCCAGCGTTTCTCATGATGTACTCTGCATATAAGGTAAATAAGCAGGGTGACAATATACAGCCTTGACGTACTCCTTTTCCTATTTGGAACCAGTCTGTTGTTCCATGTCCAGTTCTAACTGTTGCTTCCTGACCTGCATACAGATTTCTCAAGAGGCAGGTCAGGTGGTCTGGTATGCCCATCTCTTTCAGAATTTTCCAGTTTCTTGTGATCCACACAGTCAAAGGCTTTGGCATAGTCAATAAAGCAGAAATAGATGTTTTTCTGGAACTCTCTTGCTTTTTCCATGAGCCAGCAGATGTTGGCAATTTGATCTCTGGTTCCTCTGCCTTTTCTAAAACCAGCTTGAATATCAGGAGGTTCATGGTTCACGTACTGCTGAAGCCTGGCTTGGAGAATTTTGAGCCTTACTTTACTAGAGTGTGAGATGAGTGCAACTGTGCGGTAGTTTGAGCATTCTTTGGCATTGCCTTTCTTTGGGATTGGAATGAAAACTGACCTTTTCCAGTCCTGTGGCCACTGCTGAGTTTTCCAAATTTGCTGGCATATTGAGTGCACCACTTTCACAGCATCATCTTTCAGGACTTGAAATAGCTCAACTGGAATTCCATCACCTCCACTAGCTTTGTTGGTAGCGATGCTTTCTAAGGCCCACTTGACTTCACATTCCAGGATGTCTTGCTCTAGATGAGTGATCACACCATCGTGATTATCTGGGTCGTGAAGATCTTTTTTGTACAGTTCTTCTGTGTATTCTTGCCACCTCTTCTTAATATCTTCTGCTTCTGTTAGGTCCAGACCATTTCTGTCCTTTATCGAGCCCATCTTTGCATGAAATGTTCCCTTGGTATTTTCTTGAAGAGATCTCTAGTCTTTCCCAGTCTGTTGTTTTCCTCTATTTCTTTGCATTGATCGCTGAAGAAGGCTTTCTTATCTCTCCTTGCTATTCTTTGAAACTCTGCATTCAGATGCTTATATCTTTCCTTTTCTCCTTTGCTTTTTGCTTCTCTTCTTTTCACAGCTATTTGTAAGGCCTCCCCAGATAGCCATTTTGCTTTTTTTGCATTTCTTTTCCATGGGGATGGTCTTGATCCCTGTCTCCTGTACAATGTCACAAACCTCTGTCCATAGTTCATCAGGCACTCTATCTATCAGATCTAGTCCCTTAAATCTATTTCTCATTTCCACTGTATAATCATAAGGGATTTGATTTAGGTCATACCTGAATGGTCTAGCGGTTTTCCCCGCTTTCTTCAATTTAAGTCTGAATTTGGCAGTAAGGAGTTCATGATCTGAGCCACAGTCAGCTCCTGGTCTTGTTTTTGTTGATTGTATAGAGCTTCTCCATCTTTGGCTGCAAAGAATATAATCAATGTGATTTTGGTGTTGACCATCTGGTGATGTCCATGTGTAGAGTCTTCTCTTGTGTTGTTGGAAGAGGGTGTTTGCTATGACCAGTGCATCCTCTTGGCAAAACTCTATTACCCTTTGCCCTGCTTCATTCCGCATTCCAAGGCCAAATTTGCCTGTTACTCCAGGTGTTTCTTGACTTCCTACTTTTGCATTTCAGTCCCCTAGAATGAAAAGGACATCTTTTTTGGGTGTTAGTTCTAAAAGTTCTTGTAGGTCTTCATAGAACCGTTCAACCTCAGCTTCTTCAGCATTAGTGGTTGGCATATAGGCTTGGATAACTATGATATTGAATGGTTTGCCTTGGAAATGAACAGAGATCATTCTGTCATTTTTGAGATTGCATCCAAGTACTGCATTTCGGGCTCTTTTGTTGACCATGATGGCTACTCCATTTCTTCTGAGGGATTCCTGCCCACAGTAGTAGATATAATGGTCATCTGAGTTAAATTCACCCATTCCAGTCCATTTTAGTTTGCTGATTCCTGGAATGTCAACGTTCACTCTTGTCATCTCCTGTTTGACCACTTCCAATTTGCCTTGATTCATGCACCTAACGTTCCAGGTTCCTATGCAATATTGCTCTTTACAGCATTGGACCTTGCTTCTATTACCAGTCACATCCACATCTGGGTATTGTTTTTGCTTTGGCTTCATCCCTTCATTCTTTCTGGAGTTATTTCTCCACTGATCTCCAGTAGCATATTGGGCACCTACTGACCTGGGGAGTTCCTCTTTCAGTATCCTATCATTTTGCCTTTTCATACTGTTCATGGGGTTCCCAAGGCAAGAACATTGAAGTGGTTTGCCATTCCCTTCTCCAGTAGACCACATTCTGTCAGACCTCTCCACCATGACCCGTCCGTCTTGGGTGGCCCCACATGGCATGGCTTAGTTTCATTGAGTTAGACAAGGCTGTGGTCCGTGTGATCAGATTGACTAGTTTTCTGTGAGTATGGTTTCAATGTGTCTGCCCTCTGATGCCCTCTTGCAACACCTATTGTCTTACTTGGATTTCTCTTACCTTGAGCGTGGGGTATCTCTTCATGGCTGGTCCAGCAAAGCATAGCAGCTGCTCCTTACCTTGGACGAGGTCGCCCCTCCTGACCTTGAATGTGGAGTAGCTCCTGTTGGCCCTCCTGCGCCTGTGCAGCCCCAATGAAGCAGAAATAGACGTTTTTCTGGAATTCTCTTATTTTCGTATGTTCTAACAGATGTTGGGAATTTGATCTTTGGTTCCTCTGCCTTTTCTAAATCCAGCTTGAACATCTGAAATTTCTCGGTTCACATTCTATTGAAGCCTCACTTGGAGAATTTTGAGCATTTCTTTTCTAGCATATGAAATGAGTGCGAAGTGTGGTCGTTGGGTAGTTTGAACCTTCTTTGGCATTGCCTTTGTTTGGGATTGGAATGAAAACTGACCTTTTCTGGTCCTGTGGCCACTGCTGAGTTTTCCATAGTTGCTGGCATATTGAGTATGGCACTCTAACAGCATCATTTCTTAGGATTTGACATAGTTCAGCTGGAATTCCATGACCTCCACTAGCTTTGTTCATAGCAGTGCTTCCTAAGGCCCACGTCACACTCCAGGATGTCTGGCTCTAGGTGAGTGATCACACCATGGTGGTTATCTGGGTCATTAAGATCTTTTTCTGTATAGTTCTTTTGTGTATTCTTGCCCTCTTCTTTGTATCTTCTGCTTATGCTGGGTCTTTGCTATTTCTGTCCTTTATTGTGCCCATCTGCAGAGATCGCTGGACTTTCCCATTCCATTGTTTTCCTCTATTTCACTGCATTGTTCACTTAGGAAGGCTTTCTTCTCTCTCCTTGCTATTCTTAGGAACTCTGCATTCAGATGGATATATCTTTGCCTTTCTCCTTTGCCTTTTGCTTCTTTTCTTTTCTCAGCTATTTGTAAGGCCTCCTCAGACAGCCATTTTGCCTTTTTGTATGTTTTCTCTTGGGTTGGTTTTGATCACCGTCTCCTGTATAAGGTCATGAACCTCTACCCATAGTTCTTCAGAGACTCTGTCTACCAGATCTAATCCCTCGAATTTATTTGTCACTTCCATTGTATAATCATGGGCTTCCCTTGTGGCTCAGGTGGTAAAGAATCTGCCTGCAATGTGGGAGACCAGAGTTCTAACCCTGGGTCAGGAAGATCCCCTAGAGAAGGGAATGGCAACCCACTCCAGGATTCTTGCCTGGAGAATTCCATGGACAGAGGAGCCTTATGGGCTACAGTCCATGTGGTCTCACAGAGTGAGAGATGACTGAGCGACTCACACTTTTGACTTTTGACTGTATAATCATAAGGGATTTGATTTAGGTCAAGCCTTAATGGCTTAGTTTAGGTACATAAACATTAAGATTGTTCTTGAGATGAATTCTTGAGGAATTAAAGTCTTTATCACTATGAAACTACTCTCTTTCTTCCTGGTAATATTCTTTCCTCTTAAATCTGCCTCCTGTGTTACTAGTATAGGCACTCCAGCTTTCTTTTGATGTGTTAATAGAGTATGTCTTTCTTTACATATGTTACTGTTAATCTATCTATGCCTATACACTTAGAGTGGGTTTCTTGTACAGACCACACGGTTGAGTCTTGCTGGTTCCTCTTATCTGACAATCTCTGCTTTTCAATTGGTGAGTGCAGACCATTTGTATTTAGGATGATTATTATGGTTAGGTTTAAACAGATGATCTTAATACTGATTTTCTATTTGGCCCATCTGTTCTTAGATCCTTTTTTCTATTTTCTTTCCTTCTTTTCTGATTACTTGAGTCATATTTATTTTACCCTTTTTTAGCTTAGCAGCTGAGCTTCTTTAGTAGTATATGTGTTGTTGTGGTTTAGAACTTCCCACTTTATCACACTCCGCCTTCAAATAACATTATATTACGTCACAGATAATATAAAATTTACCATGGTACACTTCCATACCCTGCCCCCATTCTGGACTTCAGATTATTTCTTCGTACATTTCATTTCTGCATATACTATAAGCTGCACAATTCATTTTTCCCCTTTACACAGTAAAGCAGTTTGTAAAGAGATTTTTAAAAGTGAGAAGAAAAGCCATTTATATTTACCTACATCATAGCCACTTCTGGTTCTTGTCACTCCTTTTTGTAGGTCCAGATTCTTTCTGCTATCATTTTTCTTCTGTTTGAGGGACTCCCTTTAACATCTTGAGCTGTTCTGTTGGTGACGGGTTCCTTCCGATTCTGATGGTCTGAAAAAGTTTATCTTTCCTCCAAATTTGAAAGAAAATTTCACTGGGTGTGAAATTGAAGGTGGTCAGCTTTCATTCTCATAAGAAAGCTGTTGCACCATTATCTTCTGGCTTGGATTGTTCCCAGCAAGAAGTCTGCTGTTGCTCTTATCTTTTCTTCTCTGTACATAATTTGTCTTTTTATTGTACTTTTATAGGTTTTCAGCGATTTGATTATGATATGGCCTGGTGTAGTTTTCTTTACCTGCTTGGGATTCAAAGAGGTTCCTTGTTTTGTTTTGTTTTTTCCCTGCTTGGGGGGTCATTGAGGTTTTTGGTTCTATAGATTTATACTTTTCATCAAATTTAGAAAAATTTTGGTTATTATTTCTTCAATTATTTTTTTCTGCCCCCTTTCCTTTTCCCCCCCATGACACCAATTACACATATGTTGATGTTGTCCCCATTTATTTTTTTCCCCCATTCTCTTCTTTATGTTTAATTTTGGATAGTTTTCATTTCTATGGCTTCCAGTTGACTAATCTTTCCTTTTGAAGTGTTTAATCTGCTGTTAAATCCCACCTAGTGTATTTTTTCTGCCTAGTGTATTTTTTCTGTCTTGCATACTGAATTTTTTTTTGGTTTGGTTTGAGAACAACTTTTTTTTAAAATATTCATTTCCATTGTGGTTTATCATAGGATATGAATATAGTTCCCTGTGCTATACGTTAGGACCTTGTTGTTTATCCTTTCTGAATGTAACAGTTTGCATCTACCAATCCCATACTCCCAATCTATCCCCCTCCCTTCCCTTCACCCTCTTGGCAACCACAAGGCTCTTCTCTATGCCTATGAGGCTGTTTCTGTTTTGTAGATATGTTCGTTTGTGACATATTTTAGATTCTACATATAAGTGATTTCTTTTTTTTTTCAAAAAATTTATGTCTCAGGAAACTCAAACAGGGGCTCTGTATCAGCCTAGAGGGGTGGGGTAGGGAGGGAGATGGGAGGGAGACTCAAGAGGAAGTGGATATATGTATACCCATGGCTGATTCATGTTGAGGTGTGACAGAAGACAGCAAAATTCTGTAAGGCAATTCTCCTTCAGTTAAAATAAATAAATCATAGGTGATATCTCATGGTATTTGTCTTTCTCTTTCTGACTTCAGTCAGTCTAATAGTCTCCAGTTGCATGCCTGTTGCTGCAAACGGCATTATTTCCTTCTCTTTGTGGCTGAGTACTGCTCCTTTGCATATCTGCACCACGTCTTCTTTATCCATTCATTTCTTTATGGACATTTAGATTGTTTTCCTGTTTTGACCATTGTGAGTAGTGCTGCTGTGAACATAGGGGTGCATGTATTTTTTTGAATTATAGATTTGTCCAGATATATGCCCGGGAGTGAGATTGCAGGATCATATGGTAATTTTCCTTTTAGTTTTCTGAGAAACCTGCATACTGTTTTTCATAATGGCTGCACCAACTTACATTCCCACCAACAAGGAGGCGTCCCTTCTCTCCACGCCCTCTCCAGCATTGGTTGTTTGTAGATGTTCTGATGATGGCCATTTTGATGAGTATGAGGTGGGACCTCACGGTGGTTTTGATCTGCCTTTCCCCAATAATTAGTGCCGTTGAGCATCTTTTCATGTTGCACACTGTATTTTTAACTCTAAAAGTTCAATCTGGGCCTTCAAAAATATATTCTATTTCTTTCATTTTCAAGCTCATGATTTCCTCTACCTTCTTTCACCTATTCTATCATCTTTTCTCCTCATTCTATCATCTGGTCATTTATGGATTCGTTTGTATTGATTTGTCTTCTTATGGATCCTATTTTCCTCCATCTTTATATTCCTGGTAATTTTTGATTAGATGTCAGGCATTGTAATTTCACTTTGTTAGGTGCTAGAGTTTTTCATATTTCTTTAAATGTTCTTGGCTCTGTTCTGATATGCAATTAAGTTACTTGGGGACAATTTGATTCTTTTGAGATTTACTTTTAAGGTTTGTAGGCAGATACAGATCAGCCTTTGAAAGTGAAGTGAAAGTTGCTCAGTTGTGTCTGACTCTTTGTGACCTGATGGACTATGCCGTCCATGGAATTCTCCAGGCCGGAATACTGGAGCGTGTAGCCTTTCTCTTCTCCAGGGGATCTTCCCAACCCAGGGACTGAACCCAGGTCTCTCACATTGCAGGCAGATTCTTTACCAGCTGAGCCACAAGGGAAGCCCAACAATACGGGAGTGGGTAACTTATCCTTTCTCCAGGAGATCTTTCTGACCCAGGAATTGAACCAGGGTCTCCTACCTTGCAGGCGGATTCTTTTATGATCAACCTTTAGTCTAGGCCTAATTTGACCTCACTGTAAAGGGAATACTCTTGTGAGGACTCTACTTATGCCCTATTGTCATGAAGTTTTTCCACTTGGGCTGATGGGAAGATGAACCATTTTTCTCCCTGTACAAATCCAGGGGATTGTTCTGCCTCTTCCGTTCTGGTTGCTCTTTCTTCAGCCTTGCTGATTTCCTCATACTCAGTACTTGGCTAAAGACTGGAGGAGAGCCCTCTGCAAACCACTGAAGCTCTTTATCTCTGTGCAGCTCTCTCTTCTCTGAGGTCCACACCATGAATTAGAGATGTCTGGGATGCTCTGATCTCTATGTACCAACTCAGAGACACCACTGGACTCTGATTAGGTTTCCCTTCTCCGGATGTGGCCTGAAAGCTCTCTCTGGGGGTCGTTCATCACACTCACCTCATTTGTTTGCCTTCTGTCAGAGCTCCCTGCCCTGGGATACATTTTATCAAGTATCTGAAAACCATAATTTCGTGTATGTGTGTGTGTGTGTGTGTGTGTGTGTGTGTGTGTAGTTTAAGACTGGAGGGTAAATTTGCTACTCTATTTTGGCTGGAAATGGAGGTGCTTTGTATGACTTCTCAGGGCAGACAGACAATTGGGCAAAGTTTCCCTTTGCAGTCTCCTATCCTCTTTCCTATTATCTGGGATTAAGACATGATGGCTGGAGCCCCAGGAGCTTTCTTAGACCAGGAGGTGACTTACAGGATGGAAGCTACCTGCTAAGGATGCAGGGAGAGAGATGGATGGAAGGAGCCTAGGGCCCAGTCCCAGCAGCTCTGCACAACTTCTCAGTTTCTGTCACTTGAGAAAATAAATCCTTGTGTGCTTAATCCTGCATTATTTAGTGCTTTCTGCTTTGCAGCCAAACCTAATTCTAATGGATATACCCTCTCATCCCAGCCCACCCCGATTTTCCTCTTAAACGTCCAACCAAAGAGTGCCCAGAGGACATGGCTCCACAGTGATGAGTGATGAGGCTGGTGTCATGCTGGGTCACCGGTCATTCCATCTAGCCTGGGTCTGGGCTTTCCTCCCACCCTCTACAGCTGGCCCAAGGGTGGCCTGTGCTCCAGGCTCTGCTTCCTAACCCCTCTTGTGTTCCTCGATCCACCCCTAGCCGCGGTCCCTCACTCCAGGGCCCCACTCACCTTACAAGATGGAGTGGTGAGAATGGTGCAGCCACGTTGCAGTGGGGAGGGTGGACCAGTGGTGCGCTGGCAGGGCGGTGGGGGGCTGGCATGTGGCCGAGCTGGGAGAGTTTGGTGATTTGGTAGCACAGGCAGGGGGCAGAGGCAGTGCAGGCCATGTGCCCGCTGCGGCGCAGGGACGTGGCTTTGGTGCGGAGGGTCTGACCTCATTTCTGCTTCCGCCTCCTGCTGACTGTGGTCCACTCACAAGGGTGACTGATGCTGGCTGGAGTTGTCTGCCCGCACCCTTCTACTCACTTCCTTCCCGCCCTTCCTCCTCACCAAGGGAACCTTGATTTGCTCTGGTCACCTGGCTTCCTGAACGTGACCTCCAAGCCAATCACAGCGTGCCATTGCCCTCATCAGCAGCGGTCCGGGAAGCCCACTGGAGCAGGCCGAGGAGACTGGGGTAGAGTGTACAAGGCTCCGTGGGGACCTGTGAAAGAGGGACATAGCACAGACAGCACGTCTTTTCCCTGGAGATGTGCTGTGTTTGTGAGTGACACGGGGAACCAAGGACCATCTTGCCAGGCTGACACACCAGGGCTGAGAGAACTGATGTGTGGAGGAGTCTGGGTCCCAGTGATGCTGCTAAGGTGATGCTTTCTTGTGTGACCATCTTCCTGGGGCGGAGGCAGTCATATCTGGCAGGTCAGTGTCCCTGGCTGAGAAGTGGGGGTTAGCGTCACCATTTGCCTTGTGGTTACGAGGAGCCAGGGGCCCATGGTGGGAACCCCCCCCCGCCCCCCCCCGCCCCCCCCCCCCCCCCCCCCCCCCCCCGCCCCAGCCAGCTTGGGCACGGTGTGTACCTCCGAAGTGCTCCTGTCGCTGGCAAGAAACGTGTGAGTCTTGGCTGGTCCCCGACCCGGGGGCTCGCAGAGGACTTCACATTATCTGTTATGTTTCTATATTCTGCGTTAAAAGAGAGAAGAGTTGAAACAATCGGCACAAAATGCCGGTGATTGTCACTTCTGTGCGGCGGGTGCACAGCTGTGCGCTCTTTGTTCTGTGTACTTTTCCGAAAGGAAATCGGAGGCAGCGAGAACGGCCCTTCCTGCCTCCCCGTAGCCAGTCGGCAGGCCCACGGTCGGGGCGCGGAGTGGCCGCGGCTCCGCTCGCTTCAGGGGCGCTGCCAGCTCACGCTCCTCTCTGCAGCCCGCCGCGCTCGGAGCCGAGGAGCAGATGGTGGCTCTGCGGGCCGCCGGGCCGCCCTCCAACCCGCCCCTGATCCTGGCCACCGCGCCTGGGGCCAGCCGCCTTCCCGCAGCTCCGGGGCAAGGCCGGGCGAGGCCTGCTGAGGACTGAGAACCGCGGAGGTCCTGGGAGCGGGGGCGGGGAGACGGGGTCCAGGCAGGGGAGGTTGGCTGTCTCCTCTGCTCCCCCACCTGCAGCTGTCAGATCACAGCTGTGTGTACGTGTGTCCGGGGCAGGAGACACAATATAAAAAGAAAAACCCCGTGGAAATGGCCGTCCGCTTCACTGCTTGGGGTTCAAAGGATGCCCTCAGTAGCTTCCAGAAGAGCAGCTCTCGGATCCAGACACGTTCATGCTGGTGGGAAGCCCCAGCAGGTCCGCTGGCTCCAGTCAGCCTCCTGTCCCCTTGGGATCTTCTGCATGTCTTGCTGCCCCGACCGGCTGCCGGGGTCCCCATCACTCCTGGGTGCCCAGGTCCATGGGGTTAAGCAGAGCATGACTTTGAAGAGGGGCTGTGTTGATGGCAGTGGGGTGGGGGATGGGACAAGTAGCATGAACAGGATCAGTTTTGGGGAGGACCAGGCTATTTGAGATGGGCTCTGGGGCTCAGAGCCTGGTTTAGACCTCCATCCGGCTTAGAGCGTCTGGGTGAACTTGGGTCATTCCCAGTGCCGCTCAGCCTTGGATTTATTACCCCTTTGTCATATGGGTCTAATATTGACAACTCGGGGATTAGTTACAGGGTTGTAACATGTCCACCCTGGTGCGCATCTCGCCCAGTACCTGCCATCCCCTTCCGTCTTCCGTGGGGGGCGTGGGCCGCCTGGTTCTAAGCACCAAGCCGTGAACAGGCCCTGCCCTTGGACCGGGGACATTGACTTGTTCTCTGTTTGGCCGTGTCCGGGGCCTCCTGGCCACCAGGTCATCTATACACCGAGCGAGGCTCCAGCCACCTTGGGAGCGGGACTGTGACTTCCTGTGTGAGCTGGCTCCCGTGCAGGTAAACTGCTGAGCCTTTGGTGGCTATTCCGCCGTGACTGCTACAGAAAGAAAAGCCCCACGGTTCTCACACCTGTCTTTCTTGCCACATCTCTGGAGGCACAAACGTGTTAACCGGGTAAAGCGAAGTCGGAGATTTCCAACCGCCAGTGAACTGCAGGACGCCCAGCCTCTGTCTTCCTCCCATGTGCCTCCCTCCTCCCCCCACCCTCTGCTTCCTGGCTGGGAGAGGGGCCTGAGGTCTGCGAGGCTTTGCAAAGTGAGGAAAGTGATGCTCGTGGGCTGCGTCGCCGGAGGCTTTCTCCTCTCCTGAAATGATGGAGAGGGAAGGCAAGAGCCCTGCCTGTCCTCTGTGGGCTGCAGCTGCCAAGCGGCGTGCCAGCTGCGTGGGACTGTGCATGTGGGTGACGCCCACCTTCCTCGTCACCCTTTCTTTATCTCTAGGGCTATAGTTATACCCAGAGGCTCCTGGCTCGCCACCAAGCCAGTCATTCATGGTGCCTCTATGATGTCCTCAAAGCTTCAGAGTAGCTGAACTGAATACTTTTGCTGCAGGGATGAGCAGAAGCTGCACTGAGGTTTCCACTGGCCCAGCCTGGGAAGGTCTTGCTTTCTGTGTCTTTTCAGTAAACCCCCATTTTTATGGCCCTGCCCTTGAGCCCCAGCAACCAAGAGGGATGCTCTATCTGTTATAGGACTCTTTACATGGCAAAAGACAAAAGGAAAGAAACTCCTGGTGGCTTTAACATAAAGGGAATTTGTTGGCTCATGTAACTGCAAAGCTGATAAAACTTCAGGTGAGGCTTTGGTCCAGTGGCTCAAGTCTATCACCCTAACTCAACTGAATTCTGTCTCTCTATTTGTTTTCATCCTTGGACTCCAAATGGTACCCTTAGCGGCCCTAGCTGCTCGCCTTTTGGTCGCAAAATGTCTACCCCACATGCTTAAACTTCCCCACCGCCCTATCCTGGGGCAGAGACAGTCATTTTCAGGAGCACCAAACACATCCTGAATTCTTTTTTCTCTTATTGGCTAGAATTAGATCTCATGCTCATCCCCGAGTCGAATGGCGCCATTGGTAAAGGACCTGCCTGCCAATGCAGGAGACATAAGAGAGGCAGGTTTGGTCCCTGGGTTGGGAAGATCCCCTGGAGGGGGAAATGGCAACCCACTCCAGTATCCTTGCCTGGAGAATCCCATGGACAGAGGAGCCTGGCGGGCCCCAGTCGGACATGACTGAAGCCACTTAGCAGGCACGCACCATTCCTGACCAGTTATGATAGCCGGGTGATTGGCTTAAGGCAACCCTACTCGCTTTTTAGAGTGAGGCTGGGGTCAGTTGTGGAAAATGGAGGCTCAGTTGGTCAGAAAGATGGGCGGCCAAGGGGACACAGTGACAACACGTTGCCATGTCTGGAGCATCTGTGATGCATAGGATCGGTCTGCGGTGCTCACGTATCATCTCATTCAATCCTCACAACAACCCTGCAGGCTGTGTGTGGTGGGTATTACAGCGAGGAAGCTAAGGCTCAGAAGGGAAAGCCACGCAGCCACAGCCACACAAGCCAAAGGCGTGGAGTTGGGTGGAGGGGAGCCTAGGCCTGGCTCTCTGTTTACAACAGGGCCCTGGGCATGTCTGGAGTCAGAACCATCATCAGTTAAGTTCTTAGTGCGGCCCTGGCCGTGCCCTCCCTCCACCCAGGCTGGGGGTGGTCCTGAGCTTGTGGGCAGTGCCTGTCAAGCACCTGAGGTACCCCACAGAGGGCCTCTGACCTCGGGGCACAGGGCAGCTGCGAGGCGCTGGAGGTAACATCCGGGTCGGTGGGGGCAGGAGTGGTGGATAAGCACCCAGCCTCCTCTTCCTGTGGTGGGCCAAACCCGGGGGTGTTCCCCAACCCTCTCTCCGAGGCCCCCCCGCAAGCTGAGCCAGTGGCAATGGATCATTAGTCGTTGTTCAGTGGCTCAGCAGTTATCGGCCTGCCAATGCAGGAGACGTGGGTTCAATCCCTGGGTTGGGAAGGTCGCCTGAAGAAGGAAATGGCAACCGACTCCAGTATTCTTGCCTGGGAAATCCCATGGACAGAGGAACCTGGCGGACTACAGTCCCTGGGGTCACAAGAGAGTCAAACATGACTGAGTGAGCAAACAATAACAATGGATCATTAACACGGCCTTGATAAGCCTGCTGCCCACCCTGCTCCCTTCCCCTCGTGCTTCCTGGAATCGCCTGGGTAAAGCCACATGCACCCAAATCCTTGTCTCAGGATTGACTTTGGGGGCCCAGACTGAGATGGCAGCAGCTGGGACCTGAGCCCCACCAGAGCTCCAGTGCCACATGCTGCCAAGCACAGTGGGCATTGGTGTCTATTCAACCCTGGAAGACGGTTCCCTGCACTGAGCTCAGGGCCTGAGGATGGGGCTTGTGGCTGGAGAGGACGTGGTCCAGCCCCCCAGGTGCAGCTGAGGCCACAGGCCTGCGCATCACACATAATCTGGCAAAATGGAGCTCCGTGGACACTCTCCTGCCCTCCCCAACTGATGCCTAAATTCTCTGTACAGCTTCCCTGCCCTGGGCGTTCCACTCTGTTTGCATACCCCGAGGGACGGGGACCTCACAACCACTCTAGCCACCACCTCCATCTATCGATGGCCCTGACTGCTAGTAACTTCCTCACACTAACACTGTGTGTTGGATAAATGACTAACAAAACAATTATCTTAATATCTAATCTCCAAATGCCTCCTCTTGGAGGCAAAGAGCCAGAAACACGATAAAGCTGGGAACACAGACTTTAGGGAGCACTTTCGCAATCAAGTTCAGAGATAGCCTGCCGACTGAATCCAGCCCACTGCCTGTTTTTATACATCCTGCAAGCTAAGAACAGTCTTTATGTCTTTAAATGGTTGGGAAAAAAAATTAAAAAAGAAGATTTCATGACGTGAACTTATATGAAATTCAAACTCCAGTGTCCATAAATAGAGTCCTCCTGGAACATAGCCAAACGAATTCATTTACATCTTGTCTGTAGCAGCTTCCATGCCGCTGCGGCACGAGTGTTTGCAACAGACGTGGCTTGGCCCACAGAGCCTAAAATATTTACTATCTTGCACGTTACAGAAACACCGTGCCGGCCGTTCGACTAGTCCATGCCCCTGAGCAATGTCACCCCGTCTTCCAGTTGAGGAAACTGAAGCCCAACAGAGTCAGGGAACTCCGAGTCCACATGTGGCAAGATGTGAGACTTGGAAGCCAAGGTGGGCAAAATGACCCCAAAGCCCCGGGGCCTGTGTGGGCCGGGCTCTCCCTGCTGTCCTCGTGGGTCCACTGGCCCAGGCCTGCTGGTCCCAGCCCACCCAGCACTCCCTGAGCCAGGCCCAGAGCCGGCCACAGCCAGAGGGACATCGAGGTGACAGCCGTGAGCTTGGAAGAATCAGAGCTGCTTCCCCGGGCAGCTGGCGAAGGCTCTGAAAGTGGGTCAGGCCTCGGGGGTGGGGGGACGTCCATTTTTAGCTCTTCATTAAGGCCTCATTCATTCATTCCTGCGTTTAATGTTTACTGAGCAGCTACTGAGTGCCAGCCCCTGGGGTCAGTGGGGGTCGGAGTCGGGGCCACCTCTGGGTCCTCAAGGCCTCGGCAGATGTGGAGGGACAGTCACAGAAGCCAGCAAGAAGTGGGGTGTGATGTAGGCAGCCAGCAGCCCCCCTTCTGCGCTGCCTCTCAGATGAAGGCAGAAGGGTCACAGTTGACCTGGCGGCCTCCCGGCTTTGAGCTGGACTAAAGGAGGATGTTGCTGGCTGTTGTGGGAGGAGGGCCTGCTGGGCAGAAGGGGCACTGCGTGGCAGTGTGGAGGTGTGATGGGTGTGTGGGGGTGGGGGTGGGGCTGCCCTGGGAGAGGGTCAGGGGAGACACGAAGCCCGCCCTGTGCACTGTCCGGGAGGGGCCGAGTGACAGCTATGGGTGGGCCCGGGGCCTCATCAGGGCAGCAGCTGAGAAAGCGCGTCCTGGAGCCACCGTGCAGAGGGGGGCCTGGAGCTGAGAGTGGGCAGAATCAGGACTCTGCCTGCAGGAACGAGATGGACACCTGAGTCAGCCACCTGACCTTAGCCACCAGACGAGGGCCCCCGGGTGCCCACCTTCCTGCAGAGCCGGGGCCCTGACTGTCAGCCTTGTGGCCTCAGGAAGACTCCCTCCTGATTCACTTTTCATACCCCCATGCGCTGCCTCCCAAGACCCCTCCCCTGGGCCCTGCAGGCTCATGGCCACTCCGCCTGAGTCCACACAAAACACAGACGTGTCCCTGTGTGGCCGAGGGCTGGCTGGCCTGACCCCACTGGTATCTCCCCCTCCGCAGGTCTGACGGAGGGCCAGGGGCCAGGCCCACCTTGGGGTGGGGCTGCCTGCAGGTTCCTTGGAAAGCAGTCATGCTCGCAAGTTGCCTCTGATCCTGCCGAGAACCTGGGGGGAGTCATCCCTCTTATCGCCCCCCACACCTGAGGAGAGGGCTCCCCGTCGCTCTGATACTTTCTTCACCCAATCATAACTCTTGTTCGACTTCTGTGTCCACAGGAGGCTAGATCCTTGAGCCATGGCTCCTGCCCAGGGCCCTGAAGCTGGGAGTGGGGTCACCAGACAGCCAGGGCCAGCTGGCCTGAGTGACAGGCATCTCTGGGTTAACGGATGGATGGGGGTGGAAGATGGGCCTCCTGGAGCTCGGCCAGGGCCTGTGTGGGCCCCGCTGGTTTCCAGCCCAGGGCAGCGCCTGGGGAACACGTGCCTGGATGGAGGTGGGCAGAGAAGGTCAGGGGTCATCAGTGACTGATAGGAATGGGAGCCTCCGGCCAAGGGCCTGGAAGCCCCTCCTTATGCTCCTTGGTCCCAGGTGGGCTTCCCGAGTCCCCGGGCAGCACATGGGCCCCTGCGTGGCTGTGAGCCCTGGCTTCTGGCACCAAAGGCCTGCCCGTGGGCCCCCGCTGATCCACCACTCCTTCTGGAGACGGACTCCCCGTCCCGCCTTCTGGGTGAGGCCTGGGCGTTTTTCTGGCAGGGCATGACCAGGGCTGCACCTGCAGGGCTGAGCTTGAGGCTCTGCAGAGGCTCTGGTGGGGAGAAGAGGAGGTCTGAGTCTGCAGGTGGAGGGCACCCCGAGGGTGAGGCAGCCGGAGCTCCGGGGGGAGGCCCTCTCCTCTGGGCTGATGGTCAGGTGGCTTGGCATGGGAGGGGCTGCATGGAGCTGGGGGCCATTCCCAGGCTGTGCCCACCCCTGTCCCCAGCCCGCTCACCACTGTCACCGTTATCACACTGGCCGGCTGTTCTGTGGCAGGTATTGACCCCAGGAGGGGACCCTGAGCGGTTATCTTGAGGAGAAGATGTCTCTAGAAGTGTCTCTTGGGGGAAGGCCTCCATGAGCTCCTTCATCTCTTCCGGCGTCTCAGCACCCAAACCGAGCCTCCTCCTGGGCTCGCCCCTCCCCCTGGCTCTCTGTGGTGAGTCTGAGGAGGCCTGAGGTCACCGGGTCACGGTCCAGACTGGGACACTTGTGGCTGACATGCTGCAGAGACGGGGGACCCAAGGCAGGCTCTGTCCACCCCCGTCCCAGGCCTTCATCCTGTCCGGGGAAGGGATGCCCCCTTCCAGGTTCAGCTCTGCTTCAGTCATTCATTCATTCAGTAAAGGTTCTCTGTACACCTACTGTGTGCCGGGCTCTGCCATGGGGGCGGGGACGTCCCTGCTCACATGTGTTAGTAGGGATGGCAGGTACAATTCAACAAGCAAATCAATCGTGTTGGGGGCGGCGGGGAGGCGGGTGGGTGTGCGTGTGGGTGGTCACTCCTGCCATGGTTCTGGACACGGAGACAGCACTCAGGGGAGGCATCTCTGTGACATCAAATGTGCCATCTGGACCGTCTGCAGGTGTTCAGTTCAGTGGGACGAAATACATTCACAGCATCATGCGACCGTCCCCACCAGCCTTCCCTGCAGTGAGTGAGTGAGTGGGGAGGCTGCTCAGGAGCAGGAAGACTGGGAGGCTGGTTTGGGGAAGAAGAATGTGTTGATCTTGGTAGTAGGGAGTGTGCCCAGGCTGCCCAGGGCAGCCCCAGTTCAGCTCAGTGTCTGGCTCCTGGCCATGCGAAGCCTGGGTCCTGATATGGGGCTAAGGCAGGGTAGGTTTGGGGCAAAACAAGGTAGGTTTGGGGCAGGACAGGGTCTCTTGTCCGTGTGGGGGAGGGGGAGGATGGGAACCCCCCTGCCAGCATCCACGCATCATAACCATGATAACCAGGAGCTAAGACCACCGTATCCACAGGAGGGGCTGCCCTAGTGTGTTCTCGCCCGGGAAGAGAAGACCAAGCCAGTGAATAACTTCCTCATGTGTTTCTACACTCCCTTGGCTGCTGTATACTGTTTATAAGCAAGTCAGGGTCCCGCCCACACTCGCAGGCGTGAACACCAGGAGGTGCGATCGTCAGGATCAGTGGAGAGTCTGTCAACCGCAGGATGATGTGTGAACATGAAGTCATCCACACGGTGGGGCGCTCGAACCACCCCCTTCATGAGACAGCGGGTGCCCGTATGGACCCACATTTCCTTCTCAGGCCAGTGGATCCCTCAACTTGCTTATAGACCTACTGTTTACTCATAGAGACCCACTCTCAGATCCTCCCCCAACTGGGTCCACCCATCCTGAACTGTCCCTGCACAACGCTGGCAATGGTCCCTCCAAAAATTAAACATAGAATTACCAGATCCAGCGATTACACTTCTGGGTATATATGCAAAAGAACTGAAAGCAGGAGATCAAAGCGTTGTTTGGACATGCCTGTTCACAGCAGCGTTATTCACAACAGCCGAGAAGCGGAAGCATCCCGAGTGTCCGCTGATGGGTGTGGTGTGGTACCTACATATGATGGGATATTATGCAGCCTCTAAAAACGAAGGAAAATTCGACACAGGCTACAACATGGATGGTTTTAGCACCACCTCCTGTACAATGTTACGAACCTCCGTCCATAGCTCTTCAGGCACTCTGTCTACCGGATCTAATCACTTGAATCTATTCGTCACCTCCACTATATAATCACAAAACAAAACAAAAAGTTGCTCAGTGTGTCTGACTCTTTGTGACCCCATGGACTATACAGTCCATGGAACTCTCCAGGCCAGAATACTGAAGAGGGTAGCCTTTCCTTTCTCCAGGGGATCTTCCCAACTTGGGATCAAACCCAGGTTTCTCGAATTGTGGAGGATTCTTTACCAGCTTCCCTGATGGCTCCCACAGTAAAGCGTCTGCCCACAATGCGGGAGACCCGGGTTCGATTCCTGGGTCGGGAAAGTCCCCTGGAGAAGGAAATGGCAATCCACTCCAGCACTCTTGCCTGGAAAATCCCATGGATGGAGGAGCCTGATAGGCTACAGTCCATGGGGTTGCAAAGAGTCGGACACAACTGAGCGACTTCACTTCACTTCTTTACCAGCTGAGCCATAAGGGAAGCCCACAAGGGATTTGATTTACGTTATACCTGAATGGTTTAGTGATTTTCCCTACTTTCTTCAATTTAAGTCTGAATTTTGTAATAAGGAGCTCATGATCTGAGCCACAGTCAGCTCCAGGTCTTATTTTTGCTGAATCTATAGAGCTTCTCCATCTTTGGCTGCAAAGAATATAATCAATCTGATTTTGGTATCGACCAGCTGGTGATGTCCATGTGTAGAGTCTTCTCTTGTATTGTTGGAAGAGAGTGCTTGCTGTGACCAGTGTGTTCTCTTGGCAAAACTCTGTTAGCCTCTGTCCTGCTTCATTTTGTACCCCAAGGCCAAACTTGCTCGTGACTCCAAGTATTTCTTGACCTGCTTTTGCATTCCATGGTCTGAATAGTCAAAGCTACATTTTTTCTAGTAGTCATGTGTGGATGTGAGAGTTGGATCCCAAGTTGGGAAGATCCCCTGGAGAAAGGAAAGGCTACCCTCTTCAGTATTCTGGCCTGGAGAGTTCCATGGACTGTATAGTCCATGGGGTCACAAAGAGTCGGACACACTGAGCAACTTTTTGTTTTGTTTTGTGAGCACCAAAGAACTGATGCTTTGGAATTATGGTGCTGGAGAAGATGCTTGAGAGTCCCTTGAACCGCAAGGAGATCAAACCAGTCAATCTTAAAAGAAATCAACCTTGAATATTCACTGGAAAGACTGATGCTAAAGCTGAAGCTCCAATCCTTTGGCCACCTGATGCAAAGAGCAACTCATTGGAAAAGACCCTGATGCTGGGAAAGATTGAAGGCAGGAGGAGAAGGGGAACGACAGAGGATGAGATGCTTGGATGGCATCACCGACTTAATGGACATGAGTTTGAACAACCTCTGGGAGATGGTGAAGGACAGGGAAGCCTGGCGTGCTGCAGTCCACGGGTTCCCAAAGAGCTGGACACAGCTTAGCGACTGAACAACAACCACATGGATGAAATCCTAAAGACACCGTTCTGAGTGAAATAAGGTAGTGCAAAAGGACAAATACTGTATAACTCCACTGATGCGATGCACTCAGAGGAGTCAGATTTACAGGGACAGAAGTAGGATGGTGACTGTGAGGGCTCGAGGGAGGGAGATGGGGTTAGCGTTTAATGGGGACAGAGTTTCAGCTGGGGAAGGTGAAAAGGGTTCTGGGGGCAGATGGTGGTGATGGCTATTCAACCACGTGAATGGACGTCAGCCCACTGAACCAAACACTTAAAAAATGGTTAAGATGGACTTCCAGGTAGTGGATAAGAATCTGCCAATGCTAGGGACATGCATTTGATTGCTGGTCCAGGAAGATCCCACATGCCGCAGAGCAACAAAGCCTGTGGGCCACAGCTACTGAGCCTGAGCTCTAGAGCCCGTGGGCTGCAACTGCTGAAGCCTGTGTGACTAAAGCCTGCGCCCCACAGCAAGAGAAGCCACCGCAATGAGAAGCCTGTGCATCGCAGCCAGGGAGGAGCCCCCCTCACTGCGACTAAGGAGACCCCACACAGCAACAAGGACTCAGTGCAGCCAAAAGTAAATAAAAACATAAAAATAAGAGTGAAATTTAAAAAAAAAGGTTAAGATGGTAAACTCCATGTTATGTATAGTTTTATAGTTTAAATCCTGAGGGAAAACAAAACTGAACAGCCTTTGCCAACCCCTATGTCAAAAGGCTTGCCTGGTGGCTTAGAATGCAGGAGATCTGGGCTCAGCCTCTAGGTCGGGAAGATCCCTTGGAGAAGGGAATGGCAGCCCACTCCAGTATTCCGGCCTGGAGAATCCCATGGGCAGAGGAGCCTGGCAGGCTACAGTCCGCAGGGTCGCAAAGACTGGGATGTGACTGAGCATCTAACACTCTTACTAAAACCTTTAAGCCCAGACCCCGGACCCCTAGGGACATTTGTTCCTCAACTCCCTCTTCCGAGACCTAGCAGACTGTCCAGGTAGCTGGTACCATTAGCTAGGACACTTGGATTTGCTTCCAAACAAGTTGATCCGGGGTCTTTCAGGGAATTGGCAATGCCTGTATATATTATATATAAGATCATATATAGGGAAAGAATCCACCTGCAATGCAGGAGACCTGGGTTCGATCCCTGGGTTGGGGAGACTCCCTGGAGGAGGGCATGGCAGCCCACTCCAGTATTCTTGCCTGGAGAATCCCGTGGACAGAGGAGCCTGGCGGGCTACAGTGCAAAGGGTCTCAAAGAGCTGCACACGACTGAGCGACTAAGCACAGCCTATATGTACATACATACGTAGGTAATACGTAGAATACAGTCCCAGAATGCTGGAGTAAGCAGGATGAAAGTGCCTAGGTGGGGGTGCATTGCTGCGCTGGTGCAGCTGGAGGAAGCCCAGCCTTTGTTCTGTCTCCTGGAATGACTTCAGAGAGGCCTCCTGAAAACACTTGTCTTGAACATATGTCTGGGGGATGGATGGGAGAAGAAACCATCCATGGGTTCTCGTCACCCATTGGTTGGAGCAACTGGGAAGATCTCTAAGCTCTATGAAAACTGGAGAAGGGACGTCTGATTGCCCTTGGTGTGTGTGGGAGGGAGCTGGGGAGGAGGCCGGCGTTGGGGGGGAGGGTGGGAAGCTGCCGCTTTGCAGGGAAACTGCCAGGCTGGCCCAGCAGGTCTGCCGTGGGAGGGGTGCTGGGGCTCCTTCTGCCATTAAGCTCCCTAAAGTCACACCCCTTTATAAGTGAGGGCGGAGCCTTAAAGATTTGGGTCCCTGGGGTAGAACCAGATTTAGCCATGTTTGAGCTAAAAACCTCAGCCCTTTTAGGGAAGGTGGGCTTTTAGAAAGCCTAATTTGTTTGGGAACTCTTCCTAAAATAACATCGTTCAGAAGACAGACAAGAGCCCAGTTGTGCAAACACAGAGGAGTTTAGCATGAGTGCCCGCCTGTGCCCCGCCAGCTCGGCACGTGCTGGCCGCTGTGGCCAGGCTCCAGGGGCGGGGGGCGGGCAGTGACATGAATGAGGCCTTTATTCAGGAGGGAGTGCCCCGAGGCTTCTCTGAAGGATGCGGGGACACAGAAACGGGCTCCGGGGGCGCCCATGGGGCACCGATGGGCCGTGTGGATCCTGCCTATCATCCTTTTTAATGGGCTGTTGCTGTTTTAACGACTCTTGGTTTTCACTTGGTGCTTCTGTGCTTCTAAGACAGGAGGCCGCCTCCTGCCCCCCATGCACCCTGGGGTCTGGGAGGGGGAGAGAGCTGCTACGGGAAGAGGTCTCAATTACTACAGAGCGTGGCTGCCTGCCCAGAGCTCTTGGGGGCACCGCTGGCTCGAAGCTGGCAATTCACAGGGCTGTCTCTGCCCTGGGCCGAGGGTGAAAATAAGCGGGGAAGCCGTGTCTCTGCTGCCCTTTCTGGAAGGACACTGCGTTCAGATGTCTGACTCATGTCACCTTAGTAAAAAGGACTCAGAGTCCAGAAAGGGCAGGTTGATTTCCAAGGGTGATTGGACTCTGGGTACCAGTAAGGCCTTCCCCCAAATCTGTTACCTGTGACCCCCTTATGCCACCTCCATCCATGGAATGGTGGCAGGGTCAAGTTCACCTGCAGCTCAAATGCCCCCGTGCTTATAATTGCTTCCAGAGGACCGGTGGCAAATGCAGAAGCTGCTTGGGAACCAGGCTTGTTGCCAAGCACTCAGTCATCAGCTTTAAGCCCCCCAGCAAGCTCCCCCTGCTCCCAAATTCACCAAGCTGGAAAACTAAAACCCTGTTCCTAAGCCTGACCGCATAACCTAGCCCTGTTGAGCCGAGGTCCTGCGGTACTTATAGAGGATGAGCAAGGACTGTGAACACATTTCAGTGCTGCTGTTACCGTTCAGCTGCTCAGTCATGTCCGACTCTTTGTGACCCCAAGGACTGCAGTATGCCAAGCTCCCCTATCCTTCACTGTCTCCTGGAGTTTGCTCAAACTCATGCCCATTGAACTAGTGACTCCATTCAGCCATCTCATCCTCTCTCACCTCCTTCTACTCCTGTTTTTAATCTTTTCCAGCAGCAGGTCCTTTCCAATGAGTTGCCTCTTTGCATCAGGTGGCCAAAATATTGGAGCTTCAGCTTCAGCATCAGTCCTTCCAATGAATATTCAGGGTTGATTTCCGTTAGGATTGACTGGTTCCATCTCCTTGTTGTCCAAGGAACTCTCAAGAGTCTTCTCTAGCACCATAATTTAAAAGAATAAATTCTTCAGTGCTCAGGCCTTCTTTATGGTCCAACTCTCACATCCATACATGACTACTGGAAAACCCATAGCTTTCACTAGACAGACCTTTGTTGGCCAAGTGATGTTTCTGATGTTACTTTAATACGCTGTCTAGGTTGGTCATAGCTTTTCTTCTGAGAATGAAAGCCGTCGAACATTAGTAAGTGACCACGGTCACCACGGTCATAGTCATTAATGGCCCAGGAGACAATGACGTTATTTCACAGGGAGAACCAGGACTCTCGCGAGGAGGAGAAACGGGCCTCTGGGCTTCATCCGTGGTTGGCAGAAGTTTCTGACACATCCAGGAGTCAGGAGAGGCTCATTAAACAGGATGATTCTGGATGCTTCTGGAACTAGGAATCGATCTGACCTGGCCTCCTCCCCCAGGGAGCCCTCCGTCTACTTCAAGGGGGAATGCAGCCAGCAGGGGGTTAGAGGGGAAGGGCATCTCCAGGGCTCGACCTAGGGCTCCATGAACTGGGGCATCTGGGCCCCACATGGAGACTGGAGGTGTCTGGGGCCTGATGCTGTACCCTCCCTGCTGCCCAGAGCCAGGGGGCAGGGATTGGGGTGGGGGAGGTGAGCCGGGGAGGGAGTGAGGAGAAAGCAGCTTCTGCTGGGACACCCGTGCCAGGAACCGTCAGCGCCTCTGGGCTTCCAGGCCCCCCTGTGATTCAGGGGAATGGCTTTCTGCAAGTGCTAATTCTCAGTTCTTGCGCTCATGTGGAACCTGGAAATTAATTAGCTCAGACATGAGCTCGGCAGCATAAAAAGGATCCTCGTTAGTATAACTTTGCCCTTTGGCTGGCAGGCGGCTGGCTGCTGGAAGTCAGATCGTGGGGCTGCGGCTGGGCGGGCAGTGATGACGGAAAGGCCATGGTGGGTCCCAAAGCCTCCACCAGCTCAGGCTCACCTCCCTGTCAGAGAGGATGTTCCAAAGGCAGTCTCCACCTGAGGTGTCCCTAAGTTTGGGCCTAACAGGGACTCGGGGAACAGCACAGCAGGCTTCCAGGGCCTCAGGCAATGCACTAAGAAACCCTCCAGTGAGACCTCCTTTGGACTGGGGTCAGGGAGGGCCTATATAAGATGACTTTCGTTGTTCAGTTGCCAAGTCACGTCTGACTCTGCAACCGCATGGACTGCAGCATACCAGGACTCCTTGTCCCTCACTATCTCCCAGAGTTTACCTAAGTTAATGTCCATTGAATCGGTGATGCCATCCAACCATCTCATCCTCAGTCACCCTCTTCTCTTCCTGCCTTCAATCTTTCCCAGCATCAGGGTCTTTTCCAATGAGTCAGCTCTTCACATCAGGTGGGCAAAATATTGGAGCTTCAGCAACAGTCCTTCCGATGAATATTCAAGGTTGATTTCCTTTAGGATTGACTGGTTTGATCTTGCTGTCCAAGGGACGGTGACAATTAAGCAGGAACCCAAAGTAGGAGTCCGGAGAAGGCAATGGCACCCCACCCCAGTACTCTTGCCTGGAAAATCCCACGGACAGAGGAGCCTGGTAGGCTGCAGACCGTGGGGGCGCTAAGAGTCGAAAACGACTGAGTGACTTCACTTTCACTTTTCACTTTCATACATTGGAGAAGGAAATGGCAACCCACTCCAGTGTTCTTGGCTGGAGAATCCCAGGGACTGGGAAGCCTAGTGGGCTGCAGTCTACGGGGTCGCACAGAGTTGGACACGACTGAAGTGACTTAGCAGCAGCAGCAGCAGCAAAGTGGGAGTCAGAGTTAGCCAGGCAAAGGGCAGAGGGAACAGCAATCCAGGCAGGGGAACAGCCCTTGCAAACACCCTGAGTCAGAAAAGAGCTTGGCAGAAAGCCAGGGTGGCTAGAGCACAGGAATGTGGGGGTTGGGGACGAGCCTCAGAGGCGGCAAGGACCAGTCTAAATGGGGCCCTGGTGGCCTTCTCGGGTGTTTGGTCTTCTCTTTAACTTCACTTGAAAAGCACTGGGATTCTGCAGGGGTTGGGCAAGGGAAAAGAGGCCCAGGCATCTTCCCCAAAGACCCTCTCCTCCAGCACCCTCTCAAAGAAGGAGATTTAGCTCATCCCGGCCCCTCCCCCTCCATCAGTGCTGCATCTGGCTCCATCACCATCATCATTGTGGGTAATTGCTAGGTGGGCTGGGCGTACGCTTTCTCTTCTGCTGAGCCAGCGAGCAAGCGATAATCACAGCTTTTCACTATCCTCCCCCCACCCAGCACCCCGGCCCCACCTCCTCTCAAATCCTTTATTTGGCAGAGCCCGGAGGAGACTGAGCAAAATGGCTCAGGGATTAAGAACAAGGAGGGTCCCAGGGAGACCACTGGTGGTGGGTCAGAGGCCAGGCCAGTCTTCCCAATAATAACAACAGTCATGATACCAAGAAGCAGCAGTATTTTCTGAGCCCTCCCTATCCATGCTGTGTGCTCAGTCGTTAAGTCGTGTCTGACTCTTTGCAACCCCAAGGGCTGTACGACCCCTCCCAGACCCCGCCAAGGGTCTCTGTCCATGGGATAGTCCAGGCAAGAATACTGGAGTGGGTTGCCCGTTTTCCTCTCCAAAGCCTTCACTACACTCAGGCCCAACTGAGTGAATTTCCTCATTCATTCTGTACTTCAAACCTGATGGGATGGAGCCATTGTCACCCCATTTTACAGAGAAGAAAAGGGAGGTGAAGAAAGGTGGAGGACCTTTCCCAGGCCACACTGTCTGGCAGCACTCCCCACTTCCTCAACCACGGCCTTGTTTTGCTGGCCTACACCAGCCCGGACCACCGTAGCCCCATAACTCAGCAAGGGACGCCCCCCATTCCCTGCCCCACCCTGACCCACCACACTCTGCTTGCTTCGGTAGGAACTAAGCCCCGCCCATGGCCCCAGCTGATTGGCCTAGGACAGACTTGCCTGGAGGGCAGCCAATCTGCATGGTAGGGCGGGGCTTGCAGAGATAGGCAGGACCAATCAGATTCCATTTCTCAGGCCTGATGGAGAGAAGCGGAGAGGGAGTCTGGTTCAGAGGGTGCCCATAGGACGAATAGTGCAGAGAGGGTCCAAGGTGCAGGGGAAGGAAGCCAGAACCTCTAGGCAGAAGGGAGGAGAGCAGGAGGCTGGCCCACTCCCAACCTGGCCGGCCCGCTCAGCTGAGAACGAGGATGCGAGGAGGTGGCCTCAGGGACAGGGATCACACCCTGACATTCCCCGCACCCCTCGCCCCCGGGAAGCCTGGGGCCTCAGACATCCTGCTGCAGCCCCGCCAGTCTCCGCCCCTAGCCCGCAGATGCCGCTGGATGCGCAGAGCACCCAGCACTTCGTGAGCCCCGTTGTGGCTCCCATTTGGCTGTGCTCCGTGGTGGCAGCTGAATGCAAATCCTCCCCTGATGTTCCCAGGGCGTGCTCCACCCACCTCTCCTCCTGGGCTCCAGGCTCTGTCCCTACACCTCAAAGAGCCGCACCAAGACCCTTGTGACTGCCAGGTGAAGGGGGAGCTGTTGTCTTTACTTTAAGGTCCCCGTGCCTTGTTGGGGACAATGAGGACTCACTCGCCTGGGGAGGAGTGAGGCTAAAATGAAGGATGTTAGGAGCGGGCCGGCAGGAGTTAATGAACAAACGACTTTGAAGAACTCAAACTAAGGCTCAGAGCCCATCCTAACACTGTCTTTCCTCTGAGCTCTTCCTGACTCATGGCCTGGCCCCCGCCCCGGCCTTCCCTGCCCCACCTGCCGCCAGCCTGCATTGCATTAGAGGGGCGGGGAGTTCTGTTTGAAGGCTTCTCATGCATTTTAAACTTTTGCCTTCACACTGATCAAGAAAAACCAAACCAGGAAGACTGATGTGCTGCTGACAGAATAAATGATCACCTGCCTTCTAGGGCTGGCGAGGAGGGAGCCGGGGATTGATTACGTGCTGCTGGGGGGTCCTTGGAGCCGCTGCCCTGCGTCTGTATTGACAGCGGGTTGGCAGGAGTGCCGTGAGGCGGCAAGGCCGCCGCCCAGGTGGGGGGGAATGTTCGATTTCAGGTCGGTTTCTGTTGCTTTTTGGCCAAAGGCCTTTTTAAGAACGCAGGAGTAGAGACCTTCCAGGAGGGCCAGAGATGGGGGCGGTTTCTTTCAGGAGTCACTTAAATGAGAGGAATCCTTAGTCGATGCGTCTTGGGGTTGATGTAGCCCATGGGGTTGACCTGGATAGCAACTTTGGTCAGCAGGAAGGCTGACTGGGGATCTGGGGCCTGGCCCTTGCTCGCGGGGCCTGTGAGCACCCCCCTGCCTTCCCTGATCTGGCCCAGCCCAGGTCTCACAGAGGCTGTGCCTGTGGGTCACCTCTTTCCCTGAGCCCCCCCTGTGTCAGGTACATCAGAAGACACTGGCGGGGTGGGGGTGGGTGGGTGTGGGGAGGTGGGGTGAGGGGGGAGCTGCAATTCACGCCACCCCTCCCAGGAAAAGGAAGACCCCAAATGGAGACCCCAGACGCTTCTGAATTATGGAAAACAAGGCAGTTGATTTTCTCCCGGGCCCGCTGCCCTGTGCCCTGTGCCTCTCTCTGTCTGAGCTCGGGTTTTCCTGGGCGCTCGGTACCTGCGTGGCCGGTACAGCCTCCCCAACAGGACTGGGAAACCCCACGGCCCAATCCCGGTTCCTCCTTTCCCGATGTCCCTATGCTCACACCCCCGAACAGCCACATCATCTGAAGCAGTCAGATTCTACCCCCCGCGCATCTGGACAAGCCTCTCCTTGTCCATGCCTTGGCCCCAGCCATAGCCGGCCCCCGTGACGTGACCCTGCTCCTGAGGCTTGGCCTCTTCTGACCTAACCCGTCTTTCAAGGCCTCTTTGGGTCATCTCCTCCTGAAGGCTGACCTCCATCCAGTTTTAGGGGAATGGCTCCGCGCTGGCCCTCTGGCAACCCCGTTCACATCCACAGAGGCCACGCATGCAAAGCCCGACCACAGCTGAGTTAAGTCCCAGCAGGACACTCGGTGTTCTGCCTGGAACAGGAGGCCTGGTGGCTTGTGAGGAAGCTGCTACGAGGCTGTTTCCCATCTCCCTCCCCGTCTATCAGGGAGGCCAGCACAGAGACGGTTTGGCCTCCTTTCTCCGTGCAAGTCACCATTCATGTCTGCCATGATGAGTCCGACTCAGAGGAGGAGGTGCAGGAGGACACCCAGCCCTGAGCCCTTCAGTGCCAGGAGGGAAGGGCAGAGACCAGCCGACACATCCGGGACAGCGGCCCGGAGGCCGCAGTGGCCTCGGCGGGCAGGGTGTTACGGGTCTGCTCCCCTACCCTGACTCTCCGGAGGGCGCTGTGTGCCCCTCATCCAAATGGGCCTGTCTCTGCTGCATCAGACGCACCTCGCATGGGCCCCGGGGACGGCCCTGGGGAATGGCCGTGCCAGGCCACTTTGCGTTTCCACTGGATGGACGAAGACTTGATTGTCTCTGGCCAGTGGCCCACTAGTGGTGGGGACTCAGTTATACTTGTCCTTCCCTTGATGATTCTTTGAGCCTTGTTTGTACTTCTGAGGGGGCTTCCCAGGAAGATCCCTTGGAGAAGGGAATGGAAGCCCACTCCAGTGTTCTTGGCTGGAAAATCCCATGGACAGGGGATCTGGACAGGCTGTGTACAGACCATGGGGTTGCAAAGAGTCAGACGTGACTGAGCACACACGCGCAATGGTGTATAAAGCCTTTGGCCCCGCCCCCGAGGGTACTGCGGCAAGCCGTCCGAAGTCTCCTTGGTTGCAGGGGTCCCCCCTGCATGTTGCACTCATTGCCCTTTTTCTTGGTGTTCCCCTGCGACAGTCGCGGGAGGTGACACCATCAGCTACTCTTGTTTTTGCTGTCTATGGAAGGAATAAGTTGTTCCTTTGCCAGTTGAATCTCTTAACTTCTCTGGGTGACAAATCCTGAGGTGTCAGGATCTGAGATCCCAGAGCATAGAGCCTGTAAGACTACCCCTAAGTTTATGACACTTGACCGCCAGGGGCCCCAGTGATAAACCGAGAAAGTCCGAGGCTGGGATGGTGGTGACAGGCAAATGGTTGCTCCTTAATGAGGTAATGGGTCCTTTATAAGATAAGGCCCTGCTATGCAGTGCTAGGGGCATGGGTGCGACTATTATTTACAGTTTTCCAATATAGTAACAGAGGCACAGAGGGGTTGATCATTTACCCAGGGTGACACAGCAGTCAGTGAGTCATGGGAAGGGAATTAAATCCAGGAAGTCTGGCTTCTGAACCTGCATCTTTGACTTACATATGGGTCATCATCTGCCCCCACTTTGGCTGATTCCGAATTCCTTTTTCTTGGACCCTGAGTGCGTGGCTCCTGTGTTTTAGTCTGCTTTGGTTGCTATAACAATCACCGTGGACTGGGTGGCTGAAACAACAGCTCTGCCGGGAGAGGGTGGTCCCCTCACCGTTCCTGGAAGACCTGCGCCCATGGCTTTGGTGGGAGGCCCCCTGGCACGTCAAAACCTAGGTGGTGGCCTTGAGGGTTTCTGAATCACCTTAGGCACTGTTACCCTCTTTTCTTTTCTCCCATGCCTGGTTTATTGAGAAATAATTGACATACATCACTGTATACATTTAAGGTGTACAGCACGATGGCTTGACATATATTATGAAATGATTACCACACTCGATTTGGTTAATATCCATCGTCTGATACAGATACAATAAAAAGAAAAAAACATTTTCTCCTTGTGATGAGAACTCTCGGGACTGACTCTCTTAACAACATTCCTGTATATCTTTGTTGTTGCTTAGTTGGTAAGTCATGCCTGGCTCTTTTGTGACCCCGTGGACTGTAGCCCCCCAGTCTCCTCTGTCCACGGGATGTTCCAGCGAGAATACTGGAGTGGGTGGCCATTTCCTCCTCCAGGGGATCTTCCTGACCCAGAGGTCGAGCCCACGTCTCCTGCACTGGCAGGCAGGCTCTTTACGGCTGAGCTACCTGGGAAGGCCCCTGCGTATCACACAGCAGTGCTGGCCATGGGCAGTGTGCAGTATATTACGCCCCTAGTACTTATTTATCTTGTCACTGGAAGTTGATGCCTCCAGTCTCTCTCCTCTCTTCTCGAAGAACAATGCATGTCTGCAGCTGAACAGCTTTATCATCCTGTCCTTCAGAATCTCAGAAGTCCGCAGCTTCCCTTTGCTCCTTCCCACCTCCAGTCTCTTTGGTGCAAACTGGGCTGGTTGGTGAGGTGCAGGGTTCACACCTTCGTTAAGGGCTGGTCAGCCGCACTCTCAGGACTCTCTCCCCAACACGCTTTCTCGTTTTGCGTGATATGGAGTAGACTGAGAATTTTCTAGATGCTTAAATGCTGGCTTCTTTTTTGCTGAATAATTCCTCCTTCAATTTGCTTCTCTCTCCTTGAATTTTACTGGAAGCAGTCAGGAGGAACCAGTCTGCTTAGAAATCTCAGTCCAATGCCCAGTTTCATCCCCTGCAAGTCCTGCCTTCTGTGAAACGCTAGAACATGAGCATAATTCAGCTGAGTCCTTTGCCAGTGTATTGCAGGATCACCATTTCTTCACTTTCCAATAACGTGCTCCCCATGTCCAACTGAGACCTCCTCAGTGTCCTCCTTTACCTTCACACTTCTCCCAATGTTCAGTTCACAATTATCTGTGTGTTTTTCAGGAAGATGGAAGTTTTCTCAACAGCTCTCTTTTCTTTCTGAGGTCTTACCAGGATCACCTTTCACTTTGTCTGCTCACAATATCATCACGATATCATCTTTTTCTAGTGGGCGTCTTGAAACTCTTCCCATTACCTGGTTCCAAAGCTGCTTCTGTGTTTTGAAGTGTGTGTCACAGCAGCACCTGATCTCTCAGCTCAAATTGCTGTCCTAGTCAGCTCGGGCTGCTAGGACTGGGTGACTTCCACAACAAACAAACAAACAAATTCTCGTGATGATGGAGGCTGAGAAGGCCAGGAGCCAGGTGCTGGTTGATTTGGTCCCTGGTGAAGGCTGTCTTGCAGGTGTCTGCCTTCCTTCTGTACCTCGCGTGGTGCTGGAGATGGGGTGTGGGGACAGGGGCGGGGAGAGAGCTTGCATGGTCTCTTCTTATAAATGCACTAATCTCATCTTGGGACCTCTATCCTCATAACCACGTAGAAACCTAAGTGAAAGTGTTAGTTGCTCAATTGTGTCTGATTCTTTGCAACCCCGTGGACTGTCCATGGAATTCTCCAGGCAGGAATACTAGAGTGGGTTGCCATCCTCTTCTCCAGGGGATCTTCCCTACCCAGGGATAGAACCCAGGTCTTTTGCACTGTAGGCAGATTCTTTACCATCTGAGCTACCAGGGAGGCACGTCTCATAGAAACCTAACCACCTCCCAAAGATCCCTGCCTCTAAATACCATCACACGGAGGCATTAGGGCTTCAACAGATGAGTTTTGGGGAAAACAAGCATTCAGTCCAGAGCAGTCCTGCAGTCAACGGTTAGCCCTAAGTCTTACTTTGCATTCTGGCTAATTTGGCCTCCAGGTCACCCTGCAATAAATATTTGTCACCTTACTGTAGGAATGAGGTGTGGAGGCTCAGAGAGGCTGGCTGACCTGCCCAGAGTCACACAGCAGGTGAGCAGAGAGAACACAAGCAAAGTCTAAGGCCTGCTGCCTCTTGTCTCGCAGGATGCCCCTAGAATTTTCTGACCGTGCTCCCAATTTGTGGGGGGGGGGGAGTTGTGGAGAAGAGGTGGCGTGACCAGCTGTCAGTACCTTCTGGCCACAGAGGACATGCTTGAAATGTCCCTGGGCCCTTCAGAATGAAGGCTCTAGTGAGGCATGAAGGGAACGCTTGTGCCCTCCTACTTGGAAGAAAGAGAAAGGCAAAGGTGATCGCAGGTAACATGATCACTACAGGTAATGCAGTGACGGTCAGCCAAGAAGGGCCCAGCCCCTGGTCGGAGGCTCCGGACCACACAGTGGAGAAGAGCCCCGGGACCCTCTCCCCTACTCCACCTCTCACTGGCCCCGCTGACCTGAAGGATCGCCTCAAATATAGACCCCAGTCGTCAGAGGCCCTTGACCCCCCAGCACCCTCCGCTCTCTGATCTCCCCAGAATGTTTAGACGCAGAATCTGGTGTTGCGCCCACGGGCCTGTTTTACTTTAACAATGCAGTATGCTTTTACGTACGCTTGCGGGTGGCTTTTCTGAGTGTGCCTTTGGTGGTAACGCCTTCTGTTGGGCGGGTGATTGAAACCTCCCAATGGCCCTGATCCTTGATCCAATGTTTCATGGCCAAGTAAACAGGGGCCAGAGAGGGTAAGCAGCTTACTCAAGGCTTCCCAGCCAAGAAGTAGCAGCCTAGACCCCAATCCAGGGGACCCTGACTCCGGGGCCCAGGTTCCTGGCCTCCGTGTCCATCTTCTTGCCATCCTACGTGTCCGACAGGCTGCAGATGGCTTACTTCTCAGACAGTGAGGGCAGACAACGCTTGGATTTTAGACTAGACAGCTCAGTGGTTGAGTGGTACTCTGGAGCCGCTTTCCCCTGGGGATAGCGCTCTGATCCTTCCCACCTGCCCGGGACTGCTTCTCATTAGACAGCTCCTGCAGCTGGACTCAGCCACGTCAAAGTCTTGCTGGAAGAGCCCACCCAGGCTCTCAGGCCGACTCTTGCCCAGGGATGGCCTCTCAGCTGCCGGGCTTCTGCTCTGAACCCAGCAAAGGCATTGGGAAGCCAGTGCTGGGGGGCGAGGATCACAGCGGACAAGTGAGCTGGCTGCCGGCCACAGATACCCCAGGAGCCCCCCAAGAACTACTGGTACACTTCCTCCCACCCCGCTGCCCACTCCAGCAGGCAGTGAGAGGTCGGGTCTCTACCTGCCAGAGCACCCAGCAGCAGGAGGGAAGGCTAGCCCAGGCTTCCTCTACTAGGGGCACTGGCCGCCCTTTACTTCCTGGGAGCCTTTAAGTCCACCAGCCCGGAGTAGCAGGAGTAGCTGGTGCTGGGGTTCAAACAACAATGAATGGGGAGGTGAAAGTGAATGAATTCATCTCTCAGTCGTGTCTGACTCTTTGCGACCCTATGGACTGTAGTCTGCCAGGCTCCTCTGTCCATGGGGATTCTCCAGGCAAGAATATTGGAGTGGGTTGCCACGCCCTCTTGCAGGGGATCTTCCCGACCCAGGGATCGAACTCTGGTCTCCTGCATGGCAAGCAGACCCGTTACCATCTGAGCCCCTAGGGAAGCCCAGATGGGGAGGGAGAGGGTGTTGTATTGAGAAAACTCTATAACCTTTCCCCTGTGAATCAAGAAATTCCCCGCCCCTCTTCCATCCCTGTAGTCAAGTGCTTGGGTTCGGCAGGAACGCAGTTTATAAACTTGGGGTGTCCTTGCCTCCTTGCTGACTGAGGGTCAACAAGGGACAGAGACACCTCCAAAACCAGGTGCTTTCTTGGTTTATAAAATGACGCACTTGCATCTTACAGGTGTCAGAGAATGCCTGTCTCCTTGTTTCCACACAGGCAGTTTGGACTCCTGAATGTTTGGTTGTGAGGACTTTACCAAGGGCCAGGCTGGGGTCAACGGATGTCCTTGGGAAGAAGCAGGAAAGGGGCAAAGCAGGGCTGGTGACCTTTCTCCCTGGATCTCTACAGGGGTTTGAACTGTCCACTCTCTGGCCCCCAGAAAAACCCTCCAACAGAGCAGCTGGGGTGGGTGGGGTGGTCTGTTAGAGACCTGCATCTGTGTCACATGGGGGGAGAGTGGTCAGCTCTTTGCCGCAGCCTGGGCGCCAACGCGGCGGATGTTCGGGCATCAGCCAGGTGCAAGCCTGTCCACACTGCCATAGGTTGCCCTTTTGCAAAGCAGAGACTCTGGGGTTGCAGGCCCCGCCCAAGCACACAGAAATCTTGGCCCCAGCAACGAGGTGTCTGTGGTGGAGCCTGCCTCCGTGGGCCCCTTTGTCGCAGGGCAAGCGGGGCTATTTGGGGAAGAGTCAGGAGTCCTTTGCTCTGGAGAGCGGGTTCCTTGTTCTGTGGGTGCCTGAGTGGCGGGGCCTATACTTTGCAGATCACTACGATGAAGGGCGGCAGTCGGCCTCTTGGCTTCTGGAGGTGCAGATGATTCAGCCCTGGCTGTGAGCATCCTCCTGCTAAATCAGCCTCTCATCGTCTCTGTCCCCACCTCCATGCCCAGAGACCCCCGCCCCCGCCGCGGCCCCTGAATTGTTGCTCTGTCCCCGCAGGACCAGAATGTGACCAACCGATCACTGCACAGTGGGGAAACCGAGGCCAGGAGTGGGGAGGCAGCTCGCCTGAAGCTGGACCAGAGGGGCCCAGCGCTGGCTTCCCCAGGCAGCCTGTGCTCTACCGGCTCAGGAGTCATGGGCTCAAGGATGGGGCTGCTGCCTTCAAAGAGGCTGGGGGTGTGGGGAAGGGGCGGAGGCTTCAGCGTCTGCTGGGGGACTTCTAGCTCTCGGGGGCTGGAGAGAAGGGGAAAGGGTTCTGCTGAGAACATCCTTAATGGAGCATGTAAAGGGACGAGCGAAGGGTGATCGTCACAGTGAGGACAATAGCCAGCTCGCTGTGTGTGCTGGGTGCTGGGCAACCCTGGGGCCGCGCTTGACTCTGCTGTCTCTTCACACCCTGTGTCTGGATGACGGGTCGTCCTCTCCGTGCTCTGGATCCCCGGGCAGTGCTGTCCAGCAGAACTTTCCACAGGGAAGGGCACTGTCTGGGCTCTGCAGTGTGGCTACTTGACCACTGGGTAGGTGGTCAGTGTGACTGAGGAACTGACTTCGTCTTTGTTTTTTATTTTTTTTGGCTGCGTGCCATGTGGGACCTTAGTTCCCCAACCACCCCCTGCAGCAGAAGTGCGGAGTCTTAACCACTGGATGGTCAGGGATGCGCCTGTCTTTGTCGGATTTTAGTTCACTTCACTAGCTACCTAGGACTAGTGGCTACCCCATCAGACAGCACGGTTCTAGGTTACATCCAGAATCTGAGTGCCTCTTCTGCCTCCTAGACACCCACTGTGTCCCAGCCATTATCTCCCCTTCCTGCCTCTGTCCCTGAGGTCTCTTCTCCAATAAGTCTGCTCAAAACCCTGCAGTGGGGCCACCTCCCGAGGCCCTCGTGTGTCCTGCAGCCTGTTCCCCTGCTGTTCCTCTGGTGGGCACTCTCCCCCTGCCCTCACCCTTGCCTCCTGCACGCACTTCTGTTCCTGCCACAGGACCTTTGCACGGCCTGGTCCCGCTGTCTTAAGGCTCTTTCCTTAGATGGCCACATGGCTTATGGCCTTTCCTCCTTCAAGCCTCTTCTCAAACCTTACTTTCCCAGAGAAGCCTTTCCTGATGGTGGGTAAAGGACTGGCCACCTCCCCGCCTCCTCTTTTGTGTGTACTCAGTTGCTCAGTCGTGACCAACTCTTGGTGGCCCCATGGACTGTGGCCCGTCATGCTCCTCCGTCCATGGGATTTTATAGGCAAGACTACTAGAGTGTGTAGCCTGTGGCCCGTCAGGCTCCTCGGTCCATGGGATTTTATAGGCAAGGCTACTAGAGTGTGCAGCCGTGCCCTTCTCTAGGGGATCTTCCCGACCCAGGGAGCAAACCCGTGTCTCTTGCATCCTCCTCACTGGCAGGCGGGTTCTTTACCGCTAGTGCCGCCTGGGAAACCCCCTCTCCTTTCAGTAGCTGTATTTATCTTCAGAGCATTTACCTCCACCTGGCACTGTAACGTTTTTTGATTTGTTGTTTGTTTTCTACCTCCCCTGAAATGCACATTCCATAAGGGCAAGTTTTTCCCTCTGTTTTGTTCACTGACGTATACCATGCCTCAGGGCCAGCACTTCGCACATAGTAGGTGCTCAATACATGCCAACAGAATGGAGGAAAGATGATTTCAGTCAGTGCTCCCTGTTGCCCAAGAGGAAGCTGTCCTCACCCCCCAGGTCACAAGTGAGAAGGCTGGGTGGGGGTGGGGGGGCAGCTTTTAATTGTTTTGGCTGAGCTGGGTGGTGTGCGGCGTCTTAGTTCCCTGGCTAGGGATCAAACCCGTGCTGCCTGCATTAGGAGCTGAGAGTCTTAACTACTGGACTGTCAGGGAAGCCCCTTTTCAAAGTGAGATTTTATTTTATTAAATTTATTTAAAATTTTTATTTATTTGTTTTTGGCCACACTTCATGGCCCATGGGATCTTAGTTCCCAGATCAGGGATTGAACTGGTTTGGAAGCACAGAGTCTTAACCACTGGACTGCCAGGGATGTCCCCTGGGGGTCAGCTTTAAGCCGAGGTGCGTGCAACCAGGAAACCCACATGCATAGCCGCCATGCCCAGCAGTGAGATGGGGTGAGTCATTCCACCTCGGAGCCTTGGCTTCTTTGTCTGGGGGTCCACAGGTCACACCCTGGGTGTCCACGGACCCTGGACCCAAAGGGAACTGACAGCAGCCCAATGTTTGGGAGAAGTGTTGCCAGATATACAGGACAAGCATGCCCTTTGCCCAGCACACTGGCCCCTGGGCTGCCGAGAGGTGGGATGTGGCCAGTGGCAGGAGCCGGGTTCTAGTCCAGGGCGATGGGGGTTTCCAGGGGGTTCTTGTAAAGTACTTAAGCTTCTTGTTCTTGTCTTAGCCAAGTTGTCACATAAAATTAACTGTCACAAGCATCATATTTATCCAGAGTCCATAGTTTACATTAGGGCTCACTCTTTTTTTTTTTTTTTTTTAAATATGGAACGCTTCACGAATTTGCGTGTCATCCTTGCGCAGGGGCCATGCTAATCTTCTCTGTATCGTTCCAATTTTAGTATATGTGCTGCCGAAGCGAGCACAGGGCTCACTCTTGATGTTCATTCCACATGTGATAGTCGCTCAGTTGTGTCCGCCTCTGTGACCCCATGGACTATAGCACACCAGGTTCCTCTGTCCATGGAATCCTCCAAGCAAGAATGCTGGAGTGGATAGCCACTCCCTTCTCCAGGGGATCTTCCCAATCCAGGGATTGAACCTGGGTCTCCTGTATTGCAGGCAGATGCTTTACTGTCTGAGCCACCAGGAAAGCCCTGTTCATTCCATGGATTTGACAGATGTGTGACAACATGTATCCATCAGTATGGTGTAATTCAGAGTATTTCCACTGGCCTAAAAATCCACTGTGCTCTGCCCACTCACCCCTCCCTCCCTTCTAACCTCTGGAAGCCAGTGAGCTCTTTATTGTTTCCATAGCGTTGCCTTTCCCAGAATGGCGTATGGTTAGAATCAAGCAGTTTGCAGCCTTTTCAGGCTGGTGTCTTTCACTTAGTAATATCCATTTAAAGTTCCTCCATGTCTTTTTATGGCTGGATAGCTCACTTCTTTCTTGCTAAGTAATATTCCATCGTCTGGATGGATCACAGTTTATTTACCTGTTCACGTACTGAAGGACAGCTTGGTTGCTTCCAACTTTTGACAATTTTGAATAAAGCTTCTATAAGCACCTCAGTGCAGGTTTTTGTGTGGATGTAAGTTTTCAGCTCATTTGGGTAAATACAAAAGAGGGTGATCTCGGATCATATGGCCATTTTGCATTCTTTGCAGCAATGAACATGAGCTCTTGTCCCTTCTCATCCTTACCAGCATTTGATGTTGTCAGTGTTCCAGGTTTGGGCCATTCTAAAAGGGGTGAGGTACTCATCTCACACACTAGTAAAGTAATGCTCAAAATTCTCCAAGCCAGGCTTCAACAATATGTGAACTGTGAACTTCCAGATGTTCAAGCTGGTCTTAGAAAAGGCAGAGGAACCAGAAATCAAATTGCCAACATCTGCTGGATCATCGAAAAGGCAAGAGAATTCCAGAAAAACATCTATTTCTGCTTTATTGACTATGCCAAAGCCTTTGACTGTGTGGATCACAATAAACTGTGGAAAATTCTTCAAGAGATGGGAATACCAGACCACTTGACCTGCCTCTTGAGAAATCTGTATGCAAGTCAAGAAGCAACAGTTAGAACTGGACATGGAACAACAGACGGGTTCCAAATAGGAAAAGGAGTACATTAAGGCTGTATATTGTCACCCTGCTTATTTAACTTATATGCAGAGTACATCATGAGAAACGCTGGACTGGAAGAAACACAAGGTGGAATCAAGATTTCCGGGAGAAATATCAATAACCTCAAACATGTAGATGACACCACCCTTATGGCAGAAAGTGAAGAAGAACTAAAGAGCCTCTTGATGAAAGTGAAAGCAGAGAGTGAAAAAGTTGCCTTAAAGCTCAACATTCAGAAAACGAAGATCATGGCATCCGGTCCCATCACTTCATGGCAAACAGATGGGGAAACAGTGGAAACAGTGTCAGACTTTATTTTTTGGGGCTCCAAAATCACTGCAGATGGTGATTGCAGCTATGAAATTAAGACGCTTACTCCATGGAAGGAAAGTTACGACCAACCTAGCAGCATATTAAAAAGGAGAGACGTTACTTTGCCAGCAAAGATCTGTCTAGTCAAGGCTTTGGTTTTTCCAATAGTCATGTATGGATGTGAGAGTTGGACTATAAAGAAAGCTGAGCACCAAAGAATTGATGCTTTTGAACTGTTGTGTTGGAGAAGACTCTTGAGACTGCAAGGAGTCTTGGACTGCAAGGAGATACAACCAGTCCATCATAAAGGAGATCAGTCCTGAGTGTTCATTGGAAGGACTGATGTTGAAGCTGAAACTCCAATATTTTGGCCACCTGATGTGAAGAACTGACTCACTGGAAAAGACCCTGATGTTGGGAAAGATTGAAGGTGCGAGGAGAAGGGGATGACAGAGGATGAGATGATTGGATGGCATCACTGACTCAAGGGACATGAGTTTGGGTAAACTCCGGGAGTTGGTGATGGACAAGGAGGCCTGGCATGCTGCAGTCCATGGAGTCACAAAGAGTCAGACGTAAATGAGCAACTGAACTGAACTGAACTGAAAAGTGTTGTAGTGGTATCTCATTAGCAGCTTCCCCGGTGGCACAGTAGTAAAGAATCTGCCTGCCAGGGCCGGAGACACAGGAGACATGGGTTTGATCCCTGGGTCCAGAAGATCCCCTGGAGGAGGAAATGGCAACCCACTCCAGTATTCTTGCCTGGAAAATTTCATGGACAGAGGAGCCTGGTGTCAGACACAGCTTAGCAACTGAGCATGCACAGAATCTCACTATTGCTTTAATTAGAATTTCCCTGATGACATATGATGTGGGCCATCTTTTCATATGTTTGCTTGCCATGAGTGTATCTTCTTTGCTGAAGTGTCTGTTAAGGTCTTGGGCCTATTTTTTAATCCAACTCTTTACTTTCTTATCATTGAATTTTGAGAGTTCTTTTTATATTTTGGATAAACTGTTTTCAGATCTGTCTTTTGCAAATATTTTCTCCTTGTCTTTTCATTCTTTTGACAGTGCCTTTGACAGGGGAGAACTTTAAAATTTTAGTAACGTCCAGTTTATCAGGTTTTTTTTTCTTTGATGGATCTTGCCTTTGATGTCTAAAAAGTCATCACCTAACCCAGAGTCATCCAGATGTTCTCCTACGTTAGCTTCTAGGAGTTTTGTGTTTTGCATTTTACATTTAGGTCTGTGATCCATTTGGAATTAGCCTTTGTGAAGGTGTAGAGTCTGTGTCTAGATTCATTTTTTTTGCATGTGGAGGTCCAGTTGTTCCAGCACCATTTGTTGAAGAGACAATCTTTGTCCCATTATTAAAGGTCAGCTGACTTTATTTACATAAAGGGTCTGTTTCTGGGCCCTTTGTCCTGTTTCACTGATCTATTTGGGCTTCCCTGGTGGGTCAGCTGGTAAAGAATGTGCCTGCAACGTGGGAGACCTGGGTTCAGTCCCTGGGTTGGGAAGATCTCCTGGAGAAGGGAAAGGCTACCCACTCCAGTATTCTATCCTGGAGAATTTCCAGGGGGTTGCAAAGAGTCGGATACAGCTGGGCAGCTTTCACGTTCTTTCCCTTTCACCAGTAACACAGTCTTGAATACTGTAGATTTTTAATATGTCTTGAATTTGGGTAATGCCAGTTCTCTAACTTTGTTCTGCCTGAACGTTGTGTTGGCTACTCTGAGTCTCTCCCCTCTCCGTATCAACTTTAGTTACTTGTTTGCTCGTTTATTGGCTGTGCCATGGGACTTGCAGGATCTTAGTTCCCTGACCAGAGATTGAACCCAGGGCCGTGGGTCCTAACGACTGGGCCCCCAGGGAACTCCCGTAAACTTTATTTCTAATTTATGATTTTGCCTCTTTTAAAAAACTATGGCTGCCAGGCTTTCTCTCGTCGTGGTAAGCAGGGACTACTCTCCCTTGCGGCGGGCGGGCTCCTCATAGCGGTGGCTTCTCTTGAGAAGCACAAGCTCTAGGTGTGCAGGCATCAGTAATTGTTGCACAGGCTCTGTGGTTGTGGCTTGAGAGCCCGAGCCCTAGAGATGAGGCTCAGTAATCGTGGTGCACGGCTTCGTTGCCCTGGAGCATGTGGGATCTTCCAGGAGCAGGGATTGAACCTGTGTCCCCTGCACTGGCAGATGGCTTCTTATTCACCATACCATCAGAGAAGTCCTCCCATGAACTTTAGCATCACTTTGTTGATGTTCACAGAATGACCTCCTGGGGTTTTGACTTTTGGGGATTGCATTTAATCTATAGATGAGGTTGGGAAGAACTGACATCTTGACAATATTGAGTTTTTTTTACCCATGACTATGAAATATCTTTCCTTTTATTTAGAATCTTAAAAAAGTGTCTTTCATCAGGATCTCCTCATGTAAGTCTTTAGGTATATCTTGCTAGGTTCACACCGAAGTATTTCATTTTGGGGAATGCTAATATAAATGGTTTTGTACTTTTGGTTTCAAATTCCACTTGTTCATTACTGGAATATAAGAAACCAATTGATTTTTGTACACAAGCACAGCTCATTTTATTTTTCTTTTATTTGTCATGTTTCACAGATGACACATTTTTTTTTCCCCCAAATCAAAGGTTTGAGGCAACTTTGGATCGATCAAGTCTGTTGGCACCATTTTTCACACAGTATTTTCTCAGTGTCTCTGTATTGCCTTTTGGTAATTCTTAACATATTTCATTATTATTGTATTTACTATGGTGATCTGTGATTGGCGATCTTTGATGTTACTACTACTCACTGAAGGCTTAGATGTTGGTTAGCATTTTTTTAGTAATACAGAATTTCTAAATTAAGGTACGTACATTGTGTGTTTTTTTTTAGACATGTTGCTGTTGTGCACAATAGATTACAGTACAGTGTAAATGTAACTTTTTATATGCACTGAGAAATCAAAAAAAAAAAAAACAAAAACGTGCGACTTGCTTTATTATGGCATTTTCCTTATGTTGGTGGTCTGCAACCAAGCCCACAGTGTCTCTGAGGAATGCCTGTATTAATCCTGTATCTTGCAGGCTTGACATACAGGATCACTTGTTCTAGTTTTCTGGTTTTGTCTTGTTTTGTTTTTGTCAGTTCTTCTGGATTTTTCACTTGGACAATCATGTTGAAAAAGGCAGTTTTATTTCTTCCTTCCCAATCCGTATACCTTTTATTTCATTTTCTTGTCTTATTACATTAGCTAGAACTTCCAGTACAACGTTGAAAAGCAGTGATGAGAAGGAACCTATTTGCCTTGTTCTTGATCTTATGTGGAAAACTTCTAGTTTCTTACCTTTAGGTATGATGTTAGCTTGAGAGTCCCTTGGACTGCAAGGAGATCCAACCAGTCCATTCTGAAGGAGATCAGCCCTGGGATTTCTTTGGAGGGAATGATGATGAAGCTGAAACTCCAGTACTTTGGCCACCTCATGCGAAGAGTTGACTCATTGGAAAAGACTCTGATGCTGGAAGGGATTGGGGGCAGGAGGAGAAGGGGATGACCGAGGATGAGATGGCTGGATGGCATCACGGACTCGATGGACATGAGTCTGAGTGAACTCCGGGAGATGGTGATGAACAGGGAGGCCTGGCGTGCTGGGATTCATGGGATCGCAAAGAGTCGGACACGACTGAGCGACTGAACTGAACTGAACTGACTGATGATGTTAGCTGTGGGGTTTTTAGATATTCTTTATCAAATTGAGGAACTTCCTCTCGATTCCTAGTTTACTGAGTTTTTTTCTAAAAATCATAGATGGATTTTGGATTTTATCAAGGAATTTTTCCGCATCTGTTAATTTGATCATGATTTTTCTTTAGCCTATAGATGTGATTGATTACATTAATTGATTTTCAAATCTTGAACCAGCCTTGCATACCTGGAATAAATCCCACTTGCTTGTCTACAATTCTTTTTATGCACTGTTGGGTTTGGCTTGCTAATATTTTTTGAGGGTTTTTGCAGCTATATTTATGAGAGATATTGATCTGTAGTTTTCTTTTCTGGTAATTTCCTTGTCTGGCTTTGGTATTAGCCTCACAGAATGTGTTAGGAAATATTTCCTCTGCTTCCTCTGAAAGAAATTGTAGAGAACTGGTATAATTTCTTCCTTAAATGCCTGGTAGAATTCACCAGTGAACCCATCTGGGTCTGGTGTTTTATGTTTGGAAGGTTATTAATTGTTACTTCCCAGGTGGCACTAGTAGTAAAGAATCTTCTTGCAGTTTAGGAGACCTGAGTTTGATCCCTGGATTAGGAAGGTCCCCTAGAGAAGGAAATGGCGACCCACTCCAGTATTCTTGCCTGGAAAATTCCATGGGCTGGGGGTCTGGCAGGCTACAGGCCATGGGGTCGCAGAGTTGGACATGACTAAGCACACAGAAAAATAATCTTTAGTAGACACAGTACTTTTAAGATTGTCTGTGTATTCTTATGAGAGTTTTGGCAGACTGTGTCTTTTGAGGAACTGATCTCTTTCATGTAAGAGATCAGATTTGTGGGTACAGAGTTGTTCATAGAACTCCCTGATTCATAGTTCATAGTATTTGTTTTAATGTCCGTGGGATTTATAGTGATGTTCCCACTTTCATTTTTAGTACTAGTAATTTGAGTCTTCTTTTTTAGTTAGCCTGCCTAGAGGCTTGTTGATTTTATTGATCTTTTCAAAGAACCAAGTTTGATCTTTTCAACAAACCAGGTTGGTTGATTTTTCTCTGTTGAGCTCTTATTTTCAATTTTATGGATTTCTGCTCTAATTCTTATTTATTTTCTTCTTCTTACTTTGGTTTTAAATTGGTCTTTTCCCAGTTCCTTGAGGTAGACTAGATGACTGATTTTAGATCTTCCTTCTTTTCTAATATATGCACTCAATGCTATACATTTCCCTTAAAGTACAGCTTTTGCTGTATCCTACACATTTCGGTAAGTTATGCTTTCATTCTCATTTTGAACAATGCAGGGTTTAGGAGTGCTGATCCCCTCACAGCTGGAGATCTGCATATAACTTTGCAGTTGGTCTTCTGTATCAGCTGTTGCCCATCTATAGATTCAACCGACCATAGATTGTACAGTACTGTAGGATGAGTTTATTGAAAAACTCCACATTTAAGTGACCTGTGGAGTTCAAACACATGTTGTTCAATGGTCAACTCTATTTTAAAATTTCTCTTACAATTTCTCTTTCTATCCATGTGTGATTTAGAAGTGTGTTGCTTAATCTCCATCTGTTTGAGGATTCTCCAGTTTTCTTTTTATTATTGATTTCTCGCTTAATTCCATTGTGGTCTGGAGAGCAGACATTGTATGCTTTCTGTTCTTTAAAATTCGTTAAAGTGTGTTTTCTGCCCATAAGTGGTCTATCATGGTGAATGTTCTGTGTGAGCTTGGGAAGAGTATGTAATCTGCTCTTTTTGGATGAAGTCGTCTATAGGTGTCAATTTTATCCAGTTGATTGATGGTGTTGCTGGGTTCAGCTATGTCCTTACTAATTTTCTGCCTGCTGGATCTGCCCATTTCTGATAGAGGGGAGTTGGAGTCTCCAACCATGATAGGGGGTTCATCTATTTCTCTTTGAAATTCTATTAGTTTTTCCCACATATATTGTGATACTCTGTTGTTAGGTGCACACACATTAAGGATATGTCCTTTTGGAAAATTGACTCCTTTATCACTTTGCAACACCCTTCTTCATCCCTGATAAAACTCTTTGCTTTGAAGTCTGCTCTGTCTGAAATTAATTAGCTATCCCTGCTTTCTTTTGATTAGTGTTAGCATGGTATATTTTTTTCCATCCATTTACTTTTTTTTTTTTTTTTTTGGCTTTGCTATGAGGCTTGTGGGATCTTAGTTCCCTGGCTAGGGATTGAACCCTGGCCGCAGGAATGCAAGTGCCCAATCCTAACCACTGGACTATCAGGCAATGCTCTATCCATTCATTTACTTAAGAACGATTTCTGTCTTTACTTTTAGCTGTGCTGGGTCTCTGCTGCTGCATGACCTGTTGCTCTAGCTGTATGGGGGGGGGGAGGGGGGCTGTTCTTTGCTGTTGTGTGCGGGCTTCTCACTGTGGTGGTCTCTCTTGTTGCAGAGCATGGGCTCCGGGTGCTCGGGCCTCCTTGTTGCTGTGCATGGGCTCAGTGGTTGTGGCTCCCTGGCTGGCTCAGTAGCTGTGGTTCATGGGCTTTGTTATTCCAAGGCATGTGGGGTCTTCCCGGACCAGGGATCGAACCCGTGTGGCCTGCCTTGGCAGAACTGTTTACCACTGAGCCACCGGGGTAGCTCCACATCCATTTACTCTTTTTTGTCTTTGTTGCAAAGCTTGTGAGCTCTTGTTTCCCTGACCAGGGATTGTACCCAGGGCTGCAGCTGTGACAGTGCTGAGTCCCAACCGCTGGACCACCAGGAAATTCCCCATCCATCCATTTACGCTTAATCTGCTGGCACCTTTATATGAAAGTGAATATCTGTTAGACAGTCTGTAGCTGGCTCTTGTTTTTTGATCCACTCTACCAACTTCTGTCTTTTATTCTAATTGATGAGTTTAGACTATTGACATTCAAAGTGATCAGCAATGTGGTTGGATTAATGTCTACCACATTTGCCGCTGTCTTATATTTGTTATCATTGTTCTCTGTTACTATTTTTGGCTTCTACTTTTTCTGCCTTTTGTGTATGTGTGTGTGTGTTTTGAGTAAGAAATAAACATCTGTTAAGCACTTGATATTTGGAGATTTTTGTGTTAGAGTAACTACTCTCTTTTTTTCTCCAGCTATATTGAGGTATAATTGACAGAAGAAATTGTATAAATTTAAGGTATGAAACAATGATTTGATGTAAGTATATATTGTGAAATGATTACCACAATAAAGGTAGTTAACACATCCATCACCTCACTGAGTCACCTTTTTTCCTTGTGGTGAGAACTTTCACTCCACAATACAGTATTGATAATGTGAGTCACGAGCTGTATGTTAGATCCCCTGAACTTGTTCATCTTACACTTGAAAGCTTGCAGCCTTGTATCCTGTATCTATGATTTCAACTATTTTAGATTCCACATATAAGTGAGCTCACACGCTATTTGTCTTTCTCTGTCTGACTTACTTCACTTAACACGGCATTCTCAAGGTTCATCCTTGTTGATGCCTTTTGTGGTTTAATTGAGCATTTTAGATGGTTCCAGTTCTTCTCCTTTCTTATCCTTTCAGTTTTTTTTTTGTTGTTGTTGTTGTTGTTGGTTGACCTAGAGTTTGCAATATACATTTACAGCTAATCCAATCCATTTCAAACAACACTGTATCATTTCTTGGGTTGTACCAATCCCTTATAATAAGAAAATAATCCTAGTTTCTCCCTCCTATCCTTTGTGTCTTTGCCATCATTCCTTTTATTTTGGCTTTTAAGTCAAAAAATTTAAAAAGTCTTTACTGCATTCGTTACAATATTGTTTCCATTTTATGTTTTTTGACCACAAGGCATGTGGTTTCCTGACCAGGGGTTGAACTTGCATTTCCTGCATTGGAAGGTAAAGTCCACTAGACCGCTAGGGAAGTCGCTCATTTTATTTGTACATAAATATTCATAATCCTATATCATGCATGTGTGTTTGTGTATAAAATCAAACATATTGTTGGCGTGATTATTTGGAACAAACTGTTATCTGTTAGGTAAAAGAAAAAGAAAATGAAAGGTTTTATTTTACCTTCCCTTTTTCTTCCCCTGTGCTCATCCTTTCTTTACACTGTTCCACGTTTCTGACCCATATTATTTTCCTTCTCTTTACAGAACTACTTGGAGCATTTCTTGATAGGCAAGTCTACCAGCCACGAATTCCCTCAGTTTTTGTTTGAGAAAGCCTTTATTTCTCCTTCAGTTGTAAAGGGTAATTTCACAGGGTACAGAATTCTGAATTTGTGCGTTTTTTCCCTCAGCACTTTAAATACTTCTCTCCATTCTTGAGGAGTTGGAAGTAATCCTTACCTTTGCTCTTCTATAGACAACATGCTTTTCCCCCGCTCTGGCTTCTTTTATGATTTTTGTTCTTTATTTCCACTTTTCTGCAGTTTGAAAATGAAATGCTTAGGTGTAATTTTGGGGAGCACTTATCCTGTTTGGTGTTCTGTGAGGTTCCTGGACCTGCGATTTGGTGTTTGGCGTTAACTGGGGGAAATTGTTTCAGATGTTTCTCCTGCCTCTCTCTCTTCTCCTGCTGGAATTCCCTATTATGCATGGGCTACGCATTTGTAATTGTCCTGCATTCCTCGGATATTCTGTTCTTTTTTTTTTTTTTTTCAGCCTTTATTCTCTTGGCTTTTTGATTTTGGAGGTTTCTACTGAGATATTCTCAAGCCGAGAGGTTTTTTCCTCATCTATGTCCAGTAGACTAATAAGCCACTCAAGGCATTTCCACTGCAGTGTGTTAGATATGCAGAATTTCTTTTGGGTTCTTTCTCAGGATTTCCAGGTCTCGGCTTACACCACACATCTGTTCTTGCATGCTGTCGACTTTGCTCATTAAATCCCTAGTGTATCAATCATCGTTGTCTTCATCATTCCAGTCATCCTGCCCAGTTGTTGTTCGGTCTGACTGCAACAGGCCAAGCTCCCCCGTCTTTCACTAGCTCCCAGAGTTTGCTCAAATTCATGTTCACTGAACTGATGATGCCATCCTGCCCTCGATCTTTCCCAGCATCAGTGTCTTTTCAGATGAGTCAGCTCTTTGCATCTGGTGGCCAAAGTATTGGAGCTTTGGCTTCAGCTTCAGTCCTTCCAATGAATATTCAGGACTTTCCTTTAGGATGGACTGGTTGGATCTCCTTGCAGTCCAAGGGACTCTCAAAAGTCTTCTCCAACACCACAGTTCAAAAGCATCAATTCTTTGGCACTCAGCCTTCTTTATGGTCCAACTCTCACATCCATACATGACTTTGACTATATGGACCTTTGTTGGCAAAGTGATGTCTCTGTTTTTTATTATGCTGTCTAGGTTTGTCATAGCTCTTCTTCCAAGAAGCAAGTGTCTTTTAAATTCTTGGCTGCAGTCACCACCTGCAGTGATTTTGGAACCCAAGAAAATAAACTCTGTCACTGTTTCCATTGTTTCCCCATCTATTTGCCATGAAGTTCTGGGACTGGATGCCATGATCTTTGTTTTTTGAATGCTGAGTTCTAAGCCAACTTTTTCACTCTCCTCTTTCACCTTCATCAAGAGGCTCTTTAGTTCCTCTTCACTTTCTGTCATTCGAGTGGAATAGTCTGCATATCTGAGATTATTGATATTTCTCCTGGCAATCTTGATTCCAGCTTGTGCTTTATCCAGCCTGTCATTTTGCATGATGTACTCTATATAGAAGTTAAATAAGCAGGGTGACAATATACAGCCTTGACATACTCCTTTCCCAGTTTGGAACCAGTCCATTGGTCCATGTTCAGTTCTAACTGTTGCTTCTTGACCTGCATGTAGGTTTCTCAGGAGGCAGGTAGGGTGGTCTGGTATTCCTATCTCTTGAAGAATTTTCCAGTTTGTTGTGATCCACACAGTCAAAGGCTTTGGCATAGTCAATAAAGAAGAAATAGATGTTTTTCTAGAATTCCCTTACTCTCTCTATGAGTCAGTGGATTTTGGCAATTTGATGTCTGGTTCTTCTGCCTTTTCTAAATCTAGCTTATACATCTGGAAGTTCTTGGTTCACATACTGTTGAAGCCTAGCTTGAAGGATTTTGAGCATTACTTTGCTAGCATGTGAAATGAGCACAATTATATCGTAGTTTGAACCGTCTCTGGCATTGCCTTTCATTGGCATCGGAATGAAAACTGATCTTTACTAGTCCTGTGGCCACTGCTGAGTTTTCCAAATTTGCTGGCATATTGAGCGCAGCACTTTCACAGCATCATCTTCCAGGATTTGAAATAGCTCAGCTTGAATTCCATCACCTCCACTAGCTTTGTTCATAGTGATGCTTCCTAAGGCCCACTTGACTTCACATTGCAGGATGTCTGGCTCTAGGTGAGTGATCACACCATCATGGTTATCTGGGTCATGAAGACCTTTTTTTGTGCAGCTCTGTATTCTTGCCCCCTCTTCGTCAGTCTCTTCCGTTAAGTCCATATTGTTTCTGTCCTTTATCGAGCCCATCTTTGCACGAAATGTTCCCTCGGTATCTCTAATTTTCTTGAAGAGCTCTCTAGTCTTTCCCACTCTATTGTTTTCCTTTATTCCTTTGCACTGATCACTAAGGAAGGCTTCCTTATCTCTCCTTGCTGTTCTTGGAAACTCTGCATTCAGTTGGGTATCTTTCCCTTTCTCCTTTGCCTTTAGCTTCTCTTCTTTTCTCAGGTGTTCATATGGCCTCCTCAGACACCATTTCGCCTTCTTGCATTTCTTTTTCTTAGAGATGGTTTTGGTCAGTGTGTCCTGTACAGTGTTACAAACTTCCATCCATAGTTCTTCAGGCACTCTATCTATCAGATCTAATCCCTTGAATCTATTGGTCACCTCCACTGTATAATCAACCATAAGGGATTTGATAGATCATAGTTGAATGGTCTAGTGGTTTTCCCTACTCTCTTCAATTTAAGCATGAATTTTGCAATAAGGAGCTCATGATCTGAGCCACAGTCAGCTCCAAGTCTCGTTTCTGCTGACTGTACAGAACTTCTCTATCTTCAGCTTCAAAGAGTATAATCAACCCGATTTCATCATTGACCACCTGGTGATGTCCCTGTGTAGGCTAGTCTCTCATGTCACTGAAAGAGGGTGATATGATCAGTGTGCTCTCTTGTCAGAACTCTGTTAGCCTTTGCTCTGCTTCATTTTGCACTCCAAGGCCAACCTTACCTGTTACTCCAGGTATCTTTTGACTTCCTACTTTTGCATTCCAAACCCCTATGATGAAAAGGACACCTTTTTTGGGTGTTCGTTCTAGAAGGGCTTGGAGGTCTTCATAGAACTGTTCAATTTCAGCTTCTTTGGATTTAGTGGTTGGAGCATAGACTTGGATTATTGCGATGCTGAATCGTTTGCCTTGAAAACGAACAGAGATCATTCTGTTGTTTTTGAGATTGTACCCAAGTACTGCATTTCGGGCTCTTTTCTTGACTATGATGGCTACTCCATTTCTTCTAAGGGATTCTTGCCCTCCTTGCTGTATCAGAATCTGATTCTGATGCTTGTCCTGTCTCTTCAAACTATGTTCTTTTGCCTTTTAATTTTAAAGTGTGCAGTGTAATTTTTTCTTGATAGCCGCAGCATAATGGATAGAAGAAAGAAACTTTTAGAAATAGGACTTCAGTAAATAGGAAAAGGAGTACGTCAAGGTTGTATATTGTCACCCTGCTTATTTAACTTATATGCAGAGTACATCATGAGAAATGCTGGACTGGAAGAAACACAAGGTGGAATGAAGCTTGGGAGAAATATCAATAACCTCAGATATGCAGATTACACCACCCTTATGGCAGAAAGTGAAGAGGAACTAAAAAGCCTCTTGATGAAAGTGAAAGTGGAAAGTGAAAAAGTTGGCTTAAAGCTCAACATTCAGAAAACGAAGATCATGGCATCTGGTCCCATCACTTCATGGGAGATAGATGGGGAAACAGTGGAAACAGTGTCAGACTTTATTTTTTGGGGCTCCAAAATCACTGCAGATGGTGACTGCAGCCATGAAATTAAAAGACGCTTACTCCTTGGAAGAAGAGTTATGACCAACCTAGATGGCATATTCAAAAGCAGAGACATTACTTTGCCGACTAAGGTCCATCTAGTTAAGGCTATGGTTTTTCCAGTGGTCATGTATGGATGTGAGAGTTGGACTGTGAAGAAGGCTGAGCATTGAAGAATTGATGCTTGTGAACTGTGGTGTTGGAGAAGACTCTTGAGAGTCCCTTGGACTGCAAGGAGATCCAACCAGTCCATTCTGAAGGAGATCAGCCCTGGGATTTCTTTGGAAGGAATGATGCTGAAGCTGAAACTCCAGTACTTTGGCCACCTCATGCGAAGAGTTGACTCATTGGAAAAGACTCTGATGCTGGGAGGGATTGGGGGCAGGAGGAGAAGGGAATGACAGAGGATGAAATGGCTGGATGGCGTCACTGACTCGATGGATGTGAGTCTGAGTGAACTCCGGGAGTTAGTGATGGACAGGGAGGCTTGGCGTGCTGTGATTCATGGGGTCGCAAAGAGTCGGACATGACTGAGCGACTGAACTGAGCTGAATGTGGAGGTAAGGCAGCATTCCAGATCTCAGTCCTACAGTGAGCCTGTGCCTCTGGACTGTGAATTTCATGAATGTTTCTCATCCCTTCCCCCTTAGATGGGATAGGACATCTAGAGTGGTTTGAAATTGTGTTATAATGCTCCTTTCTCTCTAACACTCTGTTAGGCTCTGACTGGACTTCCCTGGTGGCTCAGATGGTAAAGAATCCACATGCAACGCAGGAGACTCAGGTTTGATCCTTGGGTCGGGAAGATCTCCTGGAGAAGGGAGTGGCAGCCCACTCCACTACTCTTGCCTGGAGAATCCCATGGGCAGAGGAGCCTAGCGGGCTGCAGTCTGTGGGGTCACATAGTCAGACACGACTGAATGACTAACACTGCTACTATTGCTAATAGCTTAAATAATTTGATAGATTAAATCTGATAGATTAGGTTAAACTGGTTTCCCCTGAGGGCTTTGTGAAGAATGGAATATTCTGGCATATTCCACAATGATTCCTTTCCCCCTCCTCTGCTGGAAGAACACAGAGATTTTTCCTCCAATATTCCCTTGTGAGAGCAGCTTGGGCTGTTGGAGGCGAAGTACACAGACAGGTGAGGATCCCTCTTGCACTGGCCCCCCTGGAGCTTCAATTCAGGGTCTTGCTCACCCTGAGTGGAGTGTGAGTCGCTCAGTCATGTCCAACTCTTTGTGAACCTGTGGACTCTTGCCTGCCAGGCTTCTCTGTCCATGGGAGTCCCCCAGGCAAGAATGGTGGAGTGGGCTGCCATTCCCTTCTCCAGAAGCTCTTCCTGATCCAGGGATTGAACCCGTGTCTCCTGTGCTGCAGGCAGATTCTTTCCTGTCTGAGCCACAGGGCCGTCCCTGGCCACACTGAGGCCCTAGCGCTCCACCAGCTTCTGTTCGAGCTCCCTCCCCCTCCTGGGCCCTGGGTGGCTTTCTGCTCCTGGGGGCCTCTCTTCTCTGGACTCACCTGCTTGTGCCTCCCTAGCGGGGACAGCAGTTTTCCCCGTGGCCTCACCTCTTTTGCAAATCTAGCAAGAATTGTTGATTTTTCAGCTTGTGCAGGTTTTTGCTTGTTGTTAGGCCTGAAGCAGCAGCTTCCACGCTTCTATGCTGGACTAGAGACCAAAAGTCTGGGGCTGTGTGTGTGTGTGTGTGTGTGTGATTTTCTGTACTTAAAAAAATTAATCTCGTTATTTTTGCCATTTTAAAATGATTTATTTTTAATTGGAGGATAATTGCTTTACAATATTGTGATCATTTCTGCCTTACATCAGCATCAATCAGCCCAGTACACACATGTTCCTTCCCTCTTGAACCTCCTTCCCACCTCCAAGTCCATCTCACCCCTCTAGCTTGTGACAGAGCACTGAATCTGAGCTCCCAGCATTTGCCACACAGCAGATTCCCACTGGCTAGCTATTTTACACACGGTGATGCATAACCGCACTCATCTCACACGCTAGTAAAGTAATGCTCAAAATTCTCCAAGCCAGGCTTCAGCCATACGTGAACCGTGAACTTCCTGATGTTCAAGCTGGTTTTAGAAAAGGCAAAGGAACCAGAAATCAAATTGCCAACATCCGCTGGATCATGGAAAAAGCAAGAGAGTTCCAGAAAAACATCTATTTCTGCTTTATTGACTACACCAAAGCCTTTGACTGTGTGGATCACAATAAACTGTGGAAAATTCTTCAAGAGATGGGAATACCAGACCACTTGACCTGCCTCTTGAGAAATCTGTATGCAGGTCAGGAAGCAACAGTTAGAACTGGACATGGAACAACAGACTGGTTCCAAATAGGAAAAGGAGTACGTCAAGGCTGTATATTGTCATCCTGCTTATTTAACTTATATGGAGAGTACATAATGAGAAACGCTGGACTGGAAGAAACACAAGGTGGAATCAAGATTTCCGGGAGAAATATCAATAACCTCAGATATGCAGATGACACCACCCTTATGGCAGAAAGTGAAGAGGAACTAAAATGCCTCTTGATGAACATGAAAGAGGAGAGTGAAAAAGTTGGCTTAGAGCTCAACATTCAGAAAATGAAGATCATGGCATCCAGTCTCATCACTTCATGGGAAATAGATGGGGAAACAGTGGAAACAGTGTCAGACTTTATTTTTGGGGGCTCCAAAATCACTGCAGATGGTGACTGCAGCCATGAATGTAAAAGACATTTACTCCTTGGAAGAAAAGTTATGACCAACCTAGATAGCATATTCAAAAGAAGGGACATTACTTTGCCGACTAAGGTCCATCTAGTCAAGGCTATGGTTTTTCCTGTGGTCATGTATGGATGTGAGAGTTGGACTGTGAAGAAGGCTGAGCATTGAAGAATTGATGCTTTTGAACTGTGGTGTTGGGGAAGACTCTTGAGAGTCCCTTGGACTGCAAGGAGATCCAACCAGTCCATTCTGAAGGAGATCAACCCTGGGATTTCTTTGGAGGGAATTATGCTAAAGCTGAAATTCCAGTACTTTGGCCACCTCATGCAAAGAGTTGACTCATTGGAAAAGACTCTGATGCTGGGAGGGATTGGGGGCAGGAGGAGAAGGGAACGACAGAGGATTGAGATGGCTGGATGGCATCACGGACTCTATGGATGTGAGTCTGAGTGAACTCCGGGAGTTGGTGAAGGACTGGGAGGCCTGGCGTGCTGCGATTCATGGGGTCGCAAAGAGTCAGACACGACTGAGCGACTGAACTGAACTGAAATGAATGAGTATGTTTCAGTGATACTCTCCCCATTTGTCCCACCCTCTCCTTCCCCTGCTGTGTCTACAAGTCTATTCTCTACATCTGTGTCTCCACTGTGGCACTACATTCATCAATACCATCTTTTTAGATTCCATATATACACGTGTGTGCATTAATATATGATTTTTGTTTTTCTCTTTCTGACTCACCTCACTCTGTATAGTAGGCTCTGGGTTCATCCACCTCATTAGAACTAATGTAAATGCATTCTTTTTTTTACTGCTGAGTAATATTCCATTGTATACATTGGGTTTTGAACTGCATCCCTGGCTTCGGGGTGGAGAATGGGGTGGAGCACAGGTGGGCAGAGTGGTGAGGGGCTCTTGCAGGGTCTAGGGGAGGGACAGTTACTGGGTTACCTGGGATGTTTCCTACCCAGAGGCTTCTTGGGCATCTTCCAGGGTTTTGGCACATTCCTGAGATTCCCTGGGGGATTGAAGGACCCTCACCACTCCTCCTCCCCGCTGAATTTCAGCTCCCTTGTCTGGTCAGGTGGGAAGTCCTGGGTGACAGGTGCTCCATCTCCCAGACTCCAGGATGCCCTTGTCCCCAGGGGTCCTCACACTCCTCCTAAAGCAAGAATCTTCCTGGCTGCGCTGTGTGGCAAGAGGGCACATAAGAGAGGAAGGGAAAAGGGAGTGGGTGCGTCCGGAGATGGTCCCGAAACGTCTGCCTCTCCTGATGACACCGGGCAGCTGGAGGCAGGACCGGGGTGTACCTGCGCGTCTCGGGGCCTCGGGCAGAGCCTGGGGCAGAGTCCTAGAGCAAACATGCCGGCTGTCAGAACATCACCGGCCTTGGGGCGGGAACAGGAAGCCTCCTTCCCATCTCACGCTGCTCCCTCACCCAGCATCTCCTCCTCTCCTTGGTCCCCTTTCTAGGCGTTTCTGTGCCTGAGAAGCCTTCTGGGGCCTCCCTGGGGGAACCAAGGCCCCTGTGGGGTTTCTGGGCACAGAAGCCCTTCTGTCCTCCGTTTCTTGTAGGCAAGACTCCAGCCTCCACGGCCTCCCCCGAGTTCCAAAGGGCAGATTCCAACAGTTACTGCTCAGAGGAAGAGCAGCTGGGTTGTTCAGTCGCGCAGCTGTGTCTGACTCTTTGCGACTCAGCACGCCAGGCTTCTCTGTCCTTCACCATCTTCCAGAGTTTGCTCACACTCATGTCCAGGAAACCGCCTAAGGCCAGATTAAAGGGGCCAGGGAAGTTCATAAAGATTAGGAAAGCCAGCCCTTGAGACCCTCCTGTCCCCTCACCTTGTCAGCAGCCTCACTCTTGAACTGTGGCTATAGAAGTTGAATGAGTTGAGTTCAGTTGCTCAGTTGTGTCCGACTCTTTGCGACCCCATGGGGTGCAGCTATATAACTCCTCATCAAACCCTCCTAGGGTGAGACACACAGGTTTTCGGGGCAGGAGCCAGCCACTGCGTCTCCCTTTGCCTGGCAAAGCAATTAAGCTATTCTTTTTCTACTTCACCCAAAACTGTCTCTGAGATTCGATTCGGCACCCATGGACAGAGAGCCAAGCTTTTGGCATCACCGGTAAGCGCCCTGGGTGAACTTCCCCACGCTCCTTGTCCCTCACTGCATGTCGTTAACTAATGAAGTGTGTGATGACGTGTTCAGTTCTGTTCCGCCCACTGGACCTGATCTGTTTAGTCCACGTCTCTGTTCTCAGTATCTAGAGGGATGCTTACCCCGCATAGGCACTTGGCAAACTTAATATATAAAGGAATGAATCTTGAACAAATAGGTAAAATGGATCATGGCTCATGCCGGACTGTGGCTAAAATCACCCAGTGGAGACCCCAGGGTGGAAGACTCTTCCGTACCCTTTGGGGTGCTGCTCAGCAGGCTGACACTCCATGGTGAAGGGCTGGCTGCTCTGCGGGCCGCCAGGCTGTACTTTCACAGCCCATCCGTCCCTCTGGGGCAGGCGGCGGCTGTGGCGGCTCCCAGGACCTCCACGCTGCCTACTCGCTCCGAGGGTCTTGGCTGCTTCCGAGGGATGTGGGAATTGCGGAGCTGCAAGGCCCTCAGGCACGAGGCTCAGTCAGTCCTGAGCTGTCCTGATAAATACATCCTTCCCGTGTGGGCCCCAGAGAATGTACTGTTCTTGCAATATGATGTCTCCAGAACATGAGTCACCACTTAAAGAGAAAACAAACCGCAGATCCCGCTGCGGAAGCTTTGGGGACGCAGTGGGAGGCCTGGGGGCCCGTCCAGCCTTGGTGGCCAGGTAGGTGATGTGGTGAATGTGCCATGGTCGGGGAGGGGTGTGGGGGGCTGCCCTGCACCTCTGCTTCTAGACTGTTCCCTGGGAACTGAAATCTCCTGTCTTCACTGGAGCTGCTGCAGCCCGCAGCCCCAGATAGCTCCCTGTCCTCTGCTGGTTAGCTTCCTCATCCATCGAGTGGGGATAATGACGATCACTCTGGGAGTTGCTGGGGGCCAAGGAGACCCTTCAGATAACTCTTAATAACAGAGATAAGAATGGAAGGTGGTGACAATTGTCAAGGACTCACCAAGCACCAAGTGTAGTTCACACCACATGAATGGTCCCATTTTACAGATGAGGAAACCTCCCTGGTAGCTGGGGGTTTGGGCAAACGAGCTTCACTTCCAGCTCCCAGCCCCAGCCCCTCCGGAGATATGGGAGACTAAGCAGCAGTCCCGTGAGCCACGGGTGAGCTGAACCCCTCCAGCCCCCCAGCCTCAGGTCTGGCTTTAGACACCCCCCTCAAGGTGACTGCCAGTTGCAGGAACTCAGCTCTCTTCCCCCTGTGCCCCTAGCTCCAGTGACCCCTCCAGGCAGTGGAGCCTCCGGCGGGAGCTGGGCCCAGCAGTTCAGACTGCCCAGTCCCTTAAAAAGCAACAGAAACAGGGGCCTCGTCATGCGCCAGGGCCTGCAAACATCTTTTCGTTTTAATTTCTTTTAGAATCAAAAGGAAAAGGATAAATATAATAATATGAATCCAGCCTGGATTATATTTGTCTTTATACCAGTGCAGTTGTAAAATATAATTAAAAAAACTTTTAATATTGGAAGGAGCCTACAAAGGCAAAAACACCTCAGGTTCCTGAGAATCACCACGTGGCCCAGACTGCAGCATCTCCCCTCGCCCCCCAGGTACAGGCAGACCAACGGGAGGCCTTGCACCCTCCTGGCCTCCCCCCTCGGCCCTAATGCTCACAGCCGACCACTGGCCGTGGTTCTGCCTCCAGCCACAGCTCCCTGGTCCCCCAACACCTCCCTCATGCCTGACTGTGTCCAGCCTTCAGGTGTCACCCCCTGGAGACCTCAGACTGTCTCACAGTGTTTGGGGACCCTCTGCCCAGTGCCCTGAGCTGCACTGCTGTTTATGCATCAGCTGCTCCCACTGGTCTGGGAGCAGCTCCAGACTCCTGCTGTGTCCTAGTCACTGGGTCACCCTGCCCAGGCCAGGCCCAGGGTGGGATCGAGGCGTCCTGGGCAAGAGGTGAGGGTGCAGTGGATACTACTGTTTAGAAGCCAGGAAGCATCAAGGCAGAAATGGGCTGTGCTCCGGGACTTAGGGCAAGACGATGTGAGGACAGAGGGGATGTGGGCAGCTTGAGGTGGGGGGATGAGGGGACAGGATGAAGGGGGGCCCTGGGGAGAGGAGAGTGGGCTGGGAGACACTGCTGACTCTGCTGGCTGATCTCACTGCTCCAAAGAGCTGACCCCTGAGAGGACAGGCCAGTTAGCAGGCCCGTTCTGATCCAGAGGCCCACGGACAGTAATGGGGCAAGGCCTGGGGCCTGGGGGGCAGCAGAGGAGTCCCCATCCCTGGCCAAGGGTCTGGAGGGACCTGGATGATAGGTGGGGTTCCAGGCACAAGGATCAGCCTGTGCTGTGGCTCAGAGGTGTGCTGCTGCAGGCCTGGGGGGTAGGTGGGCCCGGTATGTGCCCTACAGCCCGGGGCCTGGGAAGAGGCGCTGGCAAACGTTTGCGGGAGAGTTTCACTAGGTCAGCACGTGTGCTCGCACCTTCTCCCTCCACTAAGACTAGGGTGTTGGCCATCCTCATTGTCAAACACCCATGGATGACCCAGATTGGCTTTCTGAGGGTGCCGAGGATACAGGGGTGGCTCGAGTGGAGGGGACACACCGGTGGAGGCCATCGGCTGTGCCTGCAGAGCCTGGGGGGTGGGGGTATGGCTGTGTCTGGCTGGAGGGTGTGGGGACGCTTCCTGCAGGAGGGTTGCCGGGGCTGGCCTTGAGGGATGGACAGAGGGATCCCTGGGGGTGCCTGCAAAGTGGGGGTCTCCTGAACTAAAGGATAGAGGGAAACCGTGGGACAGATGTGGCATGATCCTGGGATTGCCCTGGGCAGATGCAGGACAGGTGGCAACAGTGGGAGGAGAGGGTAGGTGGCCTGCCTGGCGGCTGCTGGTGAGTTCACACTCAGACTCTGGCTTTTAAATGAATGAAGCCACTTCCTGGTGAGGCAGGAGAGGCGATTGGATCAGGAAGAGAAGAGCTGGGGTGTGGAGGGTCCCAGAGTGGGACCTGGGCTGAACTAGCAAGGGAAAATGTTAGACCGTGTGTCTCAGGATGGATTTCCTCAGCAGCAGACCCTGCAAGGATGTGAGAGCTTCTCTGGGAGGTGATGAGTGAAGCACTGTGGTGCGAAGGCGGGGCGGCTACAGAGTCATCCGGGAGGTGGGTGCTGGAGCCTGTGCCCTCAGGGGTCTCTGAGACAGCATGGAATGAGCAGCCAAACAGGCCAGTCCAGGGGTGAGGGCACTGGGGCCGCCGGCTGAGGGCTGATCCGTGGGGAGGAACGTGGTTTTCCTGGCTCTGGGCCACCCCATGCAGCAGCAAGTTGGACTATGATGGCTGGAGAAACCGCAGGTAAAGGGCCTAGGTGTGCAGAGTTGGAATCTGCTGGGTCAGGGTGTCCGGGAAGGTCAGAGCCAAGGGCATGTGGGAAGGGTGTCCACCGCATCGGCTGTACCCCGACTTGAGAACTCAGAGCTCAGGGTCCTGGCACCTGGCACAGTCCGGGGGACTGAGAGGCCCCTGTCCCTCTGAGTGATGGGGGTGAGCTGAGGGGCACCTGGACAGAGGGTCTTAGACAAGCCCTCTGAACTTTCCCGTCCCCAGGGGGCCTATGGAAACAGTGGGAGAGGTGTGGATGTGGACCAGAGAGGAAGAAGGAACTCGGAGAAACTCTGGGGTTGGTTTGCCTGCCTGACTTGTGGATCTGAAAATCAGAACCCAGGTGAACTGTGACCGTGAAGGACCCTGCGATGGACTGAATTGAGTCCTCCTGGGCGTATCCACCAGGAGCCTCAGAATGCGCTCCCATTTGGAAATAGGGTCGTTGCAAGTGTAGTCAGTTAGGATGAGGTCACCCTGGAGGAGGGCGGGCCCCGAATCCAACGCCTGGTGTCCTTATGAGACGAGGAGGAGAGACCCACGGGAGAAACCCACGTGGCGACCGAGGCAGGGATGGGAATCACGTGTCCGCACGCTGAGGACCGCCGGCGGCCGCCAGAAGCCAAAGAGGCCTGGAGGCTATTTTCCCAGGGCCTCAGGGGGAGTGTGGCCCTGCAGACAGCTTGATCTCAGACTTGCGGCCTCCGGAACTTGGAGAGAATAAATATCTGTTATCTTAAGACCCTCGGTTTGCAGTAATCTGTTACCACGGCCATGGGACACTAATACAAACCCTGAGATGCCTCAGCCTCGGGAGGGCAGACACCCCCCTCCCGGGGATCTCAAACCCACTGAGCGTGGGGACAGTGTGCAGAATGAATGTTCACCCCTGTTTCAGGAAAACCGAGCATAGCATTTCTGGTGCTCCTGAGGTTATGGGGCAGAGGGAGGCTGCTGTGTGTGAGGCCTCACTCGGCAGGCTTAGGAGGAAAGTCACGGCCACCCGGGCCCTTTCCGGCCGAGTCTCTGGGCCCCAGGTTGGCGTCATCCCTGACCTCTGGGCCAGCCCAGAAGGGCCAGTGTGTGAGCAGCCACCGCGTCAGCCGCCCTGCGTTAATATTTGATGATGTTGAATCGTTTTCTTCTGAGACAGAGAAAAAGAGGCCATTACACTTGGGTAATAAGATGCGCTAGGATGTTTGGCGAGCTCCCGGCTGTCCAGGGCCTGAGAGGTCAACGATGCTGTGAATAATTCATCTACCTGTAATGATTTTTTTCTAGCTCTGCATCCCTCTTGGCCAGCAAAAGCTTGGCTGCCCCCTCCCTGGCAGTCCAGCCCAGCGCTTGGTCACTCCCGGCCACACCACCCCAAGCATGAGAGGTCCATGCTCCCTGGGCTGGCTGATCGAAGTCTGGGGCTCAGCTGCAGTAGCAGGGGGCTATGTGCTCTGCCTCGGTCCTTCTTCCCCCCAACAGGAGGAGCAGAGAAGGCATACACCCTGGAGTCAGAACCAGCGCATGTTGTGTGACTATGGGCACTTTGCTCGACCTCTCTGAACCTTGGTCTTGTTCTTTTAAATGGACTTTGGAGAAATTCTTGCCCTGCCTGTCTCACTGGGTTTTGTTGTGGCTGCTCTGTTTATTTACTTATTTAGGCTGCGCTGAGTCTTCATTACTGTGTGTGGGCTCTCTCTAGTTAGACTTCCCTGGTGGCTCAGAAGGCAACAGCGTCTGTCTACCATGCGGGAGACCCAGGTTCGATCCAGGAAGATTGATCAGGTAGATTCCCTGGAGCAGGAAATGGCAACCCACTCCAGTCCTCTTGCCTGGAAAATCTCATGGATGGAGAAGCCTGGTGGGCTACAGTCCATGGGGTTGCAAAGAGTCGGACACTGTTGAGCGACTTCACTTTCACTGTTTCTCTGGCTGGGTTTCTCATTGTGGAGGCTTCTCTGGATGCAGACCACAGGCTCCAGGGCACAGGCGCTTAGTCGCCCTGTGGCACATGGGATCTTCCAGGATCAGGGATAGAAATCAAGTGCCCCGCAGTGGCAGGTGGATTCTCAGCCACTGGACCACCAGGGAAGTCCTGTGTCTGTTGTGATTAAACTTCTCTGACTAGCTTCCCAGGGTCAGGCACAGGATCAGCTATACCCAGTTAATCTTTTCAACCAGCAGGTTTCATGTTTGAGATCCACCCCCTTAAGCCTAGGGCTTCCCTTGTGGCTCAGACAGTAAAGGGTCTGCCTGAAATTCAGGAGACTGGGGTTTGATCCCTTGGTCGGGAACATCCCCTGGAGAAAAGAATGGCAACCCACTCCAGTATGCTGGCCTGGAGAATTCCCTGGCAGGCTACAGTCCATGGGGTTGCAAAGAGTGGGACAGGCTACAGTCCATGGGGTTGCATAGAGTAGGACACAACTGAGCGACTAACACTTTCACTTAGCCCAGTGTTCCCCCCGCCACCCCACCCCACATCATTCTGGGCAGCACTGGCATCTCAACCTCAGGAGCCATGGATGACTGTTGAGACCAAGCTCTAGTCAACCAACCGAAGAAGCTGTCAGCCACTTCAGCTGGTGGTGGGCAGACTCTGAGAAGGCTCCCAGGGACTCTAGCCTCTGGGCATTCACCTTTTCATGAGATTCCTTCCCCTCGTGTGTGGATGGGGCCTGGGACAAACTTAGAACCAATACAGCCTATGAGGAAGCCAGTGGGCTGTCACTTCCATGATCAGGCTATAAAAGACTGGAACTTCAGTCTGTGCCTCCTCAGCCTGCAGGCTTGGATAACGTGACCACGTTGAAGAGGTTTATGAAGACAACAGCCAGCTGGTCACTGAGGCCCTCAGCCCAGGGGCCTGCAGGGAACCGAATTCTGCCACCATCTTTGGGAGCTTAGGAGTGGATTCTTCCCAAGTCGAGCTTTCAGATGACACTGCAGTCCTGCCCAACACCTTGATTATAGCTCTGTGAGAAACCTTGAAGCAGAGGGCCTGGCTAAGGCAGGTCCAGATTTCTTTTCTTTTTAAAAAATAGTTCTTTATCTATTTGGCTGTGCAAGGTCTTAGCAGTGGCACGTGGGGTCTTTGATCTTTGTTGCAGCATTCAGAATCTTTGGTTGCAGCTTGCAGGGTCTTTATTTGTGGTGTGCAAACTCTTACTTGCTGCATGTAGGATCTAGTTCCCTGCTGCTATGCTGTTTAGTCAGTAAGTCATGTCTGACTCTCTGTAATCCCAAGGACAGAGAACCCCAGGGTTAGTAGAAGGAAAGAAATCTTAAAAATTAGGGCAGAAATAAATGCAAAAGAGACCATAGCAAAAATCAACAAAGCCAAAAGCTTGTTCTTTGAAAGGGTAAATAAAACTGACAAACCATTAGCCAGACTCATCAAGAAACGAAGGGAGAAAAATCAAATCAATAAAATTAGAAATGAAAATGGAGAGATCACAACAGACAACACAGAAATACAAAGGATCATAAGAGACTACTATTAGCAATTATATGCCAATAAAATGGACAACGTGGAAGAAATGGACAAATTCTCAGAAAGTACAGCTTCCCAAAACTGAACCAGGAAGAAACAGAAAACAGACCCATCAGAAGCACAGAAATTGAAACTGTAATCAGAAATCTTCCAGCAAACAAAAGCTCAGGTCCAGACATCTTCACAGCTGAATTCTACCAAAAATTTAGAGAAGAGCTAACACTTATCCTACTCAAACTCTTCCAGAAAATTGTAGAGGAAGGTAAACTTCCAAACTCATTCTATGAGGCCACCATCACCCTAACACCAAAACCTGACAAAGATGCCACAAAAAAGAAAACTACAGGCCAATATCACTGATGAACATAGATGCAAAAATCCTTAACAAAATTATAGCAATCAGAATCCAACAACACATTAAAAAGATCATATACCATGACCAAGTGGGCTTTATACCAGGGGTGCAAGGATTCTTCAATATCCGCAGATCAATCAATGTAATACACCACATTAACAAATTGAAAAATAAAAGCCATATGATTATCTCAATAGATGCAGAGAAAGCCTTTGACAAAATTCAGCATCCATTTATGATAAAAACTCTCCAGAAAGCAGGAATAGAAGCAACATACCTCAACATAATAAAAGCTATATATGACAAACCCACAGCAAACAGTACCCTTAATGGTAAAAAATTGAAAGCATTTCCCCTAAAGTCAGGAACAAGACAAGGGTGCCCACTTTCACCATATTATTCAACATAGTTCTGGAAGTTTTGGCCACAGCAATCAGAGTAGAAAAAGAAATAAAAGGAATCCAAATTGGAAAAGAAGAAGTAAAACTCTCACTGTTTTCAGATGACGTGATTCTCTACACAGAAAAGCCTGAAGACTCCACCAGAAAATTACTAGAGCTAATCAATGAATATATTAAAGTTGCAGGATATAAAATCAACACACAGAAATCCCTTGCATTCCTATACACTAATACTGAGAAAATAGGAAGAAAAATTAAGGAAACAATTCCATTCACCATTGCAATGAAAAGAATAAAATACTTAGGAACATATCTACCTAAAGAAACTAAAGACCTATATATAGAAAACTATAAAACACTGGTGAAAGAAATCAAAGAGGACACTAATAGATGGAGAAATATACCATGTTCATGGATCGGAAGAATCAATATAGTGAAAATGAGTAAACTACCCAAAGCAATCTATAGATTCAATGCAATCCCTATTAAGCTTCCAGTGGTATTTTTCACAGAGCTAGAACAAATAATTTCACAATTTGTATGGAAATACAAAAAAACCTCGAATAGCCAAAGCAATCTTGAGAAAGAAGAATGGAACTGGAGGAATCAACCTGCCTGACTTCAGGCTCTACTACAAAGCCACAGTCATCAAGACAGTATGGTACTGGCACAAAGACAGAAATACAGATCAATGGAACAAAATAGAAAGCCCAGAGATAAACCCATGCACCTATGGACACCTTATCTTCGGCGAAGGAGGCAAGAATATACAATGGATTAAAGACAATCTCTTTAACAAATGGTGCTGGGAAAACTGGTCAACCACTTGTAAAAGAATGAAACTAGAACACTTTCTAACACCATACACAAAAATAAACTCAAAATGGATTGAAGATCTAAATGTAAGACCAGAAACTATAAAACTCCTAGAGGAGAACATAGGCAAAACACTCTCTGACATAAATCACAGCAGGATCCTCTATGACCCACCTCCCAGAATACTGGAAATAAAAACAAAAGTAAACAAATGGAATTTAATTAAAATTAAAAGCTTCTGCACAACAAAGGAAACTATAAGCAAGGTGAAAAGACAGCCTTGGAATGGGAGAAAATAATAGCAAATGAAGCAACTGACAAACAACTAATCTCAAAAATATACAAGCAACTTCTGCAGCTCAATTCCAGAAATTAAATGACCCAAGCAAAAAAATAGGCCAAAGAACTAAACAGACATTTCTCCAAAGAAGACATACGGATGGCTAACAAACACATGAAAAGATGCTCAACATCACTCATTATCAGAGAAATGCAAATCAAAACCACAATGAGGTATCATTTCACACCAGTCAGAATGGTTGCAATCCAAAAGTCTACAAGCAATAAATGCTGGAGAGGGTGTGGAGAAAAGGGAACCCTCTTACACTGTTGGTGGGAATGCAAACTAGTGCAGCCACTATGGAGAACAGTGTGGAGATTCCTTAAAAAAACTGGAAATAGAACTGCCTTATGACCCAGCAATCCCACTGCTGGGCATACACACCAAGGAAACCAGAATTGAAACAGACACGTGTACCCCAATGTTCATTGTAGCACTGTTTATAATAGCCAGGACATGGAAGCAACCTAGACGTCCATCAGCAGATGAATGGATAAGAAAGCTGTGGTACATATACACAATGGAGTATTACTCAGCCATTAAAAAGAATACATTTGAATCAGTTCTAATGAGGTGGATGAAACTGGAGCCGATTATACAGAGTGAAGTAAGCCAGAAAGAAAAACACCAATACAGTATACTAACACATATATATGGAATTTAGAAAGATGGTAATGATAACCCTGTATGCGAGACAGCAAAAGAGACACAGATGCATAGAACAGTCTTTTGGACTCTGTGGGAGAGGGAGAGGGTTGGATAATTTGGGAGAATGGCATTGAAACATGTATAATATCATATAAGAAACAAAGTGCCAGTCTAGGTTCGATGCGGGATACAGGATGCTCGGGGCTGGTGCACTGGGATGACCCAGAGAGATGGTATGGAAAGGGAGGTGAGAGGGGGGTTCAGGATTGGGAACACGTGTACACCTGTGGCGGATTCATGTTGATGTATGGCAAAACCAATACAATATTGTAAAGTAAAAAAAAATTAATTTAAAAAATATTTCTTTATCTATTTGGCTGTGCAAGGTCCTAGCAGTGGCACGTGGGGTCTTTGATCTTTGTTGTAGCATTCAGAATCTTTGGTTGCAGCATGCAGGGTCTTTATTTGTGGCATGCAAACTCTTACTTGCTGCATGCAGGATCTAGTTCCCTGCTGCTACGCTGTTTAGTTGGCAAGTCATGTCTGACTCTTTGTAATCCCAAGGACAGTAGCCCGATAGGCTCCTCTGTCCATGAGGAGGCAAAGGAGTGGATTGCTATTTCCTTCTGCAAGGATGTGAGCGAGGGCTTCTTTGGGAGGTGATGAGTGAGGCAACATACTGGAGTGGGTTGCTATTTCCTTCTCCAGGGGATCTTCCTGACCTGGGGATCGAACCTGGGTCTCCTGCATTGCAGGAGGATTCTCTACCACTGTTCAAACCCCAGCCCCCTGTACTGAGAGCACAGTCTTAGCCACTGGACCATGAGGGAAGTCATGATGTTCAGATTTCTGACCCATGGAAACTGTGAGATAATAAAAATGTATTGTTTTGAGTCTCTGAGTTTATGGTACTTGGTTATATAATTAATACTTAGTTACATAAGCTAACACATTAAATTCAGTCTTCAGTGAACGCAGCCACGCCCACCATGTGTGCCCTGATCGAATGCTGTATGGCTCCTTTCTTGGTCTAATCCCCTCAGAATCCGTTCCCACAATGGTCCCCTGGGTTTCTGCCAATATGCACCAGCAAAGCCTTGCGATTCTTCTGCAAGGGAAGCTTTTCATGGCCAAAGTGTGTACCTGTGCTCCTGGAGGACACTGAAAATGGGCCCTAGGTGTGTGTCTAGTGGCAACCGGGAGGGGTTGTGGTGGGTCTGGAGGGGAAGAAGCAGCCCCTTTGGGGCCCCAGGTGAGCTCTCACAGGAATTTCAGGCAGAGGAAGGCTAGTCTTTCAGGACACAGAAAGGAAGGCTATTTCCCCTGGTGAGGGAGGCTCCGCCTGATGCAGTTCCAGACCGACAGTGTCATTTGGATCCAATCCGAGGTCCTCATTCCAGGGTTCAGGATCCTATCCTTTGCTAATCAACGCCATTATCTGTCCCATGAGAAATTTGTTGAGACTATGAATTCAATTGATATATTTCAGCAACCTGCACAATTAAATTTTGTATTTGATTTCCAGCGACATCAGGCCTGCAGCTAAAAAGACATTCGCGCTTCCTTCGGAGCTGTCATGGAAGTGGGCTGGTTCCCAGGCTGCGCCTTGAGCTGACGGGGCTGAGGCTGTCCTTTGCTCTTTGCAAGTGCTCGGCTGCACCTGTGAGAATCCTGAGCTCACCTGCATCCTCCAGGTCACCGTGAGGGTCAAGTTCAGCCTCCACTCACAGTCCTCAGGCACCAGCCACTTCAGCGCAATCAGCGACAGGTGATGGTTTGGCTAATGGTGGCCCTGCTGCTCAGTGCTGTGTGCTCCCCCCAGAGGCAGGACCAATCCCATCCCCACGTACCACCTGGGACCTCTCCTATTACCGGTTTTGTATCCATCAGGGTCCCATCAGGAGGCGGAGGGGACACGTTCGTTTGAACAGGGAATTATTACAGAATTATTACCTATAACAAGGGATTGGAGTCCTGAGAGACTGGCTGGTTAGAAATGAAGAGACCTCTAAGGAATGGTAGATATTGGATTGGCCCAAAGATTCATTAGGAATCTTTTGTTAAGATGTCTTATGGAAAAATCTGAACAAGCTTTTGGGCCAACCCATAATAAGGAGTAACCACTGCTCTAAGAGTTAACATGGCACCCAGAGAAGATGCCACTTACCCTTGGACTGAGCTCTAGATATTATTGTGGGGGAGTGGTTATATTGCACTGAATGGCCAAGGGGCCACTGTGTTGCCAGGCTGGCAGAAGCTGGAAATCCATCACAGGGGACTTGCCGGAAATCTGCCCTCTAGGGTGTAGGGAAACTGCCCATGGAGAAGCGTGGTTCATGACCAGACTGCCTGGCTGACGCTGGGGAAGCCAGGCGCACTGTGGACCTGCCCACAAGGTGATGGTGACCCCCTGCTCCCGCATGGACTCCAGAACCTTCTGGAACCAAGCTCAATGTGTGCCAGCCTCCCAGGAAGACTCGGGGGCTCATCTTCCTTCACCTGGAGAGGCATCAAGGTGGCTTTGAAGCTGAAAGGCAGTGAGGTGATAACCAGCACAGACAGAATCCAGCCCCCGCCCCCTCCCCACCCAGCCAGAAAACTGACATTCTTTCATTTCTCCCTTTGCACCCATTTCTGAGTTTTTTTTCACAGTATTATAATATTTCGTTTTTCCTCTGGGTTTTCTTCTATTCCTCTAGATGGTGTTCTGATAGCTGGTGTATTGAACTGCTGAACTCAGTGGAACACAGACAGGATTCTCTGCCCGAGGACTTTGCAGGCCTGCTCAAAGGGTCAGGAGTGGGGCTCTGTCTCCTTCCTTCCCCGCCCCATGCTAGTCCCCTTGGGCTGTTTCTAGGGGGCTTCTTTAGAAGATGGGGCCCTCAGCCTAACTGCCTGGACTTTGGGGGTTAAGGTCTGATTCTGAGAGGAGAGACAAGTCTCCATTCACCATGCTCTCCCACCCTTGAACCCCTGGGTCCTGTACCTCAGATGATCTCAACTCCTATTGGAGTTGAACTGTGTCCCTCCTGCCAAATTTGTATGTTGACCTCCTAACCCCCAGGGCCTCCAACTATGAGCTTATTTGGAGGCAGGGTCTTTACAGAGGTGCTATGCTGAAAAGAAGTCATCAGGGTGACCCCAACAGACTGGTACCCTCATAAGGGGGAGTTGGTCACAGGGACCCACATAGAGGGAATGGCCCTGTGAACACGAAGCCAGCCATCCAGAAGCCGAGGGGAGAGGCCTGGGACAGCCCCCACTGGCCTCCCCCAAGCCTTAGAAGGAACCAACCCTGCCATCACCTTGATCTTGGACTTCCAGCCTCCAGAACTGTGAGACAATGCATCTCTATTGCTGGAGCCACTCGATCGCTGGTCAGTTGTTATGAAAACACCAGGAAACTGCTACAACCCCTGAGTGCAAACAGGGTCAGGATTGTGTGCTGGTCACGCACGTGACCGCTGAAGGTGGACTTGCTGTTTCTAGTCCCCTGCCCCGTGCTCTCGCTGTGTGATCTTGAACAAGTTTCTCAGCCTCTCTGGGCCTTGGTTCTCTCACCCGTGAAGAGGAAGTGTGACAGTACCCACATGCCGGGCTTCCAGACCTACCTACTCACTTACACAAGTGCTTTGCTGGGGCCACACAGAGCGGATGTGCTGCAGAGGCTCCAGGCTTGCCTGCTCAGGAGAGGCAGTGGGCAAGAAGCCAGCAGAGGAAGGGTCGGGATGTCCTCAGGGGCCCCGGAGTCAGGATTGCACGGCTGGGTTGTGGCCATGAAGTGGCATCTCATGCTCAGGATGGATGGTCATGTCCGCCTTGGACCTGATCCTCCCCCAGCTCTCGCCCACAGACATCAGCCATCTGGGCCCCACACAGCCCTTGGGGCAGCCGGCGACAGGACAAGGCCCCCCATGGACGGGGAAGCAGGCCCCGTGATCTTCAGTTGACACAGTGAAGACACCCCTGAGTCGGGACTCGAACCCAGGTGTCTGGGCTCTGAACTCGGTGTCCCTGCTTCCTGGTGGCCTCCTCAGCCAGGAGCAATTGGTGAGGGGATTCTCCCTGGAGTGCCCACACCCTACCCGACACGCCCTGCAGTGCAGTGCAAGCCGCTCAGTCGTGTCCGACTCTTTGCGACCCCACGGACTATACAGTCCATGGAATTCTCCAGGCCAGAATACTGGAGTGGGTAGCCTTTCCCTTCTCCAGGGGATCTTCCCAACCCAGGGGTCGAACCCAGGTCTCCCACACTGCAGGTGGATTCTTTACCAGCCGAGCCACAAGGGAAGCCCCCTTCCCCCAGAGGTCTAAGTTCATCCTGGTTCCCCCTTCCCAAGGAGCAGCTTGGGATTCCTGTGGATAAAGACCCCACTGTGCGCTTTCATCTCACCTGAACCACAACCCTGCCAGATGGGGGCCCTCACCCCTCTTCTAGGCGGGGGAGGAAACGAGGCTCTGAGAGGCCAAGACACTTGCCCAAGACCACAAGGTCACCAGGCAAGGGCGCTGGGACTTGAATCAATGTCAGAGAAAAGACAGGCCTGCCACCTCTACCCCTGGCCTTGGGGACCCCCAACCACTCTCCCCCGGAGGCAGAGTTGGAGGCAGGAGGGGTGCAGAGGAAAAGCCCCTCCAGGGAATGCCAGTCCCAGCTCAGCAAACACTAGATGCTCAAAGCAGGGGGGTGGGGGGAAATGGTTGGAAGTGGGGTGCTGCCTGCAAACCGCGTTTTGGGTGGGTGCCCTGTGCGGGTCTGGGTGGGCAGCAGGCTGGGGAACACCGTGGAGAGAACTTTGCCAGTCTCTGTCCACTAATGACCAGAGCAGGAGTAAGTGACGAGGAGGCTCGGAGCCTGGGTGGCCCCAGGAGGGTGGAGGCCCAAGCAACCAGGGGCCAGCTTGCCGGGAAGGTCAGGGACCACCTTGTGTCCGGCCTGCCCAGGACTAAACTTTCAGCCACCGCTTTTCAAGGTTCCAAAAAGAAAGAAGTGTATGTGGGGCGGGGAGCAGAGAGGGAAGGCGTTGTTTTCATGCCTCTTGCCTCATTTGCATAAGGTGAAAAATGTTTCCATAGAAACAACCAGAGTCTGTAATTTTTGAATAACGATTTCTGCACAAAGCACAACCTGTCTTTTCGAGAAAGGGAATTAAGAAATTCTCAGCAGCGTTTCCCACCACAACAAAAAGTTGCTCGATGCCGGGAGCGCTGCTTGGGAGGGGAGGGGCTTAGCTCAAGGCCCATGCCGTGCCTGGGCCTCAGTTTCCCTCCTTGTGATATGGGGCAGCTGAGGATTGACTCGGAATCGGTGGAGGTTAAACTTTGAGCACATCAGAAGTGCGGGCGGCGAATGGTGTGAAATTCTCACACCTGGGCCCTCAGCCAGGATTCCGATGGACGCCCGGGATCTGGTTGAGTTTTAATGAGCTTTCCAGATGAGTTTGTGGGCAGAGGCCTGAGGGCTACCTGGGGTGTGGGGGAGAGGTCAGCCCCTGCCCGGGGCCTGGTCCTCTCCGCAGACGTTTGGACAGACAGGCGGGTGATGCCTGGCTCCCTGGAGCAGAGGCATGTGCTGGGTCTGGGCGCCTCTGCCCCCTTGTGGCCTGAGAGCATCGCAGCATTTGCTGGCCTGGGGCTGGCCTCCTGCCACTGGGCTCTCTGTCCTTTGGCCTGGAGTCATGTCAGGCGGAGAGAGGGACCCTAGGATCACCCTAAAACCGGCCCTGCACCCCGGGTCTCTGGGCAGCTGGCCCTCCAAAAATGGTCTCACCTAGGGGCCCCCTGGGCCCTGGGGGTATGCAGATTCCCGGGCTTGCCTCTGTGAGTCTGACTTAGAAGTTAGGATGTAGAGGCTAAAGCCTGTAGGGCTGAGCCCAGAGGGACTCGTCTGCTCCCCCATATTACAGATGGAAAAACTGAGGCCCTGACAGCGGTCTGGCATTTCTATGGCCTCTCCACTGAGAAGGCCCTGCAGGCTCTGTCTGTCTCAAGCCCATGGTCGCTGTGTCCAAGCTGACTGGGCGTTGCGGGGTCTGCAGAGCATGGTGGGCAGGAGCAGTTGCTGTCCTCGCAGGAGTCTGGGGCCTCTTTATTTATCCACCTCATTTAACTGTGGGTTGAAATATTGTGCCAGAGCTGGAGCTGAGCAGGCAGAAATGCTCCGTATTGTGAGCTTAATTATAGCCGGAGGAGACGGGAGAAATGAGCCGTGAGCTGCCAGTGGCTCCACACAGGAAGCAAGCCTTTGGACGTTCTTCCTTTTATTTTTTAAAAATACATATAAGATGCCTCCCTGGTTGAAAACTATTGAATCTACTGGATATTGACCTTTTGGGAGGAGCATCTGCCTCCACCCAGAGCTTCTGGAAGCTTCCATTCATCCCGCCGCTCACCTAGGTGCTGGGTTGCTGGGCAATGGGATGGGATAGTATGGGACAGGATGTGGCCTCAGAAGGCCCCGTGGGGATCCTGGCCCACCCTGGTGGTTGTAGCCAGGGACCACCTCTGGGAGTGCAGGGAAGGCAGAGAGTGATGCCTACACCCTATGTTCATGGGTCACGCCCTCTGGGAGTTCAGAGGTCGGCCCCTCTCTCTGCTTGGCTAGTTTCCTGCCTCACAGGTGCAGAACCTCCTGTCTACTGGAAGGTTCTCTGCCCATCTGCTGGCACGGGGCAGAGTAAGGAGGGTCAGAAGCAGAGTCTAGATCACCCGCCCCAGCCCTCTGCATCTAGCAACAAGATGGAGAGATAACCCAGAAAGAGTGGGGTGGGGGTGATCATGGGCCACACAGACAGCCATGTGTGCTGTGTCACTGAGAAAGAGTTTCACTAGATAGACCAGACCTTATCTGCTGTGTGACCTTGAGAAAGCCACTTCACCTCTGAGCCTCAGTTTTCTCATCTGTGAAATGGGGCTTTTGTCAGGACGAAAGGTGAGGATCTCTGTGAGCAGCAGACTCAGGGATGAGCGCCCCTCAGCCTGGTGGCAGTGAAAGGAGATGGGGGCCTTTTTCCCTCTCCAGCTGGAGTCTTGGAGGAGAGCAGCTGCTCCATGGGAGCAGACACGTAGGTTCACCAGCTCCTTTGAAATAGCAGGGGCTCGTTGTCCTGAGCCGCGGGGCTCCTGCTGCAGGCTTCCCAGGGAAGCAGCGACCCAGCACGGGTCTCGATCGAACTGCCGATGCCCCTGATGGTTTGTTGGTGAAATGAGAGACCGCCGACCTCGGCGTGTTCTCGCGGGAATTCAAATCAATGATGCTGAACTTGTTTAGAGACGGTAACGCTCCGTGAAGGACGGTGTCTGAGATGTAACTCAGAACTGACGATGCTCTGGGGGAGGGGACAAGTGGGAAATGGAGACATGAGGCCTGAGGCCACACAGCAGGCACAGGTTGCAGCTCAGATGTAGGGGGCAACTCAGCTTAGGCAATTTGGGGGTCCCTCAAAGTTAAGTCAAAGGCAAATATTCAGAAGAAAAAGAGAAATGCCAACAAGTGGTCCACTTTAGAAGTCGGCCGATCATCGCAGAAGCCAACACTGCCAGGCCCTCCCCACCAGGACAAAAGCGCCCTGGCAGCAACTCCAGCCCGGATCTTAGACTCCTTCTCTAGCTCTTCCCACTGCAGCTCCTCCCGGTAAGGCACTCGGTTTTCTGTGAATGAGTTTCTTCACCTCTGGAATGAACCAAAGATGTGGATAAGGCTTTCAAAATGGTTTTGCCCTGCTTGCCTCCACAGCACCTTCCCAGTCTGGGGAGTAGAGTGAGGCAGAATTGCTCTTGCTTGGAGACAGGGTGGGCGGATTTGGGGGGACAAGACAGCCTCTTGAGTTCTGTGCCCATTTACATATCACTTCTGTTCACTGTCAAGGAACCTCCTCCCTTCCTGGGTTCCTGAAAGGAACCCCCAGGCAGATAAAAGCTTCATGGAGTTTTGCGACATGGAAGTCAGTTGGAGGGAACAGCCTTGTACAGCCTGCGTCAAGGAGGAAGGCAAATGGGACCCAGGAGAGATGAAGGCACCCTCAGTTATTTTACAGCAAAGGCGGCCCTCGCCGCCACAGAGGCGAGGAGAGAAGACCCCGGGAAAGAGGGAACAGGTCCTTCGTGGAAAAACGGAAACCTCTCTGAAACTTTGGGGGCCGTGTCCTGCAACACAGGGCTCCTCGCCGGGAGGTGAGGATGGGCAGCCCACTCCTGAGGGGCAGGGCAGGGGCCGCAGGGCGGCTGGGGGAGCGTGGAGCCTGGTGCTGGAGGAGGCCAAGCTCTTGGGAACGCAGGTGGGTCCAGCCAGGTGGCCTGTGCCAGCCCAGGACAGGGGGCAGGGCACCTAGGCCCTGGGGAGGAGCGCTGGGTGCTGAGGAGTCAGAAGCCAAGAGTCTGATGGCTCTCTTGCTGCCTTTGGGGTTCCCTCGGTCTGGAGTGAGGCTGACTTCAAGGTGGACACTCCGAGGGGACAGTGGGAGGTGAGGTGGGCAGGAGGGCCGTGGTGGTGGCATTTGAGGCAACATGGCCCCTGAAGGGGGTTAATGTGTCCGTTCTGGGTGTGAAAGGGCAAGCCACCCCCTTTCTAGGTCATGTGTTCATTCAACAGACACATATCCTATGCTGGGCCCAGAAAAGCTCAAAAAAAAAAAAAAAATCACTGGGGCTGTCACTGCCCCCAAGAAGCCACCGTCCAGGGTGTGACAGTCCAGCCCAGAGTAGGGTGGGATCTGACAAGGCGGGGAGGGGTGCTGCTGTGGACAAGGCCGGGGTGGGGTGGGTGCGGGGTGGAGAGGAGCCCGACATGGACACTTAGACAGGACCTGGGGGGTGGACAGGAAGCAGGAAATCCTTCCAGGTTTGGAGCTGAGTGCGGAGTCCCCGGCACTGACCCCCGGCTCAGCCGGGTCCGACGGCTGGGCCAGGTGCGCCGCGTGGCTGGGAGTGTCGGGGAGGAGGGGGTGGGCCGGCTGGGTCACACCGTGTGGGGCTCTGTCCCTGTGGGAGGAGTCGGGGCCAGCCCCTGGATGATGGGGAGCTGCCCGAGGGTCTGGCTGGGGTACAGAATTCCACTGGTGATGCAGCTCAGGGAAGGCAGGGAGCAAGAGCTGGAGCCTGAGGCCAGAGAGGAGGTCGCTGGGTCAAGGTGGAGAGGAGAGGTCAGAGGCCCCACCTGCTCCTGAACTGGCGGGCCTCTGCTTGGAGGCTCCTAGGGTTTCCTTCCTGTCCCTCCCTCCTCCCCTGACCCCTCCTCCCCTCCCCCCTCCCCCTCCCTTCCCTTCTCCCTTCCTCCCTCCTTCCTCTCTTTCCTATTCCTCCCTCTCCGCCTCTCTCCTTCCCCTTTCTTTCCCTTTCTTTTCCTTCCTTCCCCTTTCTTTCTCCCCTTCCCCTCCCCTCCACAGCAGAAGTCCTTGTTACCTTCGTCCCTCAGGAGCAGGAGTCTGCCTCTATCCCCCTTCCCTCCAGCCCAGGGGGCTTTCTGCGGAGCCCTGCACCCCAGACAGCCTGTGTGCCCCTTCGCAGGCCTTGGCACCCAGTGACTCTCTGCAGGGATGGGAGGAAGCAGGACAGAGCCCTTGGAGCTGAGCCCAGACACCGTGGATGTTCCTCTCTGGGTTTTCTGTCTTAGCTGCAGACCTGGCATAGTGCAGACTGCGGGGAAGCCATGCAGGCCCACAGACACGCTGGTGCCGGAGCCCACCGGCTGCTGTTTAGGCTGTGAGGCCGAGGGCTGGGTGGGTGCAGCACGTCTAGACCTGGGCAGTGGGGGCAGTGGGGGAGGACTTCTCCTGTGGGGACGTGCCCTCAGATCACCCAGACCACCACCCAGGGGACCCTGCTTAAGGCCAACCCCAACTCCCTGGGGGGTGGGGCCAGCTCTGCAGGGAGCTCCTGAGAGGACTAGCTGCCCCAGGAGCACAGCTCACATGTGCCAGCCAAGAGCCAGATCACTCAATCTTCTGTTCAGCTCCCCCAGAAGGAAATGGCCACCCACTCCAGGATTCTTGCCACTAATGTGCTAATGGTTTAGCACAACTCAGCAACTAATACTTTCAGTACTGCTTTCATATACGTTTATAGAGACACACACATGATTGAATATTCAGTTCAGTTCAGTCGCTCAGTCGTGTCCGACTCTTTGCGATCCCATGAATCGCAGCACGCCAGGCCTCCCTGTCCATCACCACCTCCCAGAGTTCACTCAGACTCACGTCCATCGAGTCAGTGATGCCATCCAGCCATCTCATCCCCTGTCATCCTCTTCTCCTCCTGCCCCCAATCCCTCCCAGCCTCAGAGTCCTTTCCAATGAGTCAACTCTTTGCATGAGGTGGCCAAAGTACTGGAGTTTCAGCGTTAGCATCATTCCTTCCAAAGAAATCCCAGGGCTGATCTCCTTCAGAATGGACTGGTTGGATCCCCTTGCTTGGCCATAAAAAAGAACGGAATATCACCATTTGCGGCAACATGGATAAACCCGGAGATCATCATACTAAGTGAAGTAAATCAGACAAACACAATCACCATGTGATATCACTTATATGTTCTGGAGAAGGAAATGGCAATCCACTCCAATACTATTGCCTGGAAAATCCCATGGACAGAGGAGCCTGGTAGGCTACAGTCCATGGGGTCCCACAGAGTTGGACACGACTGAGCGACTTCACTTACTTACTTATCACTTATATGTAGAATCTTTTTAAAAAAATGATACAAATGAACTTATTTACAACCCAGAAACAAACTCACAGGGAGAGAAAACAAACTTTTGGTTACCAAAGGAAAGACGGAGGAGGAATGTTAGTTATTTGAGATTAACAGATACAAACTACTTTATATGAAATAAACCACAAGGCCCTACTGACCAGCACAGGGAGCTATGTTCAGTATGTTGTAATAAACCATAATGGGGGACTCCCCTGGGGGTCCAGGGGTTAAGAACCCGCCTCACCTTGCAGGGGACACGGGTTCGATCCCTGGCCCAGGAAGATTCCACAGGCCACAGGGCAACTAAGCCTGTGCACCCGCAACTACTGAGCCCCCAGGCTGCCACAGGAGAAGCCCCTTGCAGGGCGAGGCTTGAGCACCGCAACAGAGAGTAGCTCTTGCTTGCCGCAACCAGAGAAAGCCCGCAGGCAACACTGAAGACCCAGGGCAGCCAAAAATCTAAGAGACACTAATGGAAAAGAATATGGAAAGAAGGCGTGGTGTGTATATTCACAATGGAATATTACTCAGCCGCAAAAGAGAAGGGAATATTGCCATTTGTAGCAACGTGGGTGGACCTAGAGACTCGCGCTGAGCGAAGTGAGTCAGAGAAAGATAAACACCACGTGATATCACTTCCACGTGGAACCTTAAAAAGGTATACAGAAATAAGCTTATTTACGAAACAGAAGCAGACTCACAGATACAAAACACAAATTTATGGTTACCAAAGGGGAAAGAGCAGGAGGAGGGATAAATTTAGGGGTATGAGATTAACAGATACCAGTGTATATGATAAATAGCAAGCACTTACTGGACAGCACAGGGACCCATATTCAATATCGCGTAATAACCTATAATGGAAAAGAATCAGAAAAATATGCGTGTATATATGACTGAATCACTTTGCTGTGTTGCTATTGTTGCTGAGTCGCTAAGTCGTGTCTGACTCTTGTGACCAGAGAGGACGGTAGCCCCCCAGGCTCCTCTGTTGAAGGGATTTCCCGGGTAAGGATACTGGAGTGGGTAGCCATTTCCTTCTCCGGGGATCCTCCCTGATGCAGGGATGGAATCCATGTCTCCCACATTGGCAGATGGATTATTTACCCATCAGCCACCTTTATAGCTAATACAAAACTGTAAATCAACTATGCTTCAGTTCTTGCCTGAAAAATCCCATGGACAGAGGAGCCTGGTGGGCTACAGTCCAAAGGGTCACAGAGAGTCAGACACAGGACTGAGCAACTAAGTTTACACTTCAGTTAAAAAAAAAAACATGCCAAGAGTGGCTGTGGCTTTTCAGATATAAAGCAAGACTGTCTAGTTTTGAAGGTTCTGCAAAAATTAGAAATTACAAAAAAAGTATAGAAGAAGAAAAAAAGTACTAAAAAAAAAAAATTTGTGATTCCACCAGTAAGTCAGTGGCTGGTTAATATCTTCCCAGGCTCCCCTCTACAGCAGCACTCCAACCGAGATAGAAATCAAGCCACGAATGTGAGCCACATGGGTAATTTAAAATTTTCTAATATGGCCACTTTAAAAAAGGAGAACCGGGTGAACTTAATCTTAACAGTATATTTTATTTAACCCAGTGTATCCAAGATATTCTCATCTTAACACATAATCAATATGAAAAATGATTAGTGAGACAGTTTCCATTCTTCAAATGCACTGAGTCTTTGAAATCCAGGGAGTCGTTTGCACTCACAGGAGATCTCAGTTTGGACCAGCCACATGTCAAGTGCTCCAGAGTCCCACGAGGTTCGTGACTACTGTATAGGACCGCAGGGGTCTAGAGTGTTTCTTAAAGCAAATGGGAGTGGATGGAGTTCGACGACATCGGACTGGCTCGTTCTGAAGGTTTGGGATCCTGCAGGGCTGCACTTGACTCTGAGCGGACTCGCAGTCACAAAATTCTTCCTCCCTCTGGGCAGACTGTTCCATGCATCATCCCAGATGCATCGGATGCCAGGAACGATGCCACGGGAAGGAACGGGCAAGATGGCTCCGCAGTATCGAGGGCCCCCTGGGGTCCTCCAAGATGAAAAACCTGGGAGTCCTCAGAGTTCCTCCATCACCCTCGTTAGCGGTGCTCCCGCCCCGTTGTCCACACTTTCTGAAGCTTCCTTGGTTTTGTACTCCAGGGAGAAGCTCCAAGACGCCTAGTACTTCAGGCTTGACATCCTGCCAGCTTGGGCTCCCCGCACTTTCTGAACCGCAAGTCTCCCAAGATGAAAGACTGTAAAAGAAGATAAAAATAGTCCCGAGGAAAAGGACTGCTTCAGCTGGCCCAGTTTGCAGAGTCCCCGTTTCATCTCGATGTGAATAATTCATCCCTGCTAAAGCATCGCTGTTAAGTTGGAAGCATCATTATTGCATCTTCTTTGATGAGGCCCTTTTTTAAAAAAACTATAAACACCCAGCACATTAGCAGGAGAACCCGAAGAGCATCGCTTAGAGTCACCTCCGCCAGCAGAAAGTGGCACCCCTGACCCACTGTGACCTGCTTGTTCCCCAAGTCCACATATCAAAACTGCCTCTGGTTCCCTCCCTGGCAGGCAAGGAGGTATGACCTTGTTTCTTTTGAAAGGTCTGCCAAGGTGGCCCAAGGGAAGGCAAACCGCCTAGACCAGGAGGCTGGCAACCCGAAAACCTGCTCCGACTCCACCATCCAAAGCACCGTCCAAAGTTCAGTCGTGTCCAACTCTTTACGACCCCATGGACTGTAGCCTGCCAGGCTCCTCTGGCCATGGGATTTTCCAGGGAAGAATACTGGAGTGGGTAGCCATTGCCTTCTCCAGGGGATCTTCCTGACCCAGGGATGGAACCCATGACTCCTGGATTGGCAGGCAGACTCTTCACCACCTGAGTTACCAGGGAAGTCAAAGCGGCACGCCAGGGTGTCTCCCCTCACAGCCTCCTGTTCTCAATAAACCCAAAGAGAAGAGCCCGAGGATCTCTGGAGCGAGGCTGAGTCCTTCTCGCAGAAGCCAAAGGACACCCCATGGAGCTCTGGGGACATCAGTAACGATGTGAGTGACAGCCACCACCCCACCACCAGTAACTGGGCACTTCCTATGTGACCTGTCACCTTCACCAAGAACTTTAGGTCCATTATCTCAGTCCTGCAAGCCTATAAGAAACTCTTATGATACCCATTTTCCAGATGAGGCAACTAAGATGCTGCAGGGCTCTCTGCCCTGTCCTGTCCTTCTTCATCTCTCAGGAGGCACCCTCAGTGGTGACAGCCACTCCATTCTGATCTCTGACCGTCTTCGAATCCCAGCCAGGTCCTGGGATGTATAGGTCTGCAAGGAGGTCGCTGAGCTGGGTGACAGAGACCAAGGGACATCCCCGAAGCCAGCCTTCTTGTATCAAGCCAAGCTGCCCGCCCCACGCAGACTGCTGGGCTTCTGCTCACAGAGCAGACTTGGGGCAGGACGGCTGTGTGCCCCCTGCCCGGCCCTCAGGGCCGAGACTCTCCCACGGCATCCTGTGGTTCCCGTGGGCTCCCCCAGCTCCCAAACCTGGATTTCCAGGAGGGGAAGGCCAGAGGCAGGATGCAAACTTGCTCATACTCCCAGCCCCACAGCTGGGCCATCCCAGACTGTCTCCTCGACTAAGACAGTCTTAATCTTCCATCTCCGTGATAGCTGATGGGTCCCAGATTTGCTGCTTGGTAGGAAAACAGAATCCAGAGCTTTGGTTTGGCTCCCCCTCTCCACCCCCCACAGAAAACCCTGAAGGTGGGAGGAGACGGGGACGACAGGAGGATGAGATGGTTGGATGGCATCCCCGACTTGATGGAGATGAGTTTGATCAAGCTCTGGGGGCTGGTGAAGGACAGGGAGGCCTGGCGTGCTGCAGTCCATGGGGTCACAAAGAGTCGGACACGACTGCGCGGCTGAACAACAGCAACAAACCCACCCTGCGGTTTGGCTGGCGTTGGTGGGGGCTGACCGGGAACTGCCTGCCTTGGCAGCCTCCCATCCAGTTACAGTGGAGCCTGGGGCAGGGAGCACATTAGGAGGCTTGGCAGGACCCAGGCTGGGCAGCGTGGCCCCCGGCTGCAGCCCAGGCCCGCCCCACAGTGAACGCCGGGCCCAGCTCAGCCCCCTGAGAGGGAGATTGGAGACTCTTCTCGCAAATCCACAGCCCAGATGAGTTCACTTGCGCCCCCTGTGGGAGGGGAGCAGAGGGACAGTGTGTCTCCTTAAACGGAGCCAGGGTCTGGTCTGGGGTCCTGGAGCCCCTGTCTTGGCCACACTGCATCCTCCCCTTTGAGTCCTCCGTCTTCTTCTGAAGGCAGGTCAGTCCTTCCTGCTTCATCCCTTGGATCTCAGACCACGGGCCAGAGGCTCTGTGTCCAGGACTCTCTGGCTGTCCTGAGCTGTGTGGAGCCCGGGTCCCAGCAACACCGACAGGTGCAGGCGTGCTAAGCCACTATGGGAAACGATAGCCATTCCCTTCTCCAGGGGATCTTTGCAATCGAAAGACTGAACTCAGGTTGTATTGTAGTCAGGTCTCTCACTGAGCCACCAGGGAAGCTCCAGATATATGTGGTATATATAGGTATATACACATATGTATACAGATATATACATATATACCACACTGTATCTGTTCATCTGTCGATGGACATTTATGTTGTCTTGGCTACTGTAAATAGTGCTGCTATGAACACTGGGGTGCATGTATCTTTCTGATGTATCCAGATGCATGTCCAGGCGTGGGACTGTAGTCATGCGGCCACTCCATTCTTAGTTTTTTAAGGTCTCTTGTACCGTTTCCCATTGTGGCTTCACCAGCTGACATTCCTACCAACACTGTAGAAGGGTCCCTTGTTCTTCACACCCTCTCCAGCATTTATAATTTGTAGATATTTTGATGACGGCCATTCTGACTGGTGTGACGTGCTACCTCCTTATAGTTTTGATTTTCATTTCTCTAATAATTCAGCCACTATTGTTTAATGAATCCCAGGGCTCTTTGGGAATTGGAACAAAACTGCCCTGGGAATGGCAGTGTCACCAGCTGTGCAGTGAGAATGGGGATGGGGGATAGCAAAGAATTGGGGAGAGGGGCGGAGAGTGCTTTGAGACTGTCAAAAATTAAAAATAGAGCTCAGGGTTTGCGAGTTCAGGGCCCTGGCAGGCAGGAACTCAAATGAGGGAGTCACAGGTAGCTTTGTCAGCATGACACAGGAATTGGTTCCATTCATACCTTTGCCCTGATGGGGGAGACTTTGGAGGGTACACTGCAGGAAGCTGTTCTGTTCTTGCTGGGGGCTGGCTGGACCTGTCTGTCCCTTCCTGCAAAGAGTGGAGGCCACCTTGGCATGGGACCAAACTCAGGAGGCCCAGGAGAGAAAAGGGTCCACTTCCAGTCAACTAGATGTTAAAAAGCTAATCCTCGCTTATCACTCAAATTTCTGCGCGGGTCACTCTGTGTATCCTACACGCATTAATTCATCTGTTTCTCAGTCTCACTTTTATGAAATAATAATGTTATTATCTCCATTTCACAGATAAGGAAACAGGTGCAGCTATTAAGGAACTTGTCCCAGTTGCAACTAGTAAGGCAGGTCCCCTGTGAGGGGAACTTCCTTATCCTAGCCACCAGGGGCGCTCTTCACAGCCGCTGACGCCTTGGACTAATGCTGTCCAACAGAAAGAACTGAGTCACAATCTTTAAAAGCAAAAAACAAGGGCGACATTAACTTTACTAATATATTTTCTTTAACTCAGAATATCCAAAATATTAACATCCAGACATGTAGTCAACATAAAACTTAATAATGAGATATTTTACACTTTTTTTTTTCTTTTCTATGCTACATCTTTGGGCTTCCCTGGTGGCTCAGATGGTAAATAATCCCCCTGCAGTGCAGGAGACCTGGCTTCGATTCCTGGGTCGGGAATATCCCCTGCAGAAGGGAATGGCTACCCACTCCAGTATTCTTGCCTGGAGAATCCCATGGACAGAGGAGCCTGGAGGGCTAGAGTCAGACACAACTGAGTGACTAACACTTTTCGTCTTTGAAATCTAGTGTCTTCTTCATACTTAGGACACATCTTCTTAAGGTACTGTGTGCATTCTAAGTACTCGGTAGCTCAGTGTGGATAGTGGTTACCTTTTTGGACCCTCTGGCCCCAGAACCTGGGAACTTAAAAAGACTAGCCTGTGTTGGAAAACTGGTCCATACCATCGGCCAGCCCTGACTGTCGATGCTGGAGACCTGGAGGCCTGCGTTCAGGGGGCTGCTGAGACAGTGCCAGGATTCAGTGAGGAAGAATGCTGTGATTGATTAGCAATGTCTGCCGTGAACACGGAAGGGAACTCCAGAGGGGCCTGTGCCTCTTGTCTACTGATGGGGAATGAGCCCAGCCTACCTCTGCAGTCCCAGGAGCGGGCAGGCCCGCACAGACACACACAGAGGGTCATCTGGTAAGGGCCCCATTCCCCGCTTGCCTGTGGTCTTGGCTGTCCGCCTCGGGTCAGGCTCCATGCACACAACCTGGGTTCCAGGCCCAGATCCCTGCACATCTACTTTATGGCCGTGTGACTCCAGAGAAACTACTTTACTTCTTGGAGCCTCAACACCCACATCTGGAAAATGGGCCTAGCAACCTCTCTGCTTAGCAGGACTGTGGTGAGGCTTGAAGGACATGGAGTGTGTGAAGGGCTGGTGCACAGAAGGTGTGGAAGAGAAAGTAGCTTCTCCCTTCTTTTAATTCCGTGTCCCCTGCCCTCCATTCTGTTCCCACCTGAAACCCTCTTGGGAGGCACACAGCTCCTTCCTGAGCCTGCCCAGAGATTTTCCTGTCCCACCCAAGATCGAATGAGGCCTCCCGCATGCTCACTCCTAGGATGGCCCCTCCTTCAAGGCCAAGGATGGCCTCAGCAGCCCCGGCACAGGAGCCCCAGTACCTTGGATTCCAGGGGCAGACTCGCCATTGCCGGCTCCAAGTGGGGGCCTTCACACCCATCAGAAGGTTGATGGTGCTGAGACACTCTGCCAGCCCCCATGCTTTTAATTACGCCCTTCTGGCCACTGTAGACAAGGACGTCCCATCCCCAGCCACTCCGTAGGATGCCGCTCTCTTCCAGCAAAGTGCTTCGCGCACCCTCTCCCGAGGCCTGTGCTGGTTAACACCTTTCCCAAGACACCCCTGGTCTTTTTGCAGGGGAGGAATTTACATCTAGCCACATCTGGCAGGAAACGAACGGTAAATGGTGAACGCGCTGGCGAGGCAGGGACTCCAATTAGGAAACAACCAGCCTTCTCAGAGTATGATGGGGAAAGTAATTCTCTGGCCAACAGAGTTTAATCAAAATGTTTTATGCAAGACGTATCCCTGACCCTGACAAATCTTCCCCCTCTTGCTGGAAATTAAACAAATATATTGTCAGCTCGGATTCCAATGAGCACATAAACAGATGCAGGGCCCGCGGAGTCATGAGGTTATGGGTTTCAACAAACTGAGATGAGCAAAGATCAGGCCGGAGGCTTCGGCATGGTCCTTTGGGCTTCTAGCAGCCCCTGCTTCCCACCAGAGCCTTTGTGTCTTTCCCGTGGCCTCTCCCAGCCCCCTGCCCTCCTGTCGTCTGAATCATGTCCTGAAACCACTTCTGTTCCAACTCGTGCCACCCTGTGCTGCAACCATTTGCTTCAGCATCTGTCTTCCCTGGCAGGCTATGTCCGATTTGTCTCCACACCCCTGGCACCGAGGACAATGCTTGGCACACACAGGACCTTGAACAACTGTTCGTGGGAGGAAGAGAGGGGAGGGAGGAGGGTGGGGGGATGAGGTCCAGGGAGCTTCCTTCAAGCGGGTAGCATGGTCTAGACATGCCCAGCGTCAGAGTCTGGGGCGCAGAGTTGCAATCCTCCCGGTTTTCCACTCAATGAGGCTCAGTTTACTGATCAAGAAAGTGGGCCTAATGATGAGGGGCATCTGCTCTGGTTGCAGTGAAAATTAAATGAGCCAGCAGATGTGTCTGTATAGATGGTGTGAGCTGGAGACGATGGGGCTGCTGCTGCTAAGTCGCTTCAGTCGCGTCCGACTCTGCGACCCCACAGGCGGCAGCCCACCAGGCTCCGCCGTCCCTGGGATTTTCCAGGCAAGAACCCTGGAGTGGGTTGCCATTTCCTTCTCCAATGCGTGAAAATGAAAAGTGAAAGTGAAGTCACTCAGTCGTGTCTGACTCTTAGCGACCACATGGACTGTAGCCCACCAGGCTCCTCTGTCCATGGGATTTTCCAGGCAAGAGTACTGACGTGGGTTGCCGTTGCCTTCTCCAGAGGTGATGGGGATGGAGGGAGAAAGACAGAATGGATCCGTTGAAGAGAGGGTGATGCTGTGGCCGGTTTTTAAAGTGGAGGGACCAAGGCTCAGAGAGGTGACTTAGGCTTCTAGCGAGGAAGATTGTGTGGCTTGCCCTCTGACTCTAATGTCTGTGGGCTCCCTGCTACCCTCCCCCAGGTGTTTCTGGTGGAGTGTGGACATGGAGCCTAGCGTGGATCCTTCTTGTTGGCTATAGAACAGGGGTCCCCAGCCCCTGGGTTGCTGACTGGTACCAGTCCCCAGCCTGATAGGAACTGGGCAGCGCAGCAGGAGGTGAGTGGTGGGGTGATCTAACCATGTTTCCTCTGTGGCCCCCCCATCGCTCCCCATCACTCAAATTACTGCCTGAACCATCTGTCCCCCTCACTCACCACTCATGGAAAAATTGTCTTCCACAAAACTAGTCTCTAGTGCCAAAAAGGTTGGGGACCACTGCTGTAGAAGAATCACACCTGGAAAGTTTGAAAAAGAAAGTACAGTTCTCCTGGTCCAGCCCCAGACGTCCTGGGTTAGGGAGAGGCAGGGGGGCCCTGCCTCGCTCTCTGGGACAAACTGCCCAGGCGATTCTGATGCCCCAGAGGGCCAGGGGTGGCAAGTGCGGACCGTCCGCTTTATAAATGATTGTGAATATTAGTGCTTTAGCGACACGGGAGCTCAGTCGTGTCAAGATGGGCAGGGCAGGAGTGGGCGTGATGAAACTAACCTGGCCAAGGCCCCCGCTTTCCACTCTCCAGCCCCTCCCCCGGCATCTCCTGGGGACCAGGGATTCCCATCGTGCCAGAGGTACCCAAGGCCCTGGGGCAGCACGTGCTGCCCAAGGAGCCTGTGGACCCCCGGCCAAGGCCCAGAAGGCTGCCCACTCTGTCCTGTTGAGGAGAGGCCTATGTCTTCCTGTTCATGTTGGTCCTGTTATCTCAACAGCCCTGTTTTGCAGAGTGAAGGGTAGCAGCTACTCAGGGGAAATTGCCAAGTGGTAGATCCTGGGATCAGACAGGCTGGCGTCCTCCTTGTGTTACTGATGCAGAAAAAGAGCTCAAGGTCAGAGAGGCCCCCGTCAACATTCCGGCCTTAAGTATGTGAGACTGACCTCCTCCTTGGTTTGAACTTCCTCACAGACTAGGAAGAACTGGGAGTAAGCAGATGTGCCAAATACTTAGAGTCTGGGTCTCAAGAGGTCTGTGGGGACACCTCCCAAGCCCACTCCTTCACCTTGAACCTGGCCCCCTCTCTCCATGCAGCCTACATGGACAGCACCCACCATCGTGGATCTGAACAGCACAGTGTCGTAACAGAGGTGGCTGGTGTCTGAGGCTCTCCATTTGACAGATGACAAACTGCACTCAGGGGGTCCATGGACACAGTCAAGCCCGAAAGATGCCAGAAAAGGGGATGTGTGTGTGACCCAGGACATCACCTCTAGCAGGAGGGAGATGTCAGCCCATTTCTCAGGCAGAGAAGCTGAGGCTCAGAGAGACTCAGCCACTCACCCAAGGAGGTTGGCAGGAGCCTGGCCCCCAGCACGCACCCGGGGCTCTGTGTGGCTCTGGTCCCCTGGGCCACTTTGATCTGTTTTGTGCATTTCGGGGCACATGTGTAAAAGCGTGTCCGAAGAGTTACATTCTAAAGTGAAGAGGTTGGGGGTCATCAGACTTAGACTCTCATTGCAGGGAGCTTCCTTGGACTGTAGAGAAGGTGGGGTTGGCCCTCTCAGCTTGGACCAGTCATGAATGTCTGCACAGTGTTAGGAAGGGATGGCCAGGTGCCCTGCCTGAACTGTCCCCAGTCACCCACTCACGTTCCGGGAGTCGAATGGGCCCAGGACCGGATTCTCCAGGCCTTCCCTGGGGCACAGCCATTCGCCACGGCACAGATGGAGCGCCTGGTGTGGGGGGGTGGGCAGGAGGCTTCCCTGCACTCCTTGCCAACAGAGCAAGTGTTCCTGGGCTGGGCGGACACGGGGATTAGTGCTCCCTTGTCCCCTGAACCCCGAGTGCCTGTCTCATCTCGAAAAAACTCTCCCCGCAGCAGTGCCAGGCAGCTGGGCTCTCACGGAGGGGGCCTCCTGGCCTGCGGGACCAGGGCAGCCGTGCCCGGATCTTCCCATGGCCTATGTGGCCTGCTCAGACCACCAGTTTGCCTGCACCCGGGTCTCATCCCCAGTGGGTCTGGGCGGGGCGCCTTACCCAGGGCCTGAGGCAGGGAACGGGCGGGGATGCTGACCCCCAGCCTCCCGGGTGGAGACTCTGGGCAAAGGTGTCTGGAGAGCACGGCTCAGCGTGGGGTTGGGGGGTGACTGATGGGAAGGGGAGGGGGGCCATGGACCAAGACAGTGCAGATGCAGGGGTGATGGGTGGGCAAGGAGGAAACTGCTGGAATCAGCCTGGCCTAGAGACGTGGACGGTGCAGACCCCACCCCCTCATGCACTGGGGCATGCAGTGAATTGGGGAGGAGGGGATCTTGCCGGGGTGCTGGCTGCGCCCCAACACTCTACTCAGGACTCAGGCGAGGATGGGGTGACAACTTGGATATCAAACACGAGACCACTGGCCTCAGCCTGTTTGCCATTCCACGCGACGTCCCGTCTGCGCCTGGTCCCTGGAATCTCAGTCTGTCTCAGAACTGGCCATGCTGCACAGGCCTGGCTGAGGCCTCCATGGCTGCCTCTAACGGCTTTTTTCTTTTTTTTTTAGAAAGGCGGTCCAAGCCTGTTGCAAAGGCCCATGCGAATGAGCATATTCCTGGCAGAAGGTCCTTGCTGCAAAGCAAAGGGTTCGGGGGGATGTGTCTTCCTGGGTCTTGGCTCATGCACACACCCCATCCTCAGCAATAGTTGTTTAAGACCCATTAGGTGCCAGGCATTATGTGGCCATGAAGCTCTTACACTGAGTAAGGCCTTGTGCTTGCCTTGGCACAAGCTATGTTTCTGCTACAGCCCTCTATTCCTCTTTTTCTGCCTGACGAACTCAGGGTCACCCTATAGTCCCAGGGGAGGAAGCCATAAGACATCTTACCCAGATGGAGCAGACAGAGGAAAAGCAAGTACTTAGGCCGGGTAGCTGACGGAAGGCTTCCTGGAGGAGGTGACGTTGGAGTTGGTTCCTGACAGGTGAAGAGGACTCTGTTGGTCACACAAGGTGGAAAAGGGCTTTCAGACACAGGAGACTGTGCATTAGGGTAAAGAGGAAGGCAGGCCTATAGCCCTGGAGCTCTGGGAATGTAGCTTCTTCTGTGGAGGACTGTTGAAGATTTCTAGGCCTGGTGGTGGTGGTTTAGTTGCTAAGTTGTATCCGACTGTTGCAACCACATGGATTGTAGCCTGCCAGGCTTCTCTGTCCATGGGATTCTCCAGGCAAGAATACTGGACTGGGTTGCCATTTCTTTCTCCAGGGGATCTTCCTGAGCCAGGAATCAAACCCTAGTCTCCTGCATTGCAGGCTTGCCTTGTGGCTCAGCTGGTAAAGAATCCATCTGCAATGTGGGAGACCTGGGTTCAGTCCCTGGGTTGGGAAGGTCCCCTGGAGAAGGGAAAGGCTACCCACTCCAGTAGTCTGGCCTGGAGAATTCCATCGACTGTATAATTCATGGGGTCACAAAGAGTTGGACGTGGCTGAGCGACTTTCACTTCACTTTACTACTCCTGCATTGCAGGTAGATTCTTTACCCACTCAACTACAAGGGAAGCCTTTTCTAACCCTAATAAGGGCTAATATTGAGGAGAACCGGCTGGAGACACTTCCACGATTCATTGCTGCCTTCTCCTACCTGGTGCAGTGCCTGGTATAGAGTGGGGCTTAGGAAGTATCAATTGAATACATGAATATGCAAACCCCCAAACACACTCTTACACACACACACACACACACACACGCACTACATACTCTCACAAAAGTAGAATGTTGAATGCTGGCTGATACACAAAGAGGAACAACTGGGAGAAAATACTCCTTCTGGCCTCAGGATCTTTGCATATACTTTGCATATCTTTGCATATTCCTCTGCCTGTCATGCTGTTCCACACTCCCCTTCCCCTGCTGTTCTTCATAATGGAGCTGTGTCTGTCTTGGTCCCCTTGGCCAAGTACAGAGCTGTCTGTTGGTCAATATTTATTGCTTTCATTTGTGTGGCCAATACCCAGAAGTAGATGTTTAATACCATGTATTAAATAAAGATTTGGAAATGTGTAGGTGTATGAATACCCACACAGAGACCCTGGCTGATGTCGGGAGACAAGAAAGGGGATGAACTAAGGGGAAATGCAGTGTTTCTGTTTAGCAACAAGCTTCCAAGGCTGAGAAATCTGGAGAAATGGTCCTTGGCTGCCGCTGTAAGCCTGCAGAGTTCTCTGCTTCTCGGCACTTTTTCTGAGCTACCCCTTGGCTTCAGCTTCTTCATCTGTAGCACGGGGGTGCTGCAGAGGGTCCCCATGCAGACGTAGGGATGACCTGGGCAAATAGGGGCTCTAGAAGTGGTGGCAGTGGTTACTGTAGTGGGAGAGGCCGCCCACCTCGAATCAGGGATGCCATTCTCTTTCAGAGATGGGGGTAAACCTCTGGGCCACCTTGACTGTCCTGCAGCCCCAGGGTTTGGTTCTGAGCCCAAATCTGCCTGCCCGCCCCTGGACTCCCCCCAGCACCTGTCATCCTGAGCTCACTCTTGGGCCACTTGGTCCCCTCCTGATCACTCTTACCCACCCCCAGCTCAGATTTCTCACCCGGTAATTTGGGGCCGATTGAACAGGCTGACATTTGCCAACAAACAGCCTGCGATTCTATGGCCATCTGTTACAAGTACATCTTTCACTTTCTGCAAAGAAGAAATCAATCTCCTGGCTTCCTGGCATTTTCCGGTTGGCTCATCGAGGGGTGGAGGTGGGCGGGGCCCAGAGGTGGGCCTCTTCTCAGGGATGGGGGGGGGTCCTGCCAGCTACCTCCCCCCAAGGCCCCATCTCCACGAGGGAGGCTGGAACTGGAGAACCAGCCTGGCTCTCCATTGCCTGCTGTGCCCGCCACTTCCAGCCCAGAAGCAATTTGCTTTCATCATGAAGGCCACGCGAGTATGTTTGCAAAAGGACTCAGCTTCCCAGCCGCATGGACTGCGGGGAAAATTTTCCTTAATTATTTTTTTATAGCCTAACTTTTGTGTGAGACGGTTTGTTATTATCCCTGTCTCGCTGGAGAGTCATAAGCCTGCAAGAAGAATCATAAATAAAACTTTACTTAATATTCAAAGTCCCTGTGATGGGATGATGGATGGGGGGTGAGGAGGCAGCCCCTCCTCCCTGCTGCCCACCCCCCCCACCTTGGTGGCAGAGCCGTTCTTGGCTTCTGCGGGAAGGCAATTACTTTGAGCTCCCTGTAATCAGAACCGCTTCCTACCTCTGCATTTTGTTTTTCTAACTTTCTCATTTAAAACCCGTATGGGCGACATTGTATCCCATTTGTATTGTGCCGGGCGAGATTACTCCGAGCGTTGCTGTGCGCAGGGCCACTGGGACCGCAATATTTTACCTGGGAATCCGCCTTTGAAACATTGAAGTGCGACAGCTACAAAGACAGGGCCATGATTTGATCCCCAGCTTCCGAAGCTTCGGGGACAAATGCCTGGCGGTGGAATTAATTTTTCTTGAGGAATAGGAGAGCTGTAACTTTCCCTTCTATTATTTCAGAGCCGCCAGACTGAGTCTCCCAGGGCCCAAGCTACAGCTGGCAAAAGTAGAAACGGAAGGGGCTGTGGTGGAGGAGAGCTGGGTTCTCTGGGCCAGGGCATGCTGTGTGACCTTCTGAGTGGTCTTGCCCCTCTCTGGGCTGCAGTCACCTTACCCAGAGAATGGAGGGACTGGACAAGAGAACGATGCTGAGATCACCCTTTTCTGAGTTGACCTGTTGTTGAGTCACACCTACTGTGTGCCAGGCACCAAGCTAGGCTGTTCACGTGCATTATGGTGAGAAAGCCACAACAGCCTGAGGGGCAGGGCCATCCGCAATGCACTAGCAAGTATTACTGAGGCCCTACTGTGTGCCCAGCATGGTTATAGACATGGAGGGCACAGTGATGAACAAGAAGCATAGAGAGAGCATTAACATGTAAACAAACAAGACTGTCCCAGGGAATGAGGGGGTGGCCGCTTTGGAGAAAATTAAGACAGGATGAGGTTGCAGGTGGTGACCAGAGAGAGGTACAGTGAGACGGAGAGATCGTCATGACAGCCTCTCCGAGGATGTGATAGCCAAGCGGAGCCTGAAAGACGAGGAGTTACGCAGATGCATGCAGATGGGCAAAAGCATTCAGGTAGAGCAAATGGCATCTGCGAAGGCCCCGAGGTGGGTACAGCAGACCCTACAGGGTGCCCTCCCACTTGCCACTGCCCCCCACCCCTTTGCCCTCTTGTGCCATAGAGCCTGGAAAGCTGAAGCAATGCTTCTTAGAGCTCCTGGGGTGAAGGTCCTAGCTGGGACCTGAAGGCTTCCCTGATGGCTCGGCAGGTAAAGAATCTGCCTGCAATGCAAGGAGACGTGGATTCCATCCCTGGGTTGGGAAGATCCCCTGGAGGAGGAAATGGCAACTCACTCCAGAATTCTGGCCTGGAGAATCCCATGGACAGAGCGGCCTGGAGGCCTATATAGTACACGGAGTTGCGGAGAATCGGACATGACGGAGCATGAGGTCGAGCACGTGGGACCTGAATGTGCTCCTGCACAGGATAAGGAAGGAGAGGGCTTTTCTGGGGGGCCTGGGGCCAGAGTCATGGGTGCCGGGTGGAGAGAGGTGGCAGCAGGGGGTCCTGCTGTGACAGCGGGGGCCGGGGATGCCACAGCCCGCCACACGTGGGCTTTCCCTGGCCTCTGGCCTGACCCCCTGCTGGAGTCTCAGTGGGGCTTCACCTGAGCCGTCCTGTACTCAGGGCAGGTCCAAGTGCCCCAGGGAGAGCCCTCCACCAGCCACCGACCCCAGGGTACCCGCTGGCAGGACACTGCGGCACCTTCTCGCCAGTGCGGGCTCGCCGTGGTCGCTGCTGGGGTACCCCTGCCACCCCCTGTGCTGTGCTGACTGCTGGCCTCCCTGTCTGCTTCCCTGTCCCAACGAGTCCTGCCATTGACCCTCCCCCCTCCAAATAAACAATTTGCCCTCAGGTCTTTAGTCTGCTTCTGCAAACCCCAAAGAACTCTTTCATATCTGCCCTCTATTTTGGTCCCCTGGCGGGTACGATCAGCCTTTCTTGCCTTGAGATTCCATGGGACTTCTAATCCCACCTAACGAGCCCCTCCTGATCAGGTTCGCGAGGGTGGATTCTGACACCGGCGACGGAGAACGCTGGCAGATCTCTAGATCTCCTCATTCTCATCGTGGCCTTTTTGCCGGCCGGGGCGCAGAGGCTTGGGGCAGGCCCACCGGCCCATGCTGCTCTGGGCACCAGCTTCCATCACTGCCAGGCGATTCGCAGGCCTGGGTTCTGGGCTGGCCCATCTGGAGCAGAGATCCCTCATCCTTTGTAAACGTGCTCTTTGAAGGAGCTGAAAAGGTTAATGGGGCTTCTGCAGGCTCCCGGCCAACTGTCAGGGAGTGGCTGGGGCGGCCGCCACTTGCAGCTCATTAGGTACGTGGCAGGTAGATGAGCAGGTGGCATTATTTCACTGCTCAGGCCACGAAGCAGCCCCAGGCCACCCCGCCAGCTCTGCAGATACCTCTGTCGTTTTGCCGCTGGCTCAGCTCCTGTGCACGCGCGGTGCACCTGCTCTGTGCCTGGCTGGGGCTGGGTCGAGGGAGGGGAGCTCAGAAGCAGCTCAGCTCTTTCCAGGAGCTCCTAGCAGACAGGAGAGACCCCAGCAAAACCCCTAATCACCATTGAAAGGGCTTGCCCGCCCATCCCCACTCCCTCCAGCAGGCACAGAGCTGGGAACCAAAATTGTCATCTGGTGACAAAGATCGCAAGCCAACAGGGATGGGAGCAGAGACAGAAAGAGCCTGGGGTCCACCAGGGCCCCCTTGAGCAGTGGAACTAACACCAGTACTACCTACCTTTAGGCTTCTTGCTAAGTGAGAAAAAAAAAAAGCCTCATTTGTTGTAGACGATGCTCGCTGGGTTTGCTGTAACTTGCCTCCAAGATCATTCCTAATTTATAAGATCATGTACTGGCCCACAGAGGAGATCTGAACACATCGTAGACGTTTAAAGCTCTGAGCCACATCCTAAACACCGCAGATCTTCTCTTAGGTGCACTCAGGCGACCCAGGACTGACCACTGCCTCCTCCATGACCCCTCTCCTGACCTTGGCCATCCCTTGCCCAGAGCGGTTCACCCCGTTGCCACATACACGTGTAGCACGCCATCAGGCTGTGAGCTCCTGAGCCCTGGGGCCCAGCACGGAGCCAGCATGGGAAGGAGATCAGAGGCTGTTTGAACCACTAGATGAGGTGCCTGAATGCATGGGATCACCCTTTCTCATTCTGGGAGTCTGTAAGTCTTAGCTGAAGCTGGGGATAGTGTGGGCAAAGTTGGGAATTCAGCTGGTGGTGAGCCAGGAGGCTGGTCCCCTGGGGAGTGAAAGGCCCTGACGTGTAGCATTTGCCAATTTCCTTGGTATAAATACTCCCACCACGGCCAGTTTCAAACCGCCAGATGTTCAAACACCAACTCACAAAATTGCTTGAAAATTTAACAGTTGGTTCTTGCAAGCCAGTACAAGCCAGCTTCAGCACACAGCTCACTTCCACTCCCTTCCTTCCTTCTTCCCTCCCTCCATTCTTTCTTCCTTTCTCGCGTTCCCTCCCTTCCTCTGTCTTTATTTTTCTCCTCAAGCGTTTTCTGAGGCCCCACCAGTGCCTCTCAGGAGCTCTCTGGGAGCTGGGCCCCTGGTGGAGGTATTAATCACCTGCTCTTCTGGAGGAGCAGATGGTCCTGTCCATAGAAACAACACAATCGTTCAATAGACGTGAACTATTGTACTTCAGTGGGGAAGACACAGCGGTCAGAGAAGGGGCTCCTGCTCTAGCTTTGGGGGAGGCAGTTAGGACAGCCTGAAGGAAGGAAGGGGCAACTCCAGTGAGACTCCAGAAAAAGGGAGCTTTGCCTGGCAGAGGGTTGAAGATGGGGAGAGTGTCACTCCCAGCAGGGGGACCTGGGGAACCTGGACATCTGTGATGGAGACTGGGAGGAGAGGGGTGCAGGGGGTGGGCAGTACCAGTACAGCGAGGGGCTTGGCCTGTCCCAAGGGCGAGGTGAAGCTATTTCTTTTAAAGTGGGGCACCAGCAGATTGGCATTTTAATAAGCTTCCCCTGAGTACAAAAAGGAGGTGGGGCAGGAAGGCCGTGGTTGAGGAAGAGAGAAGGATGCAGGCCGCATTGCTGAGATGGCTGTGCCGCAGGCTCAGGACCGCAGCAGACATGGCTGGGGCGGGGGAAGGAGGGTCAGCCAGCTTGGCCCCTGGGTGGATGCTGTACCTTCTTCCAAGATGGGGATGGGGGCTGGAAATGGGAGGAGGAGCAAGATCTGGGGGAAAGAAGAAAGCTCTGGCCTGCCTGGGCCCTCATCTCCTCCTGGCGTCCCCCCTTGGGAAGTTCTGTTTCAGGACCATAGCCTGTCATCCGCTTAGCAGGGAAATGAATGAGAAACTGATCAGATAGGTGCTGGCGGGATCTGTGTGTGAGGGAGGGGCGGGGGAGCTGCAGGGTCCCAGCACGCTGGGGTGCTGGGAGGGTACCCCTTGACACCAGCTGGGAAATGCAGGAGCCCCCCATGTGAGACACAGAAGAGCTCCAGGCTGAGAGGACTCTGAACATCAGGGAGAAAAATGGGCCTGAAAGTGAGCTACCTGGGGCCCTTTGGCCGGGACCCCGTGGCCGGGCTCTGATATGCACCCCCGACACCCTGCATTTGGGGGTGGGGGGGTGCAGGGGTGGTGAGAAGACCCGCTCCAGGCTGTTTTCCTGGGCACACGAACACAGCCATTCCCCAGGCCAGACAGGTACACAGGATGAATAAGGCCGACACAGTCTCCCCGGGGGGGTGCAGCCAAGCTAGCCTCGCGGACGGAACCATCAATCACATCCCCTAATAGCTCTGCAGGCTGTTGCTCCCCCCACCGAATTTAAAGTGAGGATGCAGGCCGCCGGAGGCAGGAGGATGCCGCAGCCCTTAACCGCCATAATTATGAAGTCTTCATGGAAAGAGATGCTTATCGTATATGTTAAGTGAGCAGAGCAGGAGGCCAGATGCCCTGCCTGTGTGCGCACAGCCGTGGGCATAGACGCCTGCCTGGAAACAGGGGCGGGGGGGGCGCAGGAGAGCTGCCGCTTCCAAGGTGGGGATGGGAGTGGACAGGCAGGGGCTCTTGAACAATTCAAAACCGCGCTTAGTAACATTGATGCCTCATCCTTTTATTAAAAATTGTGTCTTCTTTTTCTGATTACAATAGGGGATCGGCTCACTGTAGAATCTGTGGGAAGCGTATGAGTACAAAGAAGAAAATTAAAATCCCGTGGAGTCCCCATCCAGAGGCAGCTCACTGGGGTGAATGCTCTTCAGTGGTTCTGCTCCCACAGCTCTGTGGCTCTGTTTGGTTTGGGTTGTTTTACGCTATGGAGATGATTCATTATATTTTTAATATGTATTTTGAAGTAAGTGACCAGTCTCAGGTGTGGGGCTGAAATGATCATGTAAATTCTGTAGTAAATCCAATATATGAGGGGAGATAGGAAAAGAGTTTACACAGAGAAAATCATTATAGGCCTCTGGCCCCCAAACCTGGGGAGGTCGACCATCTGTTTTGGGTGCACTTCAGGAGCCCCTCAGGCGTGCGGGGTTGACACCGGGAGCCGTGGAGGCGACCCATCTTACCCTGGGCTCCAGAGTCCCGAGATGCAGAGACAGTGCTGGTGGAAACACTGAGGGTCCCTGGGACTTGCAAAGGTCTGGTAGAGCTGGAAGCTCCCTTCCAACTGTGGTTCTCTGAAACTTAGAAAGGCAGGGACATGCCGAAGGTTTGTGATGCCTTTGTCCTGGAAAGGCGTTCTGGGTTGGGGGTGGTTGGGTGTTGGGGGGCCAGATTAAGCAAAAGCATGGCGGCCTGACTGCCCCTAGTCCAGCTGGTCGGGAACCAGGTTGCTTTTTTTTTTCCCTGGTGCTTTCCATCTTGTATGCCCAACTCCCTCTTTGAAGGAAAAAGACCTGTTTTCCAGGATGACTGCCCACTCTTCCTTCAAGCGCCAGTGCCACTTCCTCCAGGAAGCCCTCCTTGGTTTCTCAGACCGAGATAAGCTCTCCTACTCCAGGCCTGCAGCACTCACTGCTATTGAGATGCCTGAGCCGCGTGATTGATTTTTTCATGTGTGTCTCTCCTGCTACTCCCACCACTAGACTCTAAGCCCATGGCCCCGGGGCTGGTTTGCTCATGGTCCGCAGCACCAAGCCCAGTGCCTACCTGCAAGGAGGCCAGCGCTTGAGGAACAGAGTTCACAGTCTCCACCACCTGTCAACCCACTTTAGAAGTAGAGAGGATTGGGGGCCGGGCACTCGCAAATCCTGCCCCACTGGACCCCGGGCCTCTGCTCACCCTGTGGCTCTAAGCTACCTTGTTGCAAAGTTCTGGGCATGAAGACGAAGTTTCTAGCGACTCCGACTTTTTATTTCTTTTTTTTTTTTTTTTTTATCTGGTGACCTTTCCATGTAATTAAAAGGCAGCTATTCCAGGAGACGAGGCAGCCGGAAGCAGAGACGCTGCTCTCTGTGTACGTGTGTGGAAATTTATTGTCTGGAGCACAGAATTCTGCTTGAGGCTCCTGTGCCAAAGCTCCTGCTGGCTCCCTCGGGGGTACCGACCCCGGCCCAGGGAACATCCCCCGCTGCAGACCTACTGTGCGCCCAGCAGGGTCCATGTCTGTGCTCACTGACCCTCAAGCCGCCCCCAGTGTATACTCTTTTTAGGAAAGTGGTTCTCCTGAGGGCCCACCAGTCTGGTGACATCCACCAGGTCTGCTTCACCTGGAAGGCCCCAGGGCTGATGGGCTGTGCCCTCCCCACCCCTGCTGGATTCGGGTCCTCAGGCCTTTGTCCTGCAGCACAGAGGACCCCCGGGCCAAAGCATAGTCCTGCCTTCTTGCAGCTGGAGTCTCACGTGGCAGCTCCTTCTTAGCTTGCTTGTTGAGGACCGCCCCCCTCACCCGAGAACTAGAGGCACCGTCAAGGAAATGCGTGTGCAGCTTAGGGAAACGGGCACAGCCCAGAGCAAGATGGGTGCAGCCCTCACCAAGGAGAGCTGGGCTCAGATGCTGGCACCCACACCTCAGTTCACCATGTGGCTCCAGATGAGACCCCGCACCCCGCTCCCCCTCCGCCCATCGGGGCCTAGCCTGCTCCCTCCACTCTGGCCGAAGAATCCTGGGAAAGTTACATTCTGGACAGAAATCCTTCCTTGGCTGTGTCTTCCCTGTGCTGGGGTTGGGGCCCCTCTCTTCCCTGTGTGGCTCTACTCAGCACCTCCCGAGAATGCTACCCCTCCCTCCAGTTGCTGGGTCCCTGGGCGGAGGGTCTGGGGTGGGGGGTCCTGAGGCCCCGGAGCCCCCTGCCCAGCCAAGCCTCCACCCTTTGGCTCCCCGCAGCTGCAGCTGCTGAGGTTAATGAAGGAGGCCTGGCCCCCCGCCCAGCTCCCCCCTGTGCCACGGAGAATTGCAATTTAGCAAGTTCGTCAAATGCCGAGGCAGGGGCCCAGAGCCGCATCTGTGACATCAAGGCGTCCCAGCGGTACCGGGGGGCCTCCCGGTCCCCATCCGCCTCTGCACCCGGCCCGCTTCCCACAGGCCTGGATTAGGCCCCGGCAGCTGGGCGGGGGCGGGGGCCCGGGGAGCAGGGGGCCTCCGGGCCGGGGGCCCAGGCGGCGGGGCCCTGGGCCTCTCTGGCCCAGCCTTGCCACGTGGTCCCTGGTAGGGTGCTGCGTCCCTGGGCTTGGGCATCCCATCTCGAAAGGGAGGTGGGGTCCTCTCGCCAGTCCGTGGGACCCTGGAGCCGGCGGTTACACCCGTGGCAGCCCCCAGGCCCACACAGAGGGGCTGGGGGAAGGCTCTGACAGTTGGGGAGCAGCTCGGGTCACTCGGGGAAGGGCGAGTGGAGACGTCACTGGGGCCTCATCGGGCAGGAGTGCTCCGGATGAGGGCGGCGGTCAGGGTCTGTGCTGGGCTGAGGAGTAAACAGGGCCCAGGCCGGAAAGACAGGATCCGGGGCCTCCTCTCTGCTTGGAAACCAGGAATGTGGTGCTTGGAGCAGCCTACGTGGCCCATGAAAGTGTCTGTAAAGTGCACTAGGCGTTTCCGTGGCCACGAATGGCCCCTTCTCTGACAGCAACAGCACAGGCTTCAGGAGCCACAAGGCTGAAGGGCCCAATCAATCACTCCCTCCAGACCCCTTGGGGACCAGAGGTTCTGCAGACCAGAATCCCACACAGAGACTTGCTTGCCTGCCGGGATGGAGAGCTCACTACCTCACTGGGGAGCCTGTTCCTTCCTGGAAGAGTTCTCATGGTTAAGAAAGAACTTTCCAGGACTGCACTTGGGCCCCAGTGCATCTGGAGACGGCAACCTGACCCTCCCAACCTCTTTCCTCCCGACCAAGTCGCCAGGCTTCTTTTATCTGCTCCTTGCATGATGCCTGTCAGTGCCTCCCTCTGGACAGGAGTCATCTGTCAGCTTCTCCCAGGACTGAGCGTTAGTACCCCAGCTACAGTCTGCAGCAGACTCTCACCTTCCTAGCTAGCAAGACCATGCTCCTACTAACGAGACCCTCGGTGTGTGTGTCTGATGGACCCATCACTCTGTTGAGTCCTGCGCAGAGTGGTATCGGTCATTCAGCTGGTGATAGTGGATGAAGCAGGGGGCCGCCCTGCGCTGCTTGGGGAAACTGAGGCCCAGAGAAGAAGGCCCCTGCTCAGCTGCCCACCATGGCATCATCGACAGGACTGGGGAAAGCTCTAGGCCTCCCGCCTGTGCTTCATCGAGACACAAAAGGGCCTCCATCCACTTCCCCCGCCCCTCGCCCCCGCCGCTGCCTCCCGCCTTCCTCTGTGCTCCCGCCCGCCCGCGTTTCCTGAGAGCCTCTTGGCTGAGCCAGAGAAGGTGAGGCCCATGGCCTTCAGATGCTCGTGATTACGGGTAGAGGGGTGAGCACAGGGCAGGAGGGGCCTGGGCCCCACGGCCTGCGCCCTGTTCCAGGGAATCAGTGGCGCCGAGGGGCTTGGGGGCCGAGGTCCTGCACAGCTGACCCCGTCCAGCTTGCTCTGCAGGCTCTGGGTGTTTCCAAGATCGCTGGGCCTGCACATTCCTTTCTGCTGAGGGAACTCCCGGCAAGCGTGGAGAGGCACCGGCCAGCTCCAGGAGGGTTTGTGGTGGGAAAAGGAAAGAAGCTCGCGTTGGACGCTAGGCGCTAATGTGCACCAGGCGCCCTTGGGCGGTGCGGTGGGGGTCTTTCCTGTGCCACTTGGGGAAGTGGGCACCGCGCTCTCCTTCCCTTGCTGGGGGCGAGGGGAGGGGCGGCGACCTGAGGCAGCGGGTGACGATGGCTCCTTCTTCCGGGATGTCCACAGAAGACTTAAGTCACAGAGGGGCCCAGTTCAGTTCCCAGAGCCCGTGGGTGCCTGCCGAGCCCACTGTCTGCGTCCCCAGCCCCAGGGCGAGGGTCTGGCAGGCCTGGGATTTGAACCTGAGTCCGTGAGCCAGGGCAGCCCCTCCATGGTTGGGGGTGAGGGCCCCTCTGTTGGGGAGGGACCGCCTTTCCTGCGTTGCCACCAGCCCGGTCCCCGGCCTGAGGCTCCCTTCGAGGAGGCAGTGGGTGTGGGGGCTGTGCACCCCCACCCCTCAGGCCTTAGTCCCGGCCTAGAACATTCCGTGGTGTGAAGCTGCAGCTTGGCCGCCTCCCGCCTCCACACCCCTGCCAGAGGCCGTGCGGGTGTCCTATGGGCAGGCTGCCGCCGCCGCCACAGAGGCCTGGCCGGCAGCCCTCGAGTTTCCACCAACTAATAATTTTTACAAACCTCCAGTCTCGTAAAAAAGTGCACAGTGGCCTGAACAACCTTGGCTGGGAGCCTTGTGGGAGAGCGGAGGCATGGAGGCTGGGGAGCGGCGATCTCGGCCAGAGGCCGCTTCCTGCCTGCACCCCCTCTTGGTCCCTCAGGCTGCAGCCCTGGGCCATCCCCCGCCTCGTGGCCCTTCGGAGAAAGGCTGCCCTGCTAAGCGGCCCAGGGAGGTCTCCTCTGTGCCGCCCCCATGCCCTCCCACCTCGAGCTCTGGGCTCCCTGCCGGGAGCTGCCTGTAACCCATCCCTGAGCTCGCCTTCTGCTGAGCACAGGCCTTTTCGCATGTGCTGCTCCTTCTGTTCACAATGCCCTTCCCTCACGCCATCAGGGAAGTGGAGATGGTGTCGCGTCCTCATCCCAGAGGGTCTCTCGTGTCCAGGGGTCTTGAAGGAAGGGACATGTGATCCATCTGTGCCCCGATGGCCTCCAGACAAGGGGAAGGGGTGTTGAGATGAGAAGGGAGGCAGAGTGGATGCCTGGAGCCCCTAAAGCCAAGCACCCCTATGGTCCCGGGAGCTATGGGGGGGCTCCTTGATGGAGGGATGGGGGCTGGGCAGGGGGGTGGGCGGATGGGCAGGGAGGGGAGTCAGGCAGAGTGGTGGGATGGGGGAGTGGGTGGGCTGGAGGGAGGTTGCTGAGGCAGAATTTTCAAGACTAGAGATTAGCTGGAAATGAAAAGACGCTTGCTCCTTGGAAAAGAAGCTATGACAAACCTAGACAGCGTAGTAAAAAGCAGAGACATCGCCTTGCCGACAAAGGTCCATATAGTCAAAGCTAGAGTTTTTCCGGTAGTCATGTATGGATATGAGAGTTGGACCATAAAGAAGGCTGAGCACCGAAGAATTGATGTTTTCAAGCTGTGGTGCTGAAGAAGATTCTTGAGAGTCCTTGGGCTGCAAGGTGATCAGATCAGTCAATCCTAAAGGAAATCAACCCAGAATATTCATTGGAAGGACTGATGCTGAAGCCGAAGCTCCGATGCTTTGGCCACCTGATGAGAAGAGTCGACACGTTGGAAAAGACCCTGATGCTGGGAAAGATTGAAGGCAGGAGGAGAAGGGGATGACAGAGGATGAGATGGTTGGATGGCATCACTGACGTGATAGACATGAGTTTGAGCAAGCTCCGGGAGACAGTGAAGAGCAGGGAAGCCTGGCATGCTGCAATTCATGGGGTCACAAAGAGTCGGACACAGCTGAGTGAGTGAAGCGCAACAAAAGGGATTACCTGGACCTGAGGGACGAGGGAGGTGGGCAGGTGGAGGCTGGAGAGAGCTTTCTGGTTTGGCCCTTGATCCCAGGAGAGAGGGGTCCCGCGTCACAGGTGCTGGGTGTGTGATTCTGTGGTGCTTGGTGGTGGAAGGGTCTACACAGTAGGTGGGCCCCTGGGGTAAGCTTGGGCCTGGGCTGCAGATGAAGCCTGAGATTCCTGGGCACACAGCCTGGCGGAGGGTAAATGCTGGGCAGGATGCCTATCACAAAGAGAGGGCTGGGCACGAGGCTAACCCTTGAGGAGAGTCTGGGAGGGTCTCCAGAGAAGCCTGAGGAGACCCGAGTGGGTCCCCAAGACAAGAGAAGAGAGTGTTTGAACAGGCAGGAGTCAGCCCCTGGGGGGTGGGCAATGACAGGATCCATGAGGGGTATCCGTCAGACTCTGGGGTCATGGGCATCCTTGTTGGGGGGCAAGAGGATATATGAGCAACACAAGGGAAAATGGGGGCGGGAGGGGTAAGCCCCCCACCCTGTGATCCTGACTCTCAGATGAGCCCCTGTAGGGGGAAGATTCACTCTGGCCCCTCCCAGCCCCTCCAGCAGCTGCCAGGGACTCTCTGTCAGGGGCTGAGGTCTCTGAAGGACCCAGAGAGGTCCCAGAAGGACCCAGAGGCAGCTGGGGTCTTGGATGAGGGGGGGGTTGTGGTCCCCTGCAGGACGGGAGAACAGCTTGTGCTCCCCAGGCGTGGTGAACACCCACCCGCAGGTTTCCCCCCGCCTGTGGGAGGTGGTCAGTGACCCCTACCCTGGGGGGCCGCCCGTAGCTCCAGATGGGGACTTAGCGCTTCCGGCGTGGGAGGCCCGCTTCGGGAGCCTGATTTATGCGCCTGGCCCTCAGTGCACGCAGCTCTGGCTCTTCTCTAAGTGCGTGTTCAATCAAATTAAAAGTGCCGGAGGCCGGAGGAGCCATCAATTACCTGAGTCTCTTGGCAGCTATCCCCAGGCTCAACGTGCCTGAGGGGCTGGGAGCCACGTTCCTCTCCTCCCACCTGCAGGGTGGCTGGAGCAGAGGCTGACTGGGCCTCCAGGATGGCCTCAGTGTGCCCATCTGTAAATGGGCACTCTGGGTATGGGAAAGCGGGACTGGAGGCCTGTGCCCCCCGAATCTTGGTTGGGGGGTGTCTGTAGTGCCTTGCCTGCTGCCAAGACTTCTGGGGAGTCTTGTCCCAAGCAAGGGTCTTTCTGCAGCCGACCTCAAAGACAGGCGCCCCAGGACCCTGGGACCCCCGGCAGAGCTGCCGAGAGGGAGGGAGCCAGGGCCCCACCTCCTGTCCTCGCTGGGTGTCACTGCCCGCTGTGCCTCAGTTTCTCCTTTGGACATCTCTCTCCAGCGTCAAAGAGGGGTGTTGGTGCGAGAGGCTCGACTCTGCTCCCAGCTTCAGACCTATTGTAAAAACCCCCTTTGTGTTTGTATCCCTGTATTCACAACAGCACTTGTTACAAATACACAGCAACAGATAAACAAAATGTACTCCATCCCCATGGTGCATTATGTTCAACCTTAAAAAGAGAAGAAAATCCCGACGCAGGCTGCAACCTCAATGAACCTGGAGAACGTGATGCTCAGTGAAATAAACCAGACAAAAGGACTCATGTCGTAGAATTCCACTTACATGAGGTACACGGGGGCGGGCGATTTCCTAGAGACAGGAAGTAGCAAGGTGGTTTGCAGGGGCTGGGTGGGGGGGGGGGCGTAGGGCGGAGAGTCGCTGTTTAATAGGGACCAAGTTCCAGGTCGGGAAGATGAAAACATTCTGGGTTGGGTGGTGGGGATGGTTGTACAACCATGAGAATGTACTGAAAGCCACTGATCCATACACGTGAAAGTGGTTAAGACGGCGAAATTTATGACTTGTATATTTCACCACATTTGAAAAAAAAATCGAGATTTGTGTCTCATGAAGCATTGATTAAACCAGCGTGCCTCACAGTCCGGAGAGCCTCACAGTATGCCTGCCATTCTTTTCTCCTCCCATTCACACAGGCGTGCTAAGTCACTTCAGTCATGTCCGACTCTTTGGGACCCCATGGCCTGCAGCCCGCCAGGTTTTCTGTCCATGGGATTCTCCAGGCAAGTACACTAGAGGAGGTTGCTGTGTCCTCCTGCGGGGATCTTCCCAAGTCAGGGATCGAACCCGCGTCTCCTCTGTCTCCTGCCTTGGCAGGCAGGTTCTTTACCACTAGCACCACCTGGGAAGGCCCCCTCCCTTCAGGCTTGCCGGTAAAAACCTCTTCCTTAGGGAGTGGTCCGAGAACGAAGCCCGGATGTCCTGGCATCCAGCCCAGAGCTCCTGGGAAGTGGCCTGCTGAGGCTGGCTTGGGGAGAAACTGCAGTAGGTAGGGGTCTTGGCGACACGCTTCCAGCTGGAAAACCGCACAGAACTCTCGGAAGGCCATCCACCTGGCCCAGGTCAGTGCAAACCAGACAGTTATTGGCTGGACCGAGTCATGCAGTCTCGTCGGCCCTGACAATATCAGATGCTTCTGAGACCTCTGCTGTCCCTCTGCTCAGCTGACACCAGCCTTCAGAGAACAAGCAAGCCGGAGGATGGAATTAATTTCCCAAAATTGAATGTTATGTCGCCAAGCCACCTCAGGATCTCTTGCCAGGGAGGAAGGAGAAAGAAATGGCCATTTGGTCCTCGCTGGGTCTTGATAGCCTGTTGCAGCTTGCACTCAAATATTTAGTTTGGGGATGAAATGTATGAAATTGTCTTCTCTGTAGTGCAGAGATGATAGACTCTAGGCAATTTTATATGGTTCTATCTATTCAAAATAACTATGAGCATATTGTTCCAGAGCAAAAGGGAGAAAAATACCTCTGTATCTACTTTCTGGGGGATGCGGTATTCCTGAGACTCACAATAGATGGTTTTGCATCCAGTGAATTAGCCAAACGCAGTCAATCCTTGAACGACACAAGAGTTAAGGGTGCCGACCCTTCATGCGAAATCTGCATGTGACTCCCAGTGGCCCCTCCGTATCCATGGTCTCTCTGTATCTGAGGTTCTGCATCAGAGCACATGACCAACCTCAGATCACGTAGTAAATAGTATTTACTATCGAAAAAGGGGACTTCCTAGGTGGCTCAGACAGTAAGGAATCTGCTTGCAATGCAGGAAACTAGCATTCAGTCCCTGGATTGGGAGGACCCCCTGGAGAAGGGAAGGGCAACCCACTCCAATATTCTTGCCTGGAGAGTTCCATGGACAGAGGAGCCTGGCGGGCTGCAGTCCACGGGGTTGCAAAGAGTTGGACCCGACTGCGCCACTAAGCACATTCACAATAAATCCTGACTCTACTGGGCTGGCCAAAGAGTTCACTTGGGTTTTTCTGCTAGTAGTGAAGAACCCGAATGAACCTTTTGGTCAGACTTTTTTGCCAACCCAGCAAGTAGACTTTCGAAGATCAAACCTATGTTGTTTAAGGGTTAACTGCATATACATTTAATGACAACCTCAGAGACACACTTGTCAGAAGGACACCAGGAAATGTGAGACTAACATGGGCCCTTACAGAGATGAGTATAAACTATGGACAGAGTTATAAACATGCTGATGCCTGTTGGTCTTGAGACTGTACTTTTGGAAACGTGTTCCTAAGAGACAACCCCCACACACAAGAAACCCTGTCCTATGTTAGTGGGAAGGTAAATTGGTACATGCACTATGGAAAACAATACAGAGATTGCTTAAAAAACTAAAAATAGAGCTACCATCTGATCTGGCAGTCCCGCTCCTGGGTATATATCTGGGAAAAACAAAAGCACTAATTTGAAAAGATGTATGCACCCTGATGTTCATAGCAGCACCATTTTCGATAGCCAAGACATGCAAGCAGCCCAACTGCCTATCAGCAGATGACTGGGATGAAAGGGTGTGGCCCCCCCCCTCCACACACACACACTGGAGTATTGTGTGTGCTGCAACTGCTTAGTCACTGAGTCGCGTCCGACTCTTTGTGACCCCATGAACTATAGCCTGCCAGGCTCCTCTGTCCATGGGATTCTCTAGGCAAGATACTGGAGTGGGTTTGCTATGCCCTCCTCCAGGGGATCTTCCCAACCCAGGGATCGAACCCAGGCCTCCTGCCTTGCAGGCGGATTCTTTACCATCTGAGCCACCAGGAGATGCCATACACACACTCACATGTACACACGCATGCACACACACACGCTGGAATATTACTCAGCCATCAAAAGAATGAAATACTGCCAATTGAAGTCCTGTGGGTTGACCTAGAGAGCATTATGCTTAGTGAAATAAATCAGACAGAGACAAATACTCTAGACTGTCACTTACATGTGGAATGCACAGGAATGTGTATGCAGAGCAGAGACAGACCCACAGACCTAGAAAACAAGCCGTGATTGCCAAAGGTGGAAGGAAAGGAAGGAGAAACAAATTAGGGGTATGGGATTAACAGATACAAACTACTGTATATAATATAGACGAGTAACAAGGATTTACTGTATAGCACAGGGAATTATAGCCATTATCTTGCAATAACCTATAATGGAATATAATCTACAAAAATACTGAATCATTTCACTCTACACCTGAAGCTAACACAATATTGTAAATCAATTATGCTTCAATTTTTTTTTAAAAAGGAAAACCACCCAAGAGAATCAAAACTGCATTTTCATGAAGATGTTCACTGCAATGCGAGTCAGGCTCTGGAAAAAACAGACATGAGCCTTGGCTTCCAACAGGGGGATAAACCGAACCCCTAATGAGCCCTAGAGAAGCAGAAGCTGGTGTGTTTCAACGCACAGCTGGGTGGTGCCCAAGCCCCCTGGGGAGGGAAGACACCACCCTTGGTGACCCTGGCACGGGAAGGTTTTCCTCCAAAGACTGTCACTCGGGTCGGTTGCCCTGCAGTTAAAATACGTCAGTTTCTCTATTCCAGACTGGAAGCTTCAGGGACTAGACCAGTGTGCGTGTCTGTGCGCGTCCACACACTTTTTTATAAACTAGAAAATGGAGATGGCTAATGAAACACGGCAAGATGAAAAAGCAGAGAGCAAGCGAGGTCGTGCCTGTGACTGTGGTGGGCAGAGCGCAGACGAGGCGGGTGCGGCGCAGTGGATCGGAGGTGGCGGGGTGGTGGGGGTGGGGGGCTCACACCGCTGCTTCTCCCTCTTGTCAAAGTTGACTTTCCTGCTTGGTGCTCCTATAACTCTTTTTTTAAGGTAAAAAAAAAAAAAAAAGAAAGCTGCAGCCACTCTGTGCTCAGACTTGTGGGGTGGCCTCATACTTCCCACACCTGCCAGAGCTCCTGTGATCCCTCCTAGGACCTCTCAGAGCCTTGAGGGGACCGAATGCTGCTGCCCCCTTCTACCTCAGTGCCCCCCACTGCTGCCGTGACCCCACCACGCATAGGGGGTGGGGACAGAGGGAGAAAGAGGGCCTACTAGAGGGGCCTGGGGCTTGCGTCTGGAGTGCAGAGTTTACCCCCGACTGTCGGGACGTGCTGTCTCCCCTACCTGTGCCAGTGACATCTCGTGTCTCCTCCCCATCAGCTGTCTTCTCCAGGCCTGCAGCTCCTTGTGGGGAGGGGTGGGCTGACTGCCCCCAGCTGGCAGCCTCCTCCTGGTCCTGGGGTCCTAGGTGCCCTCCTTCCTCCCTGGATGCCTTGGACCAGTCACTGCCCAGGGTCCTGGAGCCCTGGGTGGGCTGGTGCGTTCAGGCACGTGCTCTCTGTCTCGGGCCTCCCTTCTGGATCTGACATTCGATGCCTTTTTTTATCCTAAGGGAGATGGATTAGCCCCAGGAGAGAAATAGAAAGGACCTCTGTGGGGGCTGCTCCCTGAGAGGCTGCCAAGGATCGGGGAGCGGAGGAACTGATATCCGAGGAGCTCTCTGTGCTGCTCGGGGCCTCCCCCAGCGGGGGTCCCCAGGGCCCACCCCCTGACTCCCTTGTGAGCACCATGTCTGGAGCGGTGGCAGCAGCCGCCGTGTGCCTCAGGGCTGCAGGACAGGGAGGCGAGGCCGGCGCACGGAACCCTCAGAACCTGTCAGTTGCAGACGTGCCTGAGCTCATCGTCAGCCATGAGGAATGAAGGGTCTCTCTCAGGCAGGCGCCAGAGAGATTCTCCAGCGGCCTCCAGTGACCTTGACGTGGCCAGCTCCGAGGGCTGCCTGGGTGACTAGTTCCAAAAGCTCCCCAGGAACGTTTCTGGCTCCACTGGCCCCTGTCCAGGCCCAGAGCCCTGAGGACACCTGGAGACATCCCCGCCTCTGGCTTGTATGGCACAGCACCATCAGCTTGGCCTCTAGGGTGCCCTTGACCGTTTGCCTCTTCAGCCCCGCAGCCATATCCTCTGGTTGGGGCCGCATCCTTTCCCACCTGTACCACCTCCCAGGTGGCCACCAAGCTCAGGTCTCAGGTCCACTCTGAGCCTGGGCAAGCTGTCTAGACCTCCACTCTGACCATGCCCCTGCCCTGCCCACAGCCCCCGACCCAGCAGCCTCAGGGTACGGGCCTGGGCCTTGCGTCCACGGCCCTCTTGACTCGCCCCTTCCTTGAGCTGCATCACTGGCTCCTCCTGTTGTCCAAACGTTCAGGCCTTTGCCTCCCCCACCCCTTGCTAACCTCCCCTGCCTGGTTACCTGTATCCCTCCAGAAACTCGGCTCACATGTCCTCTCCTCCAGAAAGTCTTCTCTGACCACCACCCTCATAAAACTCATCCTCTCCACTTGTGACCCCACCTCCACCCCAGTCTGAATGAGTTTAGTTTGGAGCAGCAGTCAGTTAGGATGAGCAGGCGGCAGTGAATGAATGAATGAGTGAACAAATGAGTGAGTGAATGAATGAATGGGTGAGTGAATGAATGAGTGAACAAATGAGTGAGTGAATGGATGAATGGATGAGTGAATAAATGAATGAGTGGGTGAGCGAATGAATGAATGGGTGAGTGAATGAATGAATGAGTGGGTGAGCGAATGAATGAGTGAACAAATGAGTGAGTGAATGAATGGATGGGTGAATGGATGAATGGGTGAGTGAACGAATGAGTGAACAAATGAGTGAGTGAATGGATGAATGGGTGGGTGAGTGAATGAATGAGTGAACAAATGAGGGAGCGAATGAATGAGTGAATGAACAAATGAATGAGTGAATGCATGAATGGGTGAGTGAGTGAATGAGTGAGTGAATGACCATGTGGATGCTTGAGCTTAGAGGTACCTCCACAGGGCTTAGGGGTGCCAGGGTGCAGCCCCCAGGCCTTTCTCCCCAGGATCCTTCATGACAACACTGGCCTCTGCCTGCCTCCTTCCCTGGTGCCCCCTCCCCCAGTGGAAAGAGGAAGTGAGGCCTCTGGAGCTTGCGGCACAGCCGTGGCTCCGGCCTTCTCCTTTTCGTCCTGTCAGCGTGGGCCTGAAGGCTGGACCACCCCGGCCCCTGCCTCCCTGGCTCCGGAAGAGGGGCCAGGATTAATCGCCCTGCTTCTGGAGGAAGGATGGGGCCTCATGGCTGGTGAGGAGCTGCAAGGAGAGTGACCTGGTGTTACCTCCCTGGGGGGCCCTGAGGACACGCAGGGACGGTGAGGCGGGGGGCTGTGTCCCTGGCAGGGGGGCTACTCACTGCAGGCTCCCTCTCCCCTGCTTCTGCCAGGTACCCGTGAGCCACGCAGGGACCCACCCCCAGGGCGGCCGGCATTAGTATTCCCAGCACAGGCGCCTGCAAAGAAATGACTCACCCTCTGATTGACTAATTTGAAAGTAAGCTGTTTTTGCTGCAAGTGGGAAGGTTCGGTGAATCTTAAAAACTAAGCGATGGAGATTTTATTCCTCGTTCTAGACCTTTCCTTCTGCGGGGAAGGCGGCTCTGCCACAGCCTCTGTTTATCATAATAGAAATGTCTTTTGTTGGCTCACCTGCAGTGGGGCGCGGGTGAGACTCCAGTCTCAGCTCAGCTCCCACCTGCCTCGTGACCTCGGCGAGTTACTTAACCACCCCAGGATGCCAGAAACAGCTTATAGTAAGGATAAAGCCTCAGAGGAAACACAAAATGTGACTGGGGAGGAGGCCTGGGGCTACAGAAACAGGATGAGGCTTTGGCCCGTCCACCTGTCCATCACGACTCCTCTTGTGGGGTGGTGGGCTGCCAAGAGGGGGTGTGTGCCTCCACACGTCGGGGGGCTTAGAGTATGAGGGGGGTATTTCCCCTCAATTTACAAATGGGTAGCCGAGAGGCACAGAGAGGTTATGTGACCCACCTGTAGTCACACAGCTTCTAGGTACAGAAGGTGGGATTACAACCCTGGGACACCAGCTGCAGTCTGATTTCCCAGTTTCGGTTACCCCCTTGAGTTAGAGAGGTGGACAAGTGCTGGACCTTTGGAGCTGGACATCTTACCATTGTCCTGTGACAGGTGAGGCGTGAGAGATCAGATCTGAACACTCTGCAGGAAGCAGGGAGGCCCTGGAGGAGGCGTCCGAGGAGTGGAGGCTGAGAGCAGAAGGTGGTCGGGCTGGGGTGATGGCAGAGGAGAGAACGACGCAGCCAAACCTAGGACATGCCTCCAAGATGGACCTAATGGAACCCTGGCATGAATTAGGGAGGAGATGAGAAAAAGCACGGTCACAGGGCTTCCGAGAGTCTGGGTTGCACATGTCATCTTCAGGACCCTGACCGCTGCCCATGGCCGTCCATGCCTCATGGGCCTCCTGCCTCTCCTCTCTGACTCCCGGCTTTAGACATGCTCTCTAGGTATGCTGTCCATCAACAGCACAGACGGGGCAAGCCCAGGGAGAGGGACAGTGGCCGCCTCACCCAGGCCTCCGCTCATGCCTCCCAGGCACAGCGTGGGGACCGAGCAGGTCAGAGCATGAGTTTCCCGGAGCCTGGGCTCTCAGGTCACTGGGTAGGATGCCCTCTGCTCGCTCTGTGACTTTGGGAGAGCTGGTCAAACACGGTGTGCCTCCCCGCCCGCTGCTGTAAGTGGGGCCCCTACTGACAGCTGGGCATCATGTGTTCCCACCCTCGGCACTTCTCAGCCCTTTCAAGGACCACAGTCGCCATCTTCCTCCAGGGCTGAGTAAGAGGATGTGTGCACTGAGCCCGGGGCCCGACACAGAGGAGGCACTCGGTAAAGATGCGCTGTGACGTTGCTTTTTTCTTGCTCGCTGTGTGTCTTTGGGCAAGCAGATCTGCCTCTCTGAGATGCAGCTGTTTTTCGTCTGTGAAGCCGTGATAATGTGGTCCCTGTTTCCCAGGGTGTTCAGGAGGTCTTGACTAGGTGGCTCATATAAGACTCTTGGCACAGGGCCTGGCCCCTTTGAAATGCTCTATCAGGGTTCACTGTGATGATTATAAAGTGGCAGGGCTGGGACTAGCACCCGGCCTGGGGCAGGCTCACCCGCTTTGCAGCACCAGCCTCTTCTGCAGCCACCTCACCTTCCCTGGGAAGCTCTTTTTTCTCCAACAGCACAGTGATGAGCAGAAAATTGAAAAACTTCGTCAAACTAGCATATTACTTTCCTAGGGTCCCCCTCCTTCTCCCCCACCACCGAAACACGAGCCACAGATAACACCTTCCCAAATAGGTTTACTGAAGTCAACCCATTACAAGTGGGGACACGCTTGCAGATAACAGAAGCCTGTGAGTTCTTAATATCCTGCCCGGCATGCAGAAGGAATAAATGAGGGACGGAGGCGAGCCAGCCTTGACTGCAAATATTCTGTTGTGTCCTTTGGCCATCCATCAGCCCGTGTGTCAGGCAATGTCTCTGGCCCCGGGTTTGGGAAATATGGTCGCCATAGGGATGGAGTCAAATGCATCCTTTCAAAACAGATCTGCTTAAAATTCATTAACTTAGACAACTCCACCAGAAGAAGCAATCAATTCCTTGAACTCTATAATCATGCTTCTCACAGGGATCTTTTTGCCTCAGTGTCGGTTAAGCTAATAAAGGCTGTTTGGGTCCAGTGGAAAGAGAGGCGTGAGAGGGCACGAGGCACGGAGTCTAGCCTTGATGTTCTGTGTCCAGCTTGGACCCAATTACTTCCTGGTGTATTTGTCTCCTGAGTGAGTCATCCATCACGTCAGCCAGGGGTGGGGGTCTGCTCTGTCCCTGCTGGGCGCCGGGCAGGGGCCAAGGGTGCCAAGCAGCCCAGAAGCGGCGTCACTCACAGGGGCTCCAGTGAAGTGAGGAGATTCGGGGACAAGTGTCTGCGTTCACTCCCGGTGATCTCATTCTGCACGTGGCTGTAAATCCCACTTGCTCGCTGACGAGTCCGGAATTTACATCTGTAGCCCAGGACCTCCTCACTGAAACCCCAGACCCTGCAATCCCAAGGCCCACTCTCCCTCTCCACTGGCATGTCCAACGGGCATCTTTGCAAACTGGCTGCATCCAGGGACAGCCAGACCCACCTGGGGTGCTTCCCGCAGCTCAGGCTGGAGATGGAAGGTCCCTCTGAACTCTCCAACTCTCACATCCCGAGTCCAGCTTGTTGGGAAGCCCCGCGGGGCCTGCCTCCCGGGACCAACCAGACCCCAGCCGTGTCTCTGGGCCCAAGCTGCCTGCCCCACCGCATCTGGAAGACTGTCGAGCTCTCGGCTCCATTTGGAGGCTTCCAACCGCAGCTCTTTCGCCGTGGTGATGTCTTCTCCCACCTGATGAGCTGGACGCTGGCGTTCATCCGACCTGTCCCACCTGTTACCTCTGCCCCTTGTCACGCGTGGTGTGGACATGGGCACAGTCGGCCGCCTGCTCTCCGTGCCCCTGCCTCGTGATTCTCTTCCGGAAACTTCCACTCCATATTCCCCTTCCGACCACCGGTTCCCCTGGGACAGCCCCCCTGGCTATCCTTGGGATAGCTCAAGTCAAATTAAAATCTCCTTCTCATGCCCTTGCCTCCCAACCTGCTCTAACAGCATCACCCTCACCCCATGGTCCAGAGGGAAATTTGGGGACCCTGGGTGCCTTCCCACCCACCATCCATACCCCCTTCCCTCTGCCCCGTCCACTGGTCTCCCAGGCCACCGAGGCTTCTTAGCCACTGTCCCACCAGCCTGCGAACCCATGCGCCCTCCCCCAGCCCCCAGGTGCCAGCCAGGGCAAGAGCAGGGCTGCAACCTCTGGGATGGAGCGGCCACAGGGGTTGCCCAGTGCTGGTGCTGCTGGGAAATGGGGTACCACTTACACATTCGGCAAACCCCATTAAGACGCACAGGAGTGCAGCGTGGCCTCGGGACACGCGCAGCGAGCCTGGAAGCTTCCGGGCGGTGAGCCTCGCACTCTCTGTTGATACAATTCAGTTCGATCCACTTAACAAACATTGACCTGGTTCCTGCAGCGGATGCAGAGCATCAGGCCAGGCCCTGTGGGAGGCCCCGTCGCTGGCCCCGGGGCCCTCGGTTGCTGTGGCCTCTGCTGCCCCGCCAGTGCCCTGTTCCCGCTCCCCGGCCTCCTGCTCCTGTCCCCTCCTTCCCTCCTGTCTCCTCCTCTGCCGCTTCTGGGGGCTTCTCTGAAGACCCTCCGTGCCAGGCCCCTCAGTTCTCACAGTCAGCCCCGCTGGGTGGAGCAGGGCAGGAAGGGTAGGCGTCCTCAGGGTTCGCGTGGTGGCTGGTGGCCATGCTGTGATGTCTGAGGAATGGGGCTTCTGGGCTGGGAAGCTGCCTGGTCCAGGCACAGGGAGGGGGCCTGGGGGGCGTCCAGGCGACCAGAGCACATGGGGGCCCCAGAGGGCAGCAGTAACCACAAGGGGTCCCTTCACCGGCCATTGCTCCCGGCACTGCGATGGTGCGTGTTAGGACCTCTATGGGAAAAGAGGCCAGCAGCACGTGTGGCTGATGGAGGTGGGCCTAGAACAGGGGGCTCAGGGTTGGAGGGAATGCCCGTTCATCTCTGCCTCCTCCCGCGGCTCAAGGTCATAAGGACACAATTGCGAATAGACCCAGACTTCAGCTTACCACATGCCAGGCACCCATCCGGGCACCTTTGAGTGGCAAACTCGGAATGCCAGGGAAAGGGCTGCTAGTATCCCCGTTTTATGTATGGAGAAATGGAGGCACAGAGAGGTTTAGCAACTTGGCCAGAGTCACACAGCCAGAGATTGCCAGAGCAGGGATTCAAACCCTGGGGGAAGAGGACCCATAGGATGTTCAAGATGTGGGTGAAGAGGCTGAAACTGTCCCCACATGCCTCTGATAAGGGCAGGGTGGCCAGGGGTGGTGGGGCAGAGGCAGAAGCTCTTCGGCTCAGCTGGCCCTGTGGCCTGGCAATGCTGGCTGCGTGCGTGCTCAGCTGTGTCCACGTCTGCCACACCACGGACTGTTGCCCGCCAAGCTCCTCTGACCATGGAATTTTCCAGGCAAGGAGACTGGAGTGGGTTGCCTTTTCCTGCTCCAGGGGATCTTCTGGGCATGGAACCTGTGTCTCTTGCGTCTCCCGCTTTGGCAGGTGGATTCTGTACCACGGTGCCACCTGGGAAGGCCTTGGTGAGGGAGAGAAGTGAATCCTCTTAGCCATCTGTATCCCTTCATTTGCTCGTCCACCCACTTATTCATTCCTTCACCAACCAGAGTGAACACGGAGCGCTGGGGACGCAGGGATAACTCAGACACTACATGGCCCTTGCTCACGTCGCCACCCAGACATCGGGCTCCAGGAAGCTAGTGGCGTGATGAGAGAGTGCCCCTGGGGGCCTGTGGGCAAGGAGGAGAGGGGCAGGCTGAGACGCAGCTGGGAAAATGAAGCATCTCTTTTGTTCTGTCTGGGGGGAGGCTGAGAGCTAAACTGCCGGTGGAGGGGAGCAGGCTCAGACACCCTTGTGGCCCAGACTCACCCGCCTCCGACTTTGTTTTCCCTTGCCTCATCTCTCTCGCCCACTTCTAATTTATCTGACTGCTGTGGTGTCACTTCCTAAGCCCTCCTAAAGCCTCTGCAGAATGAAGTGGGGATAAATAACATCACTGCCGTCAGCCTCAGCCCAGTGGGACTGCCGTCAACCCCAGGCACATCTGCCCAGAAGGTGACCAGCAAAACTCGGAACATAATCAAGCCGAGACTCGATTTTTCTACTGTGGCCGGGGGACTGAAACTGTGTCCCTAGCCACAGCTCACCTCTTCTGCCCCGCAAAGTTGGCCAAACCGAATAAAAACAAATATATGTGGTGGAGGAAGTCAAATTGTTGAACAAGAGTATTCAGCCTTGAGAAACTGGCCTCCATGTCGACTGGCTTTCTGAGCCACTCACTATCATTAAGATGAAAAGGGATTCATTCATCTTATCTGTATTTTTGTCCTTTGCTGTATAGCATTTCCCCCGCCACTCTCTCCAAATAAAAAGCGCCACTTGACCCTGGGTTAGGGAGCAAGGGGACACCCCCCACCACCCTGGCTACCCGCCCCACCCCTCAGCTCACATCTTGAATGCAGAGCAACTTCCAAGACTGCGTCCAGTTTCTCTCCAGATTTTTCTAAATGATGAGGGTTCTAAACTCTGACAGTTGGGAAAACTGATCATCTGCCCATCCTTTCCAAGGGAGGCTGCAGTGGGTCTCTTGATGGATTCAAGGGAAGGCTAGTCCAAGACCATCTATATGCCCTAATAAAGCTCTTGAGGGACTTCCCTCGTGGTCCAGTGGCTAAGATACCACACTCCAAATGCAGGGGCCCTGGGTTCCATCCCTCATCAGGGAACTAGGTCCCACCTGCTGCAACTAAAAGATGCTGTGTGCCTCAACGGAGATCAAAGACCCTGCAAGCTGTGACTCAGACCTGGTGCAGCCAGATAAACACTAAACAAACAAACCAAAAAACCTGGACTCTTGCTATTGACAATTCAATCCCTAGTTATTTTACCATCGAGCGTCCTTCAAATCAACGTCTTCTAAACACAGCCACGACCTAAGATCCAAAGATCAAAAAGAAGGCCCTGAATCACTGGCATCTCTTTCACTCCCCCATCAACAACCAGGGTGATGTCACATCTGGACTGCTTAGTGGAGAGTTAGGCGGCGTTAACCGCAGTGGCTTTGCGGCTTTCGCCACCTCTCAGGGACACATTCAGCCGTATGAATCTGGTGTCCACGGCTTCTTGGCAGGTTCCCATGCTGCCCCACCCTCCCCAGAGAGTGCGGAAATGACCCTGAAGGCAGCAGCCTTTGATCTGCCGTCTGATTGAGCAGAGACTGTGCTTTCCGCTGGGCTGAGTGGAGCAGGGTGCTCAACCCTCTGGCGCTAGTCCTTTTCCACGTGCATGACCCGCTTGTAACTGTCACTGCCAAGGGGTTGGTTTCTCGCAATTTCTTGTTCGAGAAATCACCCAAGGTTTGTTTGTTTGTTTTTTAACCAAGTACTGGATTGATTTCTTGAATGGTTTTAAACCAGCATCCGGGACTGCCTTTCACGTTTGGATGGCGGCAGCCGCCTGTGGACTCGGTTATGTTTGGAAGGATGGCTCTGGGAAGAGCAGTGCTTAGCCTGCACCGACTGTGCCCAGTCTCTTCCCAAAGCCTGTAGGGAGGAACTCACTTGGTTCTTCCAAAAACCCCATCAGCAAGGAACCATTTTATTATTATTATTATTATTGAGGCAAAATTCACATAACATAAAATGAACCCTTTGAAAATGAGTAATTCCGTGGCATGACAACCACCAGTCTGCCTCTGTCTCTGTGGATTTGCCTGCTCTGGCCATTACATACAATTGGAATCATACAACATGAGGTCTTTTGTACCTGGCTCCTCTCAGTTCACGTGTCTTCAAGTTCCGTCCACGCTGTAGCCTGCATCAGAACTCCATTCCTTCTCACGGCTGAGGAATAATCCATTGAGCGGATAGGTCCCATTCTGTTAATCCAAGCCTCTGTCGATGGACATTTGGGTTGCTTCCAGCTTCTCTCTAGGGCTCCCCTGAAGGCTCAGATGGTAAAGAATCTTCCTGCAATGCAGGAGACCTGGGTTGAATCCCTGGGTCAGGAGGATCCCCTGGATAAGGGAATGGCTACCCACTTCAGTATCCTTGCCTGCAGAATCCCATGGATAGAGGAGCCTGGTGGGCTACAGTCTAATGGGGTCGCACTGAGTCAGACACGACTGAGCGACTCACGCTTTCTCTTCTTCTGGCTCCTGTGAAGAGGGCTGCCACGAGTGTGCTTGCACATGTGTTAGTTTGGGGCTATTCCCCATCATCCCCATTCTGTAGATGAGAAGACCGAGGCAGGTCCTAAGAGGTCCCATGCATGGGACCTGCATGGAGAGTGATGGTTTCGGGGGTCGCCACGGAGGTGGGGGTCCCGGCCTCGTGAGTCTGAAGGTCCTCATCACATGCATGGTGTTCTCCCTGCTTTCAACCTCTCACTCCACATTCCAGTTTCAAGCTGTGATCCTGGTTCCCACGAGAAACACCATCTAAGACTTAGTGCTCTTTGAAAGGTAGACCAGACATGCTGGAGAGTCTCCAGATCCCCTCCTGTCAGCACTCCCGCGTCTTTGATGTGTCTCACTGGTGGGGTTGACCCTCAGCAGGAAGGTGTGAGTCCAGAGGCTGATGAAGGATGCTGGGGGTGGTGGGAATGGGAGCCAGGTTGCCGGGGGCCTCAGGAGTGTAGCGATACTCCCAGGCGGAGGCCACAGAGTCCACGATCAGCCCTGGGGGCAGGGGCACCCCGGGCTCCTCCTTGGGTGGGCACAGCCCCAGCCAGCAAGAGTGACAGGGGCTGCCTGTGGGAGTAAGGCCAAATGAGGGCAGCCCCCCTACCCCCGCCCCGGACTCTGGACCGATGGCTAAGAACAAGCCTCCCATTTCCTCCTTGAGAAAACGAGGCACAAATGTCGCAGCTCACCCCAGGCCACACAGCAGCTCAGGGGCAGAGCTGAGATGGGGGCAGCTGGGGTGAGAACGGAGTTGGGGGCGTGGGAGCCAGGGGATGGGGGAATCCCTGGTCCATGAGAGGCGGCAGGGCCAGATGACAACCCTGTCTTTCAGAAGCATCCTGGGCCGTGTAGACTCCTGCAGGACATTGACAAGGAGGCTGGCTCCAGTCCGAGCTGGTGGACCGGCCAGATCCATGGCATCACCTGCGACTGAGAGCCGGGTTCCCACCCCGTGGGAGCCCTGTGTTCTCCAGTCCTTCTGGCCTTGGCCAGAGCGCAGGGCTGGGTCACGCGAAGAGCAGGCGGGCACCGGGTTTGCTGTGCTTGTGACTCACTGCTCAGAGGAGCATGGTGTCACGACCTTCTCAATGAGCCTTGGCGTGAAGGACGTTCTGCAAGGTAAGTCCCCAGCCCGGTCCTGCCCAGCCTCCTGCCTGGGGGGCCTGGCTGTGCTTCTTTCCCCGGATACCCACCCCCCTCAACCCGCCCCTCGTTTTTCCCCCTTCCCCCGGGCTGCGTTAGTTCAGAGAACCTAGAATCACGCGGGGAGACTTTCCAGTCCCTGGAGGCCTACTTTGTTTCCTTAACAGCTTTATTGAGACAGAATTTATGTATCATAACAATTACCATTTTAAGTGCATAATTCAATGGTGTTTAGTAAATTTGCAAAGTTGTACAACCGTCGCCAGCATCTAATTTTAGAACATTTCCATCACCGAATGGAAACACCGAGTTCTCCTAATTTGTTTCTGATCTTCACTGTCGGGGGCTGCCCTCTCCACTCTGAATAATGACAGGCTCTCGGTGGGTACTGTACCCCCTGCCGGGTCCTGTTCCGGGGGCTTTCTGAGGACGCACATGGTAACCGTCCCGGCAGTCACGCAGGTCAGGTCCTGTTATCCCTGACTCACACCCACCGAAGCAGAGGCAGGGGTGTCCCTGAATTCCCTGCTGTAGGAGCTTGAATGGCTAGCCGCCCCCCCAAGATGTGTCCATGTCGGAACCCCCAGAAGCCGTGACTGTGGCCTCGTTTGCCAATGTCATGCAGCCAGGATCTGGAGGGGAGATTATCCAGGCAGGCCCTGAATCCGATGGCAGCCGTGGAGATAAAGGAGAATGAGCAGGCGGGACAAGGCAAGGCTGTTCCTTCAGAGCTGCTGGGGCCAGGGGCCGGCGCCCCACTCACCCCTTGGGAGCCTCACGGATGGGGAGCTTGTGGCCCATGGGGCTGCTGGTCTGAGATGATGGGGGGCTCACAGGAGGGGGGCTCCTAGGGGGCCTGTTAGGGGAGCACCTGGCTGTCTCTGCCGGGCCCCACATTGGAAGCAGGAACAGGAATCAGGGCAGCGGTGAGTTACTGATCAAGTCCCGGCGATGGTTACAGGGTCACTGCCCCCTGCCCCCTGCCCCCTGCCCTCTGACCTCCTGCAGGCGGGCTTCCTGGGCAGTTTGCTGGACGGACAGCTTGGCTGCCTGGGCACGGTGGCTGCAGGTGGTGGGTTCTCAAAGGTCTGTTTCCGTGTTTGGTCTGCTCATTGCCCCTTCGGGCATTTGGTCTCCCATGGGGTCCTTATAAGAGACCCGCAGAGAGAGACACAGACGAGGAGGTGGAGGTTCCAGTGAGGCAGCCGTGAGCCAAGGGCTCCAAGAGCCGGTGGATGGTGGAAGAGCCCCCGGAGGAGCGTGGCCTGCCCACCCCTTGATCTTGGACTTCCGGCTTCCAGAGCTGTGAGAGAATCAACTTCTGTTGTTTTTAGCCACCATGTTTGTGGGGTTGGTCATGGTGGCCACAGGAAATGGATCCGCTTACGGAGGGTGGCAGGGTTGGTGGCTGGCGGTGAAGGCCGTGGATGTGGAGGAGGGGAGTGGGAGGGCGGGGGGCACTGTGGCTTCCTCCAGGGGCCAGGCGATGGGACTTCCTGCTGGTTTGAGTGGGGAACCTGGGATCACATGACTCATTCATTCCATATTTGCTGAGATCCCAAGGGGGCCACGGGCTCATAGGTCATAGCCTGAGCGACGTCCTGGACCAAACTGTCCTTCCGGTCGCCCCCGGCCCTTGGTCGACACCCTCAGCCCACGTGCCCACCGGGGCCCCTTGCAGACTGTCAGCCCCCAGACTCCAGGACCGTCACTCCGGCTGCCCTCGGTGCTGAGAGCCTAAGAAGTGAGGGGAAACCCAGCTGCCACACCAGTGTCGCCGCGATAGCCTTGTTTTATTCTCTCCTCCCCCCACCTTTCAGTTCCAGATGGCTGCGAAGTGGCTTGGGAAGCAGTGACACCCACATAGCAAGTTCACTTGGAGGCTGGGAGGCAGGGAAATGGGGTGGGGTGGGGAAGGGAGTGGGCGCTTGGAAGCAGCGTGAGTCACGTGGGGCTGTGTCCAGGGGCTGGAAAAGGGTGTGGGCCACAGCACTGCTTGGGACAGAAAGCCTCAAGCTGGACCCGTTCTTGCTGCTAGAGTGGCCAAATCTAGCCTGGGGGAGGGGGGACGAATGGTCCCTTCTGTGTTTGCTATCGTCTTTCCCTCTGGGAGGCTCTCCTTGCCCATCCTGAAGCCCAGGAATGAGGGTGTGGCTGGAGGGACCCATCAGAGCCCAGGGTGAGGGGAGAGACAAGCCGTCACACGTGGGGCAAGGGGGGACTGTGATCGATGGTGGCAGTGTAAGTGGGCTGTCCCATCTGTCTGTCAGGATGTCCAGGAGGTGGCCACCTGGTTCAAGAAGCAATGAGACTAGGGCCCAAGGCAGAGCAGGGCTGAGCAGAAAGGAAAGGTGATCCGGTAAAAAGAGAGCCCCACGGACACGCCTCCTGCTCCTGGGTCCAGCCATGCCCGACATCCATTATCTTGGCCCAGACCTCCCAGTTAAGTGGGTCAACAAGTCCTCATAAACTTCTCTTACACAGGTTTGCTCCTGCCAGGAGCAGCTTGGGCTCACACAAGTACCTAATATGAGAGCAGTGGGGGTGAGGGACACATTCTCTTTGGGTGGCTGCTGCCACTGCTGCTAAGTCACTTCAGTCGTGTCTGACTCTGTGCGACCCCATAGACGGCAGCCCATCAGGCTCCACTGTCCCTGGGATTCTCCAGGCAAGAACACTGGAGCGGGTTGCCATCTCCTTCTCCAATGCATGAAAGTGAAAAGTGAAATTGAAGCCACTCAGTCGTGTCTGACTCTTAGCAACCCCGTGCACTGCAGCCCACCAGGCTCCTCTGTCCATGGGATTTTCCAGGCAAGAGTACTGGAGTGGGGGTGCCATTGCCTTCTAATTCCTGTTTCTCTCATCCACACTTTCCATGGTGACTGGGCTGTGATGGGGCTCACAGGCTAGTGGCCAAGGGTCACAGAGACCCCACCAGAACAGTGGGCCCCTCTCCTCCCAAGTCAGGCTGGGGAGGCTAGCTAGTGCAGAAATAAGAATGTGAGTTTTTACATGGAATCTAGAAAAGTGGTACTGATGAGCCTGTCTACAGGGAAGGACTGGAGATGCAGACGTAGAGACTGGGCTTGTGGATGCAAGGGGGAGGAGAGGGGAGGACGCGCTGAGAAAGCAGCATTGATATATATACGTGTCTGTTGCGTGTGCCCAGTCACACAGTCGTGTCCGACTCTCTGCGATCCTATGGACTGTAGGCCGCCAGGCCTCTCCGTCTATGGGGTTCTCCAGGCAAGAATAGTGGAGTGGGTTCCCAATTCCTCTTCCAGGGGATCTTCCCGACCCAGAGATTGACTCAGGGATTGAACCCACGTCTCCTGCATCTCCTGCATCGGTAGGCAGATTCTTTACCATTGAGCCACCTGGGAAGGTCATATATACACTACCATGCGTAGAAAGGGCAGCCTGTGGGAAGTTGCTATATGACACATGGAGCCCAGCCAGGCGCTCTGTGACGACCGGGTGCAGAGGGAGGGAGGCTCAAGAGGGAGGGGATATATATATATATAGCTATGACTGACTTGTGTTGTACAGCAGAAACCAATACAATGCTGTAAATCAATCATCCTCCAATTTAAAAAATTTTAAAAAGAATATGATTTTTTTCCCCATAGAAAATATTTTGTCTCTTTAGCAAGACACAGAGAAGGAGAGAATCTAGACATTTTCAAAGCACGGATGCTTTGTTTTTCGCTCCCTTCGGTCCTTCCCTCAAAGCAGGATTTCTCAGCCTCGGTTCTCTCGACACCTGGGTCTGGATCATCCTTTGCCACGGGGGCTGCCCTGTACCTTGTGAGGCATTTAGCAGCATCCCTGGATGCCAAGAACATTCTTCCCTGCTCCCAGTTCTGACAATTGAAGACGCCTCTAAGCTTGCCAAATGTCCCAGGAGGGGAACAAAACTGCGCGGTCGAGCCCCCCTGTCCTGGGGACTCCTGTATTCACAGCACAGACACCGGGAGACAGAGTAGAAAAGAGAAAAGAAAGAAGCTAATTTTTTCTGTATGTGTGATTTTTTTATTGTAGTGAAGTATGCCTAGCATGGGTACAGAAAGACACGGCAACCCACTCCAGTCTTCTTGCCTGGAGAGTCCCACGGACAGAGGAGCCTGGTGGGCTACAGTCCACGGGGTCACAAAGAGCTGGATGCAACTGAAGGGACTTAGCATGCATATATAATATAAACTTCACCATCTTGACCGTTCTAAGTTTCTTTTTTTAATTCTTTTAGGTTTTACATTTAGGTCTATGGTCCAGTCTGAGTTCATTTTTGTATGTGGGGCGAGGCATGGTCAGTTGCTGCTGTGTTTTGCACAGAGGCATTCAAGTTTCCCAGCTCCATTTGTTGTTCTGCACCGGGCAGCACGTGGGATCTTGCTCCTCAACCAGGGATCAAACCGGTGCCCCCTGCAGTGGGAGCGCAGAGTCTTAACCCCTGAACCACCTGAAGTCCTCCTAAATAAACTGCTTTAAAGTGTACTATTCAGCGGTATGAAGTACTTCCATGTGTGATACAACCATTACCCACCATCCATTTCCAGAACTTTGTCATCCTCCCAACCAGAAGTTCCGTACCCATCACACTAACTATACCCATTCTCTGCACATTCTGTACCCAAAGCACTAACTCCCCTTCTCCCAGCCCCTGGCAACCACCATTCTACTTTCTGTCTTGGTAGACTATTCTAGGTACCTCATCGAAGCAGAATCATACAGCAAAGAATCACAGTCTTTGCTTTAAACTAAAAAGGTACACACACCCCTATGTTCATAGCAGCACTATTCACAATAGCCAAGACATGGAAACAGCCTAAATGTCCACTGAGAAATGAATGGATAAAGAAGATGTGTGGTACATATATTCAATGCAATATTACTCAGCCTAGAGCCGGACATCCTGGAGTGCGAAGTCAAGGGGGCCTTAGGAAGCATTGCTATGAACAAAGCAAGTGAAGGTGACAGAATTCCAGCTGAGCTATTCTAAATCCTACAAGATGATGCTGTTAAAGTGCTGCACTCAGTATGCCAGCAAATTTGGAAAATTCAGCAGTGGCCACAAGACTGGAAAAGGTCCGTTTTCATTCCAATTGCAAAGAGCAACAATACCAAAGAATGCTCAAACCACCGGACGGTTGTGCTCATCTCACACGCTAGCAAGGTCATGCTCAAAATCCTTCAAGCCAGGCTTCAACAGTACATGGGTTGAGTTCTTCCAGAGTTCAAGCTGGGTTTAGAAAAGGCAGAGGAACCAGAGATCAAATTGTCAACATTTGTTGGATCGTAGAGACAGCGAGGGGATTTCAGAAAAACATCTACTTCTGCTGCATTGACTACGCTAAAGCTCTTTACTGTGTGGATCACAACAAACCATGAAAACGTCTTAAAGAGATGGGAATATCAGACCACCTCACCTGCCTCCTGAGAAATCTGTATGCAAGTCAAGAAGCAATAGTTAGAACAATGGACTGGTTCAAAGTTAGGAAACAAGTACGTCAAGGCTGTATATTCTCACCCTGTTTAACTTCTATGTAGATACATCATGCAAAATGCCAGGCTGGATTAATCACAAGCTGGAATCAAGATTGCTGGGAGAAATATCAACAACCTCAGATATGCAGATGACCCCACCCTTATGGCAGAAAACACAGAGGACCCAAAGAGCTTCTTGATGAAGGTGAAAGAGGAGAGTGAAAAGATTGACTTAAAACTCAACAATCAAAAAACTAAGGTCATGGCGCCAGTCCCATCACCTCATGACAAATAGATGGGGAAAAAAATGGAAACGATGACATAGTTTATTTTCTTGGGCTCCAAGATCACTGTGGACAGTGATTGCAGCCATGAAATTGAAAGACACTTGCTCTTAGGAAGAAAAGCCATGACAAACCTAGACAGCATATTAAAAACCAGAGACATCACTTTGCTGACAAAGTTCTGTCTAGTCAAAGTTATGGTTTTTCCAGTAGTTGTGTATGGATGTGAGAGTTGGACCATAAGAAAGGCTGAGCCCACAGAACTGATTCTTTCAAACTGTGGTGCTAGAGAAAGACTCTCGAGTGTCCCTTGGCCAGCAAGGAGATCAAAGCAGTCAATTCCAAAGGAAATCAATCCTGAATATTCACTGGAAGGACTGATGCTGAAGCTGAAGCTCCAATACTTTGGTCATCTGATGTGAAGAGCCGACTCACTGGAAAATACCCTGATGCTGGGAAAGATTGAAGGCAGGAGGAGAAGGGGACCACAGAGGATGAGATGGTTGGATGGCATCACCGACTCAATGGGCATGAGATTGAGCAAACTCCGAGAGATAGTGAAGGACAGGGAAGCCTGGTGTGCGGCAGTCCATGGGGTCGCAAAGAGTCAGACACAACTGAGTGACTAACAGCAACTCAGTCATAAAAAGAATGAAACAATGCCATCTGCAGCAACATGCGTGCAACCAGAGATTACCATACTGAGTAAAGCATTAGTAAGTCAAGAAGAAAAACGCAAATAACATATGGTCTCACTTATATGTGGAATCTAAATACAGCACAGGAGAACCTATTTACGAAACAGAAACAGAATCGTGGGCATAAAGACTGGTGGCTGCCAAGGAGGAGCAGGTTGGGGTTAGCAGATGCAACTAACAAGATGAAAGCTTTCATTTATACACATACATGTATACATATATGAAAGTCGCTCAGTCGTGTCCAACTCTTTGCAACCCCATGGACTATACCGTCCATGGAATTCTCCAGGCCCAGAATACTGGAGTGGGTAGCTGTTCCCTTCTCCCGGGCATCTTCCCAACCCAGGGATCAAACTCAGGTCTCCCACATTGCAGGCAGATTCCTGCAGCTGAGCCACCAGGGAAGCCCAAGAATACTGGAGTGGATAGCCTATCTCTTCTTCAGGGGATCTTTCCGACACAGGAATCGAACTGGGGTCTCCTGCGTCACTGGCAGATTCTTTACCAGCTGACAACCAGGGACGCTGTATATATATATATAAATGGATATATAAGGTCCTACTATATAGCGCAGAGAACTATATTCTATATCCTATAATAAACTATAATGAAAAGAATATTAAAAAGGAATATATATATGTTTACAACTGAATCACTTTGCTACACTGCAGAAAGTGATGCAACATTGTAAATCAATTATACTTCAATTAAAAATATTGAAAGAAAGATGAAAGGGTTCTGGGGACCTAATGTATAGCATGTTGGTTATAGGTAACAATTCTGTACTATATACTTGCAAGTTACTAAGAGAGTAGATGTTAGATGTTCTCAGCACAAAAAAGAAATGGTGATTACACAACATTGTGGAGGTGTTAGTTAACACTGTGCCCATAATTATACCGCAATACATAAGTGTGTCAAGCAAACACGCTGTACACCTTAAAGTTATGCTATATGTCAATTATATACCAATAGAGTTGGGAAAATAACAGAATGAATGTAATATTTGTCTTTTTGTGACTGGCTTCTTTCAGTTAATATAATGTCCTCAGGGTTGTAACCCGTGTCAGAATTTCATTCCTTTTTAAGGCTGAATAATATTCCACTCTCTGGAGAAGGGCAGGGTAACCCACTCCAGTATTCTTGCTTGGGAAGGGCTAGAGACAGAAGATCCTGGGGGGCTACAGTCCATAGGGTCACAAAGAGTTGGACACACTTAGTGACTGAACAGCAACAACGTGTCACTGTATAGATACACCGTGTCTTGTTTGTCCGATCGTCCATCAAAGGCCACTGATAGACACCGTTTGGCTGTTGTGAATAACGCTGCTATGAACAGGGGTGGAAAAATATCTATTCAAGTCCCTGCTTTCAGTCCTTTAGGGTATATACTGAGAAGTGGAATTACTAGATCACACGGTAACTCTATGATCTGGTTTTTGAGGAGACCTGTTGTGCTGTTTAGAAGTTCAGTCTTGACTTTCGTAATCCAGAGCAGACTTTTGCAGTTCACTTGAGGAGGTGGAAAGAGCCGAGGGCAGGTATACCATACCAACCTTGGGAATGGGGTGTAGGGCACAGGGGGTCAGCACTGACCTGAGGGTTGGTTTTTAATACCCACTGGACGGGTCCTCAGAGGAACTGAACTGTAGAAAAACAAAGTTATCTTTCTTGTTTGCCTGATCTTGTGACTCAAGATATATACTGGTACCCTGGGCCCCAAAGTTCTCTGTGGAGCGTGACCACAGTATTTTTAGCCTGGAAATATTTGCAGGATGGGAGTTGCCCAACACCTACATGGACCATAAAATAATTTCCATAATGCGGCAGTGGAACGCCTCTCTCGGAGTCTCGTGAGTGCCTGCAAGCCCTGTGAGGTCAACAAGGCCCCCGAGGCTGCCCAGGCCCCAGACAAAGGAGGGCTGCTGTAGGGGCCAGACCGCCTCAGGCTGTCCTGCGGTAGCCCTCTTCCTGGGGGTCGGGCGGAGGCAAGACCGGGCGTTTAGAGCAGGGTAGGGTGGTGGGGCTAATAAAGGCCGCCTGTCCGTCCATTTGCGCCCACGTTGGCCGTAGCAAGACTTTAATGGTCCCGGCCTAAGGGATCTGGTCTCTTTCAACCGTGAGTCACCCTCAAGGGTAGGGCCGGTGCAGGCCAGCTGTTTTCTCAGAACCACAGGGGACGAAATCGGGGGGGGGGGGGCTGCTGGGCTGAACCTGGGCCCAGAGGGAGCAAGGCCGAGTCTGCAGAAGCCCCAGGACTGCCTCAGCCTCACCTGGGCCTCCTGAGTTTGGTGCCTGGGCATGGTGTCCCATTTGCTTATTTCTGGGTCGATTTTTGTCGCATGTCACAGCTGCCCAAAGTGCCCAGGGGAGGCGGGGGAGGCACCTGGAGAGGCAGCCCCTTAAGTCCTCAGAGATTTGGCCTCTCAGGCAGGTGGCATTCAGAGAAAGGCTGGACTGTCCACCTCCACCCGCCAAGGCAGGGTGGCTTTCAAGGGAGGGGCCGTTGCCCCACAGACCAGCCTGTGTGTCCTGGAGGGAAGCCCTTAGCCTCTCGGAGCCTGTAAGTCACTGGACACGTAGACCTGCTGTGAGGCAGGGCGGTTGTAAGGGGACAGGGCAGGTGAGCCTGGCATGGGGGAGTCCGTGCTAAGCGTTCAGTGCGTGCAGCTTTGGGGCGGTGACAGCATCAAGCTGTGAGCCTGGTGTAGGGTGGGCAGTTGGGGAAGGAGTTGGCCTGGGTCTTCCAGGGAAGGACGGTCCTGGCAGTTTCCTGGAGCTGGGCTCCTCTGGAGGTGGACCCGGGGTCAGCGGGTGGACAGGAAATCCCAACCCCAAGCTGACGCTCCCTGGGCGCCCTGCTGGTGGCTCCTCCTGATGCCGCAGTGTGGTTCCGAGGGACGAAGGAAGCCGGGTGCCCAGCCCAGTCCCACCTGGAGCCCAGGTGTCTGTAAGCTGGAGACAGCGTCAGTCTTGATCCAACGGAGCAGATTCACCCCATGTGGGCATTGATTGAGGCGGAAGAGCGGACCGCCCGCGGCAGACTCGAGGTGCAGAGCCCGTCGGGTGGTGCACTGTAAGCCACTGGTGTGGATGGATTTCAAGTGGCCAGGGCCCATGTGGGCTTCTCACCGCAGGCTGAGTCAACATGGTGGATAGAGTTTGTTTAAGGGGTGGGCTGGGCACCAGAGATGCCGACCGGCTTTCGGGCAGTCCTGGGCTCAGGTGTCCGCACAGTCCCTGGCACCATCCCTGAGGGATCGGGAGGAGGAGGCTTTGAAATATGGTACAGGTGATGGGGCATGGCTACCGCTGCCTTCTGGAATTCCCCCAGAGTCCTGGGAGAAAAGACAGCGGGAGGACAGGGTTTGACTCTCTTTCTTCTGCTGAAAAATGGGGACCACGAAGGTAGGGGCTTGGCACCTGGGGGCCCCTCCTCCTTCTCAGGGAGGGGGAGCAAACCCCGGCCCTGCCTGCCGACGTGATGGCTGTGGGTATCTGGTGAGCGACGAAGCTTTGCTGGCCGTAAAGCGCTAAGTAAATGAGTGGATCATTTGATAAACTAGAAGCACTCAGAGGCAAATAAAACAAGGATGTTGACAGATCGCTGGGAGAGTGAATCTGACCTGGAAGACGTGAAGGAGTGTGCTGTGTGGCCGCCCTGGAGAAGGACAGGGTTAGGGGCTTATGCTGAGCACGAGCAGGGGGCCCAGTGCAGCTGGAGGCAAGGGAGGGAGGAGAGGAGGGCTTGGGGACAGCTGGGGGGGCAGCCAGCTCGTAGGGGGTCCGGGTGTGCTGGCTTTTCCAGGCCCGCCCTGCAGGGGAGACGCTGAGAGGCTGTGGCCAGGATGCAGGTGACAGACGCTGGAGGCTCAGGTCACTCACCTAAGCCTGTAGAAGTGACCGGATTCTGGACACATTTTGAAAATAAAACCATCAGGACTTGCTGATGGCTTGGATCTGGGTGTGAGAGGAGGGCCGTCAAGATGCCTCTGGGGTTTCTGGCCAGAGCAATGGGAGTATGGAGGTGGGGGCCCCACCAGGGGTCCCATGAAGGTGATGAGGGGGTCATGGAGGCATGGTGATGGCCGAGCTGGGCCCAGCTCACCTCCAGCTTCCCGGGTGATGGTGGCACTTCCTGTGGGCACCCAGAGGGCCATCAGAAGCCCGGGGAACCGGAAGGCTCAGCCTTCCAGATTCAATAAAGCCATGGGCACATGGCATGTGAAATGCTGGCTGACAAAGCTCGAGGCTGTCTCCTCTCCCCATAAGTGTGCGTGCACTCACACACACACTCACACACACACACACACACACATCTGGCTCACAAATAAATATTCACAAGGTTCCTGGCGTCTTATGTTTTCCTCTTCACACTCATCTCTGTTTTCCAAGTTTTCTAAAATGAATATATATTGTACCAACCCCCCAAAAGACCTATTATTTTCCTTTAAAAGACTTCTATCATCTTAATATGGAGAGTGTACTTTTGAAAAGACCTCATCTGCAGCATGAGAATACAGTTAGACACGGTGACATTATGACAGAACTGGCTTCCACTAATCGAGAGTGGAAATTTCAATCCTAAACGTCTCCAATAAAAAATTACCAGCCAACTGTGCTGCAAACCACACAATGAACCATTATGTAGCCATGGATACTTCCTCTCTGTTGCCTTTATATAAACAGAGGGAAATATTTCTGCATGGGAACCGTCAAGAAACAAGATTACAGATGAAGCTGGATTCCTGGCATGCAAAGCCAACCTAAGAGAAAATGAACAGAAAAAAGACTGGAAGGAAATGCTTCAGTGGTGATATTTTCTGTGTAGAGAAACCATGCATTTATTTGTTTTTCTTCTTCTTCTTGATTTTCAGCCTTTTCTAACTTTCTCTTTAAGCAATGTATATTCCTTTCAGAAAGAAAAACAACCCCAAGTTACTTTCATGTTTTTAAAACTCCTACCCCATCTTCAAAGCCCATTAGAAGATGTCCTGAGCCCCACCCCCGAAGGCATCTTGTCCTGTCTGTGCTGCAGGTACACAGGGAGTCAGGAGGGTCTGGATTCATTCCTTCCTGCCCACACAAGCTTTCTGTCTGCAGGGACAGCCAGTGGAACCAGAGGTGACTGCCCCCACTGGGACCGTCTCCGAGTATCACGGACCCTCAGGGCACAGCCCGAGGACGTGGCTGCTGGGAGTGCCCCGGGCAACGTTCAGGCCTTTCTGCCCTCACATTGTCACCTGGTCACCTGGTTGGAGACTCCCCAAGGTAGAGTGGGCATCAGTTACTGGCCGAGGCCTCTGGGTGGCTCCACCTGCTCTAGCCTGGGAGATTGTCCCGGCCCGTCCTCCCAGGCGCACCTCCTGGAATGTGGAGCGTCTGTCCTCCCTGCCCGGTGACAGCTGAAGGCCTGAGAGCCATGGAGGCCAGAGGGTGGAGAGGGGCGCCTGGAAACATTTCTCCTTACTCTATTCAAAGTGGCCCAGTGAGGAGGGCATGGGATGATCCCTGTGCACCCCAAATCCCCGTGTGCTGGGACATGGGCTGGAAACGTGTTCGCTTTTGAGCAGAGAAGATCAGCAGTCTGGGACACGTGTCACGGGGGTGGGGAGGGGGTTGCTGGAGAAAGGTGGGGAGATTTTCCACTCACTTCGGGGGTGGATCCCAGGCCAGGCAGTGGCCTTCTCTTTTCCTGCCCCCATCCCTGTCCCCACACTGCAGAATGGCCCCCAGCTTCTCCCTTCCTCATCCTCCCACACATCCAGCACAACTGGGGCCGGCCGGCGCCCCTCCCGCCAGTGTCCGGACCTGGGGCCCTCGCGACGCCAGGGGAGCCGTTTGGCCGGGCTTTGCAGGGCCTGATGGGAAGTTTTATTGACCAGGCCCTGCAGTCTGGATTTTGTCTGAGGCAGCTGTCTGCGTGGGCTCCCAGGAGGGGTGAGAGCATCCAGCCACCAGGCAGAGCTTGCTGGGAACGGACGTCAGGATGACCGCCTGGAAGGCCTGGGCCTCCATGGGGCTCTGTGGGGCCCAGGGCGCCTTCCGGCTTCACGGAGCCGCTGAACTCTGTGACTCAGAGCACAAAGACCTCTGCTGTCTCTCCCATCCTGGACCTGGGGGTCCCCTCTGGCCGGGTCTGTTGCCCAGTGTCCAGGGGGCGGGGGGTGGGGGGGGTGGGCGGGCCCATAGGAGCGCCCTCCCACCTTCCAGAGGCACCCGTTCGCCACCTCACCTCCACCAGCCTCCACCACCACTGGGCCCATAGGGATGGGCGACTGGGAGAGAAAAAATCCTAGGGCATTGTCATCTCAACGCTCGCCCAATGAGGTGTGAAATTCTGCGTTTCCAAAATTTGTTATCAGCCGCGCGCTCGCTCTGTCCTTCCCCCCCGCAGGCGAGGGGGCCGCACTGAGGACTCTCAGAGGAGCGCCGCGACTTCTGCGACAGGAGTTATGGCAGGCCTGCGGCGCCATGGCCGGGAGCACGCGGGCCTGGGAGGGACTGATCAGTCCGGAGAGAGCCTTCCGCAGGCTTCATTAGGCTGAAAATGATAACAAATATCTTCCCCTCACCTGTTTTCATTAATAATGGCTTCCCCCTTATCTTTTTGCCGCACGTACCGTCCTTTTAGGAAACAGACGCGCGCGGGCTGCCGAGAGAAACAGGGCAGCTGGCTGGCGGGAGGAGAAAGGCGCATGCCCCTCGCCCCCCTCCCCGGGGGGTGGGGGGTCCCCGTAAGTCCTCCAACTGGCGCCAGCAGGGGGCGCCGCGGGCTTGCCGAGACTGGGGCGGGGGGCCCTGACCTTCAGGGGGACGCTGGCCGGCCGTGGCCGGCTAGATGTGCAGGGAGGGGAGCCAACCTTCTGGAAACTTCCAGGCCCTCCCCAGCTCTCGGTTCACCCCGCCCTCACCCGCCCCCGCCACGCAGCCTTTCCGGAACCTCGGGCAAATGTAAGCCTTCTCCAGCCACGTCTCCCCTCCCCGTTGATCCCGTGGAAAACAGGGTGGCGGGATGAAGGCCTTCGGGGAGGGAGCCCTGCTGGCAAGAGAGCCAGAGCCGGGAAGGAGGCCGGGAGTTGGCTCTGGCTTCCGATCCAGGGGGAGGCCTGGGCCTCCGGACCTCCGGGCCCCAAGGCCCTGCGGCAGCCTCGCTCACCCCCGGCTGGGCCCCTCCGCAGCATTCCTGCCGTGCACACTGCCTGTCCTCCCCCAGGCCGCCGCATGCTCGCTGGAGCTTTTCACGTCTCTGACCTCGTACTTCCGCTCCTCGGAGCAGCTCTCAGGCTCCTCTTGGACACCGCCCGGCAGCCTGGCATTTGAGGCCCCGGCCTTGAAGCCCCTCCGACCCTCAGCCCCGGGGGCGGGGGGCGGGTGGCTGGTCCCCTCACTCGGCCGTGTCTCTGACAGATGAGCCACCCCAAATAGCCAGGCGCGTGGGCACCCTGGCCTTCCCTGGCTCAAGCTTGTCCTGCCACTGGGCCCCACTGCTGGGAAGGCCTCCCCATCCCCTGCATTTGGCGAACTCATTTGTCCCCTTCGAGGTCTATCCCCAAGGTCACTTCCACTGGGAAGCCCTTCAAAGGCTCTCAGGCCTGTCGAGCTACCCGGGTACCCTCGTAGCTCGGTGGGTGGGAGAGAGTCCCCACGGCCCGGCCCTGGGCTCCCCACACAGCTCAGGGCTCACCCTTCTGAGGGCCCTGGGCTCCCCACCCAGCTAGGGCTCACCCATCTGAGGGCCCTCAGCTCCCCACCCAGCTCAGGGCTCACCCTTCTGAGGGCCCTGGGCCCCCCACCCAGCTCAGGGCTCATCCTTCTGAGGGTCCTCAGCTCCCCACCCAGCTCAGGGCTCACCCTTCTGGGGGCCTGGTTCAGCTGTACTCTGCCCTTCCTCCTCTGGGCACCACTGGCCCCCAGCTGCTGCCCCAGGCACACACTCTGGGCACCATGGACCTAGGTCATTGGTCTTACTATCATTTCCATCTTGCAGGTCAGGACTCTGAGGCTCAGCGGGGCGAAAACTGCTTGCTTCGGTCCCACAGTCTGTCAGTCTCTGCTCTTCTCCACAATCCTGCCCTCCCCCATGAAATCCCAGCTTCCTCCAGCAACGGGGAGCTCACTCCCTGGACTGTGCTGAAGGAAGACTCGCCGAGCTGAGATCTGTCCTAGAGGCCCCTGTCCACTGCTCTGGGGCTCCCGGGAGAAGGCATAGATCCAGCAATGGTGTTTTTCTGGGCCCGCAGTTGCTGCTTTGTGGGTGAAGGTGCCGGGCCCCCCTTCCTAGGGGGTCCCGTGGAGAACAGGTCAGTCTGGTGTTTTTGCTGGGTCTTCCCCAGACTGGCCCCTGCAAGATGGGCTGACGTGTCGACCAACAAGCAGCAACAGAGTTGAGGAAGGGTCTGCAGGCAGAGGGGCCAGAGGAGCTGAGGTCCCGAGAGTCGGGACCTCCTGGGTGTGTGGGAAGCAGGGGTGGCGGGCAGTGAGGGTGTGACGTCAGGACAGGAAGGCTGGCCATGGGAGGGGAGGGGGCGGGGAGGCCTCACGGCCAGCCTGAGGCGGAAGGCGAGAGAGGGAGGCTTGATGGAGATGCATCAACAGGGGATCTTGGGACCAGGATCCAGATGGTCTTTGGGTGTTGTCATAACCATTCTTCAGCTACGGAGGGGAAACTGAGGCCTGGGGGCGTGGCGGTGCAGCCGGTGATGGTCAGCACTTCTCTGGACGGGAGCGCCCATGTGTCTGCACAGGCCTGCTCCCCGCCAGCCCATGGGCTCCCAGTGGCCTGTTCCCAGAGTGGCCCCTTCTCCCTGGGGCCTGAGGACCATGTGATGGAACGCAGCGGCATCTGGGCCGCCTCGCTGGGCCCCCGAGGTCACGGTCTTCAGACTTGCTAATTAGTTGGTAACCACACACCCCGAGAAATGTGCCCATCTTGATTACACGGCTTTCCAGCATCTCCCCACCCCCCCCGCCCCCCGTCTGCCTCTTTCCCGGCAAGGCTCAGAGAAAAAAAAAGAAAAAAACCAGCAGCTTCCCCTCTCTCGAGGAAGAGTCACCCGCAGATGTTTTTACAAAGTCGGGGCCAGGGAACATACGAGTAAATGCCACGATTCATGTTTGCAAACCCCTCCCTGCCAGCTTCTGTCTTGACAAGCCGTTGGGGGGGCGCTGGGGCGGAGGCAGGCAGATGTGGAAGCCGGGAACGGGGCCAAGCGCTTTGTTCAGACAGTGTTCCCCATCAGGGGCAGAACTAAGTGGCGTGCAGAACCGGGGAAGCTCCGTGACGATCGGGGGCTCCGGGGTGCCCGCGGGCCAGCCCACCGGCCAGTCATCGCCCAGCCACCCCCGAGCAGGTGGCCTGGCTCTGCAGAGGGGGAGGGTGCCTGTCAGGAAGGCTCTGCTGCCCTTGAGAGGGGTTCAATTTCCCCAAAGGTCAGTGGGCACATTCCTAATTATTGTAATAACAACAATTAGTAGGAGTGCTGATAACCTGGTCCGGGAGCTCTGCTCCAAGCCCAGCTCCACGGCCTCGCTGGAGCCTGGGGCGGGGGGCACCTGGGCAGCAGTCCTGAGCCCCCATCTTACAGATGTAGCCACTGAGGTCGATGGGGTTCCAGACCCCTATTCCGAGGCACCAGTCGGGCTGTGGTGGGTGGGAGCGGGTGCTGGAGTTCTGATTGCTCACTCTGGAGGTGCAGGGTGGTGGGATCATCAGTTGGGGGGGTGGAATAGCTACTTTTCAAGTTGGGAGGGGGGGTCCCTGAGGTCACATGTAGAGGGAGATGGCCAGCTCTGCTTTTCTGCAAGATCAACCCCGCCCAAGGAGGCCTGGCCATCCCGCCTTCCTTGACAGGGTCTCACTGACATTTGCTGAGCACCTACTTTTTGCCTTGGTGGGAGACCCTGCAGCTTACTGGGAGTTCTTCCCCCCAGGCTCCCCCAGAGGGGAGGAGCACTCTTGTCCTTTGGGAACACTCCAGCACCAGGGTATCTCCTGGCCTCGAGTGTCCATCTCCCAGGCAGGACAAGAAGCCAGAGAGAGCTAGGAGCTGTGACCTGGGGGCCAGGAGGGCAGGGTGGGGGGAGAGAAGAAGGAGGGACTCTGCCCCATGTTCCGTGGGGAGCAGAGCGTGGATGGGTCTACCATGGTCTGTGCTGGGTGCTGAGACGCCGAGCTCAGAGGAGTGATGGTTGGCTGTCGAGCAGCGAGCTGACCAACTAACCTCGCCTGGGCCTCAGATGAAGGCAGAACCAAGAGTGTGAAGGTCGGGAGCTGAGCAACTGGCAACAGAGCTGCGAGCCACTGCCCTCCAGGGGCCCTGAACAGACCCACTTCCAGCCTGACCCTGGAGAGCCTTGTGTATCTGTGAGAGGGCTGCCTGGAGGAGGTGGCAGACTCTAAGACAGGGCCAGGCTGTGGGAAGGTGTGTGTGTGTGCAGGGGCCCCCTACTGCAGCACACACCACCCCTCCCCTGGGGCTATGGACACCCTGGCCCTGGGGTTCTGGGGCCCAGAGGCATTGCTCCCTGTGTTTGCAGAGGAGAGCCCATCTGAGGCAGCTCCAGGAGGGCAGGCTTCTGGGGAGGGGAGGGGTCCTGGAACCAACCACAGAGGCTTCCCTCTGCAACCTCAGAGCTGCGTCTTAATTAGTCAAGTTCTCAAATCATTTACCGCTCCCCACACACAGAAGGTTTACTAAAAGCTGCACCAAATCAAAAATACTGGCGACAACGATGTGCAGGCCGAGGGAGCTGCTGAGATAGGTGCCCCGATCGCGAGCAAGCCGGAGCAGCTCCTCCCGGGGGAATCCCTGCCTACGTCCTGCCCGTCACCCAGCTGGAGGGACATGGGACAGCCGCCGCAGCTCTGCCAACCCTGTGCGTCCATGCCCAGCAGAGGGGGAGAGCAGCCTCGCGCCCCTGGGTGCCGTGGGGCCCCTACTCTATCCATCCCTCCCCTCTTGGACATTTGCAGCCTTGGCAGAAGTCCTCAGGTCAGCACGGGCACAAGGAGCCTGGCCAGATGTTCACAGGAAGCCTCCTGGAGGAGGCGGCACTCAGCACGGAACGGCCTTGGGAGGTGGGCTCAGTGTGGACGTTTCAAGTGCAGCCCAGCATGAGCCAGGGCTTGAAGTCAGAGGTGGGTCGAAGCCCCCCTAGGAGTGGGTCCTGTCTTCCTTTGGGCCCGAGAGTCCCAGAGTCCACAGGTCCGTGGATGGGGGAACACAGAGCCTAAAAGCACCAGCACTACCACCTTTCAGAGGCAGTGAGGAGGAAGAAGGTGTCCGTGACTCTTCTGGGGCCCGCGGATGACTGAGCTTGGCCTAAGCTTGGTCATTGTCATGCATTAATGCCTCCAAACATGGGCACTGTGCCACATACCCTGGTCACCAGGCCTCAGGTTATCTGTGACGAGAGACTTTTCCTATTTAACATTCCACAGTGAAACCCATCAGTGGTCTACCCATCCACCCATCCACCCACCCATCCGTCCTTCCATCCATCCACCCATCCACCCATCCATTCATCCATCCACCCATCCACCCATCCACCCACCCATCCATCCATCCTTCCATCCACTCACCCACCCACCCATCCATCCACCCATCCATTCATCTATCCACCCATCCATCCACCCACTCATCCATCTACCCCCCTACCCTTCCATCCACCCATTCATCCACCCATCCACCCACCCACCCATCCGTCCTTCCATCCACCCATTCATCCACCCATCCATCCATCCACCCACCCATCCATCCACCCATCCATCCATCCACCCACCCATCCGTCCTTCCATCCATCCGTCCTTCCATCCACCCACCCGTTCATCCATCTACCCACCTACCCATCCATCCAACCATCCATCTATCCACCCAGCCACCCATCCATCCACCCACCTACTCAGCCATCCATCCATCTATCCACCGATCCACTCACCCATCCATCCACCCACCCACCCACCCACTCACCCATCCATCCACCCACCCACCCACCCACTCACCCATCCATCCACCCACCCACCCACCCACTCACCCATCCATCCACCCACCCACCCATCCATCCATCCATCCATCCATCCATCAATCCATTCACCCACCCATCCACCATCCATTCCTCATCCATCCATCCATCCATCCATCCATCCATCCATCATGTATTCACTCAACAAACACACCTTGTGTCTTACTACATGGCTGAGGCACAAAGAAGAATTAGCTTCCCACCTCCCCCCAACCCCCCACCACCTCCTACTGCATTAAGTGGCTCACCAGCATCTAAAGCTGGACATGACAAACACTGGGTTCTGGGGAGTAAATATAATCCATGTGAAGCCACTTTGAAAGTTAAAAGCACAATTAACACCGGTGCTCCATGTGTAAGGACAGCTCTTTCTCTGCCCGCAGGAGGGAAATCACACAGTGCCTACTATGGCGCAGATGACGGCGGCTGGAGCGGTAATGTAATTATGGCGCGTCTCCCATTAGTGGAGGTGTCGGTTCAAATCCCCCTCTCGGCACCAGACCAGGAACTCAGAGGGGAGAGACTGTGTTCTTATTCAATTAATCAGTTATGCCCTTGCTTCACATCTGTAGGCTCTCCGCCTGTAAACACCCTCTGTGTGTGAGTCGCTCAGTCGTGTCAGACTCTGCGACCCTGTGGACTGTAGCCCACCAGGCTCCGCCGTCCCTGGGATTCTCCAGGCAAGAATACAGGAGTGGGTTGCCGTTTCCTTCTCCAGGGGATCTTCCCAACCCAGGGATCGAACCCAGGTCTCCTGCATTGCAGGCAGACGCTTTAACCTCTGAGCCACCAGAGGTCTCTCCCATCTTTAAATGCAGACACACAGACACAGAGGATGAAATGGTTGGAGAGCATCACCGACTCGATGGACATGAATTTGATCAAACTCCGGGAGATAGTGGAGGACAGAGGAGCCTAGCGTGCTGTAGTCCATGGGGTCACAAAGAGTCGGACACGACTTAGTGACTGAACAACAACACACACACACACACACCCTTTTGCAAAATGAAGCCCTTTCCCATCTCACCCTCTTTCTTCCTATTCACTACTACCACTACTACTAAGTCGCTTCAGTTGTGTCCAACTCTGTGTGACCCTATAGACGGCAGCCCACCAGGCTCCGCCGTCCCTGGGATTCTCCAGGCAAGAACACTGGAGTGGGCTGCCATTTCCTTCTCCAGTGCATGAAAGTGAAAAGTCAAAGTTAAGTCGCTCAGTCGTCTCCAACTCTTAGTGACCCTGTGGACTGTAGCCCACCAGGCTCCTCCGTCCATGGGATTTTCCAGGCAAGAGTACTGGAGTGGGGTGCCATTTCCTATTCACAGCTGTGGTTTATTGCCTCCAATGCCTCACCTCCGACTCAGTCCCTCTGTATCCTGCCCCCATGCTGCCCCAGAGAAACCCACCTAACCTGCCCCCGTGGCTTCTTCCCAACCTTGGTCTTAATTGATGTCTTTGCCTCATGGGGAACCAATAACCCTCCCCTTCCTCACTCTCTTGTCTCTCTTGGCATTTGGGATTTCTCCGTATTCACAAACATGAGGGATTCAAGAGTGTTTCTGGATGTCAGGGAAGGAGCCGGTGGATTGTAAGGAACTGGAAATTCAGAGCCAGAAGGGGTATTGGGGTGACCGGACGAGAGGAAGCCGGGTCTGGTCCCTCCCCACCTTTGGGCAGCTTCTGTTTCCTTTGTGAACTCCTGTCCTTTCCCATAGCTGAAAGGCTGCTGGATCCCAGGGCTCTGTCTCTGGCAAATCTCTGTCTCTCCATCTCTGTGGTCCCCTGTCCACTCTCCGGCACCGCTGTCTGCAGCTTCCCGCCCCGGGGTCCCTCCTGGAGCCACAGAGCTTACAGTTCAGACCCTCCCCTCCTGCAGGGACAGCCCCTTCCCCTCCCACTTCCCTCACCTGGTCCTGACTCCTCCAACACCCAGGGCGCGTGGCCGGGTGAGAAGTCAGAGCTGGGGAAAGTCAAGTGGGGAAACTGAGGCCTGCGAGGGGGAAAACTTTCCCCAGGATCACCTAGGGCCCTCCCCAAGTCCTGATGCCTGGCCCTGAGCAGCCACTTGGCCGAGTCGGCCCCCTGCCCCCAGCCTAGAGTGGGGCTCACTCAGCTCGTGGTATGTTCCCCGAATCCACAGTCCACTGCATTCTTCTCATTACAGGGGCCACAATCCAGGCACTGCTCCAGGCCAGTGCACCCCCAGAACAGCGAGGGCCAGGGTTCCAGCCAGGAGACCCGAGTTCAAATCCCAGCTCTGCCTGTTTCCCTGGCTTGGAAGGAGGTGGTTGGGTCTGGCGATGCTTCTGGTTTCATGGGCTCTTTTACTTCTGCCCTTCTGCCCCTGCTCTGGGCACTTAGAGGCCCCCCTAAACTTCCATGTCAGGGACTCCAGGCCTCTGCTCCCAGCTGGGTGAGGCCCCAGGACCTGAGCACGTCGGAGGATGGGAGGGGTCCTCCTGGACTCCTGGGCTCAAGCCCGCCCTCTGCCCCAAGCTCCCGGGTGACAGTGCATCCCCTTGCCTCGCCCCACGTGGTGGCTTATCCCTCCCATCCCCTCGCACCCCGCCCACATCTCTGTAAATAGCCCTTTATTAAAGTCTCCCCGAATCAACCATCTTGTATGTGCCATCTGTTTCCCACTGGGGCCCTGCCCGAATCCTGCAGGCCTCACGAGTCCTCTGGTTTGGTCTCCTTGTTAACTCAAGCTGTCAAGTGGGGAATGACGAGGCTGGGCCCAGATCCCCAGGGATGAATCGTGGGTTCTGGACCGGGGAACAGTTCAACCTCAGGGCACATGGGCCTGGATGGTGCACGTAAGGAACCTGGATGGTGACAGGCCTTTGCGTGGCGCATTTGCGTCCTGCTGCAGTGAGCAGCAGCCTAATTTCAGAGGCAGGCAGCAGGTAGCTCTGAGCACCGACTGAGGACCTGGTGCTAGGGGGGTGCCCAGCCTCTTTTTCCTGCACAACTGTTCCGGAGAGGGGTCACAGCTGCACTATAACGCCTGGGAACGAACAGCATTCCGGGGGGGCCCAAACCAGCTTCCCAAGCTCACCCACCACCCACACAGCCACCACCCACCCTCCGTGCCCCTTCCCTTCTCCAGCCAGCCCCGCTGGTGCCTAGAAACTATTCAGAAAACAACAAATGCAAGATTGTTCCTTGTATCTTCTTCACTTAGCGGGGAGGGGGCGGCGAACAACCATGACCCGGGTGAGAATGAGCCAGCAGGGTCCCCTCCATGCATGCACAGATCAATCTCGGTCCTGATGCCAGCCGTGACCAGTACAGGCTTCTGCCTGCTGCTCATGGAGGGAAGGCAGAATTAAATAAAACACGATCAGAAATAATTGGCCCATTGGAGAGAGGCAGGAGAAAGGTGCTGAAAAGAAGCTCATCTTCAGGATGGAGACAAATTTTCACAGGGAAGAGGGGCTCCCCAGGCTTGAAAAGACTATGTCTGCACCCCAAGGTGCCCCTTATCCCTACCAAATGCATCCGCATTGCATCGCTGATAAGATGGAGCAATTCGATTCCACAGATGCTTAATGAGACCCTACTGTGCGCCTAATTCTGAGCGTGCAGCCCTTGGGGAGCCAAAACGGGTTTTGAAAAGGCAGGAGTCCTTCCTTCCAGCTTCCTTCCTTCCTTCCCGCTTCCTTCCTTCCTTCTTGCCTGCAAATCGCGGGGAGGTGGAGTTTGGCAGCCTGGAGACTGAGACAGGCCTTGGTGAGAGAGGCTGGTGGTGTGGACCAGACGGTGGCTAGGATGGGGATGTGAGAGGGGATGAGAGGGCTGGTGGGGGAGGTACGGCCCCCAGGATGTGGGGGCTACGAGCTTGTGAACTTGGAAGGCCGAGGGAGGTGGCGGTGGCCTTTAAGGAGGCGAGTGGGTCCGAGTCCTCGAGGGCAGGCTCTCCAGGCCCCGGGGCTCCCACCCAGGCACCAGCTTCAGAGTGACATAGCCAGAGAGAGCTGGGCTCTCCCCTTGTGGACAGCTGGGTAGCCAGAGGCAGGGTGGGGAGAAGGCAGCGAAGAAAATGAGGGTGAGGAGACAGGGCAGCCACCTTCGGAAGCAGGCTTTTGTTCCCCAGCTGGAGCCTTCTTCTAGTGACAGGACTTCTCCTCTGCTTTGAGCCTGTGGGCTTCCTGGTCAGATTTCAGACACATCTCTTTATAAACCCAGAGGTTCTTCAAAGCACTTTACAATCAACTTTCAAAGTCATCCTGACGGGGCTCTCAACCCCGACACTGTGCTTCTAAACTTGGTCAGCATCTGGCTGGGTGATGTTGGGAGAATTGATCAACCTCTCTGGACCCCAGCCTCAAGTTCTGCAGCTACTAGGGGAGCCCCTACAGGTGGAGAGGAAAGAGGAACGGACATTTGTGTGCACCTATCAAATTAAGGCTCATCCTTAAAGACCATGCTTGAGTCTGGGAATACCAAGAAACCCCATGTATGTTGGGTAGGGGAAGAAGCTGGGGTCCCCTCAGGCTGAATGTCCCCTGCCCAGCACCCGACGAGCTGGCAGCTAGGTGGGGATCTGGGAGGCACAGAGCGTGACCACGGGAACGGGCTTGTGGAGGGCAGCTCCCAGCAGCCAGGCCCTGGGGGAGGTGGGCAGGGGGCTGCTCAGAGTGGGGGCGCTGACATTCTACATCCTTTGTCACTGAACTGCAGGGTCCTGGTGGGGAGGGAACAACGTGAGGTCACCACTGCAACCTTGGGGCCCCCTTAGGGGAGCCCAGTTTGAGGGGTCGGCTACCCCTGGAATCCAGCGATCAGGGGTGGCCAGAAGGCGCTGGCTGGAGAGGCGGGGGCCAGTTGCTAGGACACAGGATCTTTGCGAGGGGCCTGCAGTTACCCTCTGAGAACACTTGGTGCCTCATTCATTTATTCATTAACTCACTTAATCCACAAACACCCGGTGGGTAGCCCTGCTGGCCCCCGGATGTGGGTTGCAAGACTGAGCAAGGCGCTTCTGGCCCCACTGAGGTCAGGCACTCGTGCAAAATCCGTCAACACCAGGTGGGGAGATGTGCTGGGGCGGGAGGTGCGGCAGGGGCCGGGGGTGAGGGGGCGAGGGGAGGCCGCGGGCTCTCTGGCTTCCAGTCCTGGGCAGGTTGGAGGACTTGGCAGGTGGCGGGAAGGTCTCGGGGAAGGAGGGGAGAGAGGACAAGCAGGTGATGCCCCTGACCTCCTGCCTGGCTGTCCCAGGGTCCTGCAGGGCACAGGGCAGTGCCTTCTTCCGCCAGAGATCCCTAACGCCTGGGAGGCAGCAGGACGAGGGCAACATTCTTTGAATATAATTGAATGAGAATGCTAATGCTTTCTTACAAATACGAGAATAAATATAGTACGGGACCATCTCAAATTCCTCGAGAGCTGTCTGTTTTCACATCCCTGGACTTGACAGGTGTGGCAGATAGAGCCACGATGCACAGCCTCTTCTTCTTAGACCCAGACTCTGGATAGAAAGAGGCTGTGATCTGGCCACAGTCACCACCCCCCTAAATCCTCAGCTGGGGTCAAGATGAAGGTCCTCCTTCTAGGGGCTAAGGGCTTGAGAGGATGGTTTCTTTGTGGCTAAAGGAGGTCTCCTGTTTACCCTCGTTCAATTGACCCCCAGGCACCTTGCCGGAGCCTGTGGTGAGCATCCTGGCTGGACCCTCCTGGGAAGGTGGGTGGGTAGGTATGGCAGAGATGGGTGGCAGTAGCTCAGCCCACTTCCCAAGACTTGGCACAAGTCGGGGCAAGATGTGTCCATGGGTCGACCATAGTATGAGAGAAAGGGGAGAGACTGAAGAACATTCCAGAATAGATGAGAGGGGTTCAGATCCAAAATGCTGAAAGTTCTGTAATGTTCTTTCTGCAGCCTACCTCTGCCCCAGTCACAGTGGACAACCCACAGTCTTGAACCATCACATGCCCGCACGCCCAAAGGTCCTCCCGCAACGGCACACCCTCACACACTCAACCCGAGGACCAACCCCCTCCTGCCCATGTGTGCACAGCTCTCCCAGCACACGCCCCCTTGGAGGGCAAAGGTCTCTGACCTCTAGGTCTCCCCTGCCCCTTGAACTCTCACGTGCATGAGAGAGACCACCTTGGGGTCCATCTCTATACACATCCCACCCCCAGCACAGCCTCCAGCGCACAGTAGGAGCTCAGCTGATGCTGAATGGATAAATGGCTACATTTAAAGAGCTACGCCTCCGTTTTATGGAAAATTAACTTCTGGGAATTTCTGATGAATGAAGAATTACTGTACTTTTTGCCAAAGCCTGCAAAGACAGGCTAAGTGATGAAAAGACTCCTTTCTCCTCTTGGTCTTGATTTTCCTCCCTCCTGGGGTGGGGGGGGCGGGCGGGTGGCGGTGTGAGTTTACCTATAGGGTGTGGGGGCGGGGCGGGGAGCTGTCATTAACTCTTCTGGAGACCCCTGAGAGCTCCCTACACACGCACAGCATGACTCAGTTGCGCCCTTTAAGAGGATAATTTGATTGATGACGTGGACAATTAGACTTGTGAACTTGACATCCACGTCGATTCCAATGGCGAGAAAGGAAGCGAGAAAAATCTATTTTTGAATCCTACCATCCGAGGAGGATGAGAAATCAGTAAGAGGCGCGACTGGGCAGAAGTCAACGCTAAAGACGAACCCAGACCAAGGCACTCTTGTCCGCGTCCCTGCTGGGGAGCCGAGGCTGTTCCTTCCCCATGTCACACATCACACGCAGGCCTGTGTGGGTGGCTCGGGCCCCCAGCGGCCCCGCTGAGACCCCCGCAGTGGGCCTGGTGCTGTCACAGGCCTCCCCAGGCCACATTCTCCCACCCAGCTGAGCGCAACGCCACTCCAGATTGAAGAGGCTTCTCTCTGATGGAACTGGAAACCAAGCCGTCATGTTTTCAGATCCGAAGTGTACTCGGGTGTGTCTCTCATTTCTCTCCATCCTCCACCCCCAAACCCCTCCCCTTGGCAGAAAAAAAGATAATTTCTTTCTCCAAAGATGAACTTGAGCTTTGGAAAAGAACTGTCATCACGGCAGTCACGCAGCTCCGCGGTGTTTGCAAGAAGTGCTCAAAGCCCCCGACCCAAGGAGAGGACAGCGGGGTCCCGGGGGTGTCCCGCTCCTCCTGTGGGCCCCGCTCTCTCCCACCGCGCGGCTGGCAGAGCAGAGAGCCAGGGGCTCGGAGTCCCTGAAGCCTCTGGCGTGAATCCCAGCTCTGCTATTCATTAGCTGAATGCCTGTCTCGGCGTCTTCACACCTCAGTGTGCTCATCTCTGAAGTGGGCCTTGCCATCTTGACCCAGTCCAGCCGTGAGGAGGCCCTGATGAGATTCAGCTAAACCCGAATCTAAGTCCCAGGGGTGCATCAGAAAGCGGCAGCAAGGCAGCCCCCATTTGCTGCAAACCCGTACTCGCAGTCCCTAGGATATTTCAGCTTTAGGGCCAACAGGGAGCCCTGATCTTTCTGCACTGGGCTTGACTAGTTGTGGGAGCAGTGCCATGGGAAGTGCCATGGGCTTCCCAAGTGGTGCTGGCGGTGAAGAACCCACCTGCCAGTGCAGGAGATGCAAGAGACGCAGGTTCGATCCCTGAGTCGGGAAGATCCACTGGAGGAGGGCATGGCAACCCATTCCAGTATTCTTGCCTGGAGAATCCCATAGGCAGAGGAGTCTGGTGGGCTACAGTCCATGGGGTCACACAGAATCAGGCACGACCCAAGTGACTTAGCACGCATGCCGTGGGAAGAGGTGGCAGGGCCAGGGGAGCTGGGTCCTCTCCTGGAGGGAGGGTGGAGGATGCAGTATCTGGGGGCAAGAGGGAACCAAGGCTCCTGGTAGGCCTCACCAGGCCTCAGTTTCCCCAGCTCTACCGTGTTCCCCTAGGGCTGGACCAGTAGGGGCGCAGAGTTGGGTGGCAAGGTGGGGCTGAAGCCCCACCCCCAGACTGCCTTGCCCTCGCTGCAGGCACCCAGGATTATTAGCTGGTCTCCTAGGCTCCTCCAGCTGGACCCTGCTGGGCTTCTCTGATCAGTGATTCTCTCTTTAATCAAGGGCAAAGGGGGCTGGTGAAGGCCGGGGGCCATGTAGTGTTTGGAGAGTGGGGAGGGGGAGAGCAGTGGAGGGAAGGGGAAAGGGCTGGAGAGCACATTTCTTTGATTCCCTCAGAAAACTTTCAATCATCACCAGCTCCCTGGCTGCCCTGGAAGGCTGAAGCCCAGCCTCGGTTTTTTCTTAACCAGAGGACCAGTTGCTGTCTTGCTCCTGCTTGCTGGGTTGGGGGGTGGGGGAGGGGCGGGGAAGCAGGCAGAGCCGCCCCGGTTTAGCAAAGGGATGGAGTTCAGCTCCGTCGGGCAGGTCCAACCTCTGCTACCTGTGTGGACCACCTGCCATGCCAGGCTGTGATGAGCAGGGGCCAAGCATCTTCCGAGGGAGGGGCCATCCGCCTCTTCTGAAAAGGGGTGGGGGGAGGGGAGGGAAGTATAGAGAGAGGAGGGGCCGCCCTGTGCTCCCCTTCAGGCCCCAGGGTGTGCTTGCAACCAGCAGGCGGTGTTGACTTCTCCCCAAGGGGCTGGATTGGCATTTTCGTTCTTTCTGTGCAGCCTGGAAGCCTGTGACAGTCGCCAGCCTCCCCTCCCCCCGGCTTCTCAGCCACCCTTTCTCGGTGTCTGCCTGCTGAAAAGAAATCTCAGGTCTCCTGAATTTACAAACCCTTTGTTGAGACTAGAGCAAAGCGACAGAAAGCTCTAGGCTTATAGATCTGGACAGGCAGGAACACCCCACCGGCCTCCCAGCAGCGGCTCTGCGAGGGCTCTGGTGGAGGGCTCGGCCTGCCCGACCAGACAGGCACCTCATCCCTGGCCAGCAGCTCTCTCTGGCCTCCTGGGGTGGAGGCCCGGTGGTGGCAGCTGTTGCAAGAGCAGGAAGGGGCCAGGTCTTGTGAGTACGGTGGGTTTCTACTTACGAAAGCCAGAGTTCCTTTGGGGGACAAGTGTGGTATACCCATCCTTGTTTCTAGACAAGGAAGCTGGGCTTAGAGTGGAAGTGACCAGCGCTCAGCAGGCAGGGAATGGAGCTGGGGTTAGCAAGCAGGTGCCAACCGGCCAGGGGAGTGCCCTTTCGGCCTTAGCTCCTGACATTTGGGCTCCGGAGGAAGTCTGTGAGGGAGACTGCCCTCCCAAGGCCTCCCTCCCTTTCCAAGACAAGGGAGGGCAGTGGTGGGAAGGGACCCAGGTAGGGAAGGGAGGAGTCTAGAGGGGGCACACTCCGTGGCTGCCAGCCCTCACCCCTGGTGCTCGGTACTGTCCATACAGGCACCCGGAGACTTGGTGGGAGGAGAGGTGGGGAGGAGCTGCTGGGTCCTGAGGCCCCCCGCCCCTCCTTAGGGCCTGGCAGGCAACCCAGCCCTCCCTTCCTCCAAGGATAATTTTGGAGGCTGAGGTCAGGGTCCTCAGGATGGGTGGCGGTCAGAGGAGCTCAGTGGGCCTCTGGCCACTCCCATTGTAGCCCAGGGGCCTCAGGCAAAAGTCCTTCCATCTCTGGACTGTTTCTTCACTTGAGAAGAGCGTTCCTGGGAGAGAATGAGGTCACCGAAAGGCAGGGGCCGTGGGGTGGGAATCTGGTTGGGCGACTACTGCGTGATCTTTCTCCAAAGCCATTCCCAAAGCACCCCCTGCTTCTAGATCCTCAGCAGAGGCGGACAAGGAAGAGGCGCCGTCCACAAGGGGATGGGGGTTTCCCTCCAGCCTCCAGGAGGCCACCCAGACTAGGTCCTGCTTCTAGGGTGTGGACTTAGGGCCTTAGGGCCAGCAGGGTGTGAGGTGGGGGCTCCCCCTGGACTGACTTGCCACCCCCATCCCAAGGACAGTAAGTCTGTTCTCAAACCTGCCAGGGCCCGATAAGATGGCCCAAAGGCCAGGTTCAGAGAGGCAGAGATCACCCCCCACTCCGGTGTGGTGGGAAGAGTAGGCCAAGAAATGGGTGGGTACCCCTGGGTACCCCTCCCAACCCTCGGCATCTGTCTGCACACTAACGGATGCAAGTGAAGCCCACACTGAAGGTCCGTCTGCTCAGGACCTTCTGGTACCCTCCCCAGAGGTCACACACCCGGGATTCCTTCCTACCACCTCCCATGCTTGCCTAGAGGTCCTTCCCCATTTCCCTAACCTCCCCGATAGGGATGGGCCTAGAGGGTGGTTGGCCCAGCAGAGCGTGGGGCTCTAAGTCTGGGCTGGAACTCTCACAGTCTCTGGCAGGGTCCCCACCCCCCACCTGCTCTTCTGTGTGACCCCCAGCTGGAGGCCTCCCGGTGGATTTGGAACACCTGCCGAGTGCCGGGTGTGCAACTGTGCGTGTCAGTGTGAGCATACTTGTGAGCTTGCCTGCATATGTCACGGTGGGCAAAGATGGACATGATGGGGCCTGTGTGTGCGTGAGTGCTGGGTGCCCGTATGCGTGTCTTGATAAGCATGTAACCAAGAGCCTGACATCTGTGAGTTTCCAGGACAGCGTATGTGTGCATGTGTGTAACTATCAGGTGTATGAGAGCCTTCTGGCGGGACTAGGGCCTGATGGCATGTGTGTGGGTGTATGCCATGGAACATGTGCCCGTGTCTGCATGTTCACCAGGGTATTCGCATGTCCAGGTGCGCACGAGGCTGCACACGTGCCTCTGTGCACACGGCCTGGCACATGCTGAGGACGCCCCAGGTTTCGTAACTGCACGTCCTCTGCCTGTCTGCGTGCCCATGACTGAGCAAGCATGCGGCGCTCCCGGCCGTGTCTATGGCGTGCGCGTGTGTTGCAGGGTGTGTGTGTCGCAGTGTGTCAGGGTTGCCGTGTGTGCTCCCACAAGAGTGCCTACAATTTCCCCCCGCGTGTTTATGGCTAGGAGTGTGGGTGCCCCAAGGCTTCTCCTAAGTGTTCTTCCCGCTGCGTGTGCGGTAGTGCGCGTTTTCCCCGTCTCTAGAGCGTGCGTTTGTGTGTTTCTGGGTGCGTGAACCATGCCATGCGTGCTCGGGACCTTGGCGATCAGTGCTCTGGTGTTTCTGTGCGTGCTTCTCTATTCCGAGCGCGTCTTCGCATCTTCCCGGGGTCTGCGGCCCAGCCCAGGTTCCGCTACCGAGACTTGTCCTAAGCCGGCCGGTGTGTGCGCGCCCGTGTGCCGTCCTGTGGGGGCAACGTGTGCCCAGCGCGCGCGGGGTACCTGTGCCCGTCTAGCCAAGAGTGGCCCGCGTGCGCGAGCGGGTTTCCGGGACACCGCAGTGGTGGGGGGCGGCCCCGCGAGGGGCGGGGGTCACAGGGACTGGCCGGCGCCGGCCCCGTGCGCGCGAAGGCGGGGGCGAGGGGCGGGGGCCGCGGGGGGGCCGCGGTACGAAAAGGGCGGCGCGCGCGGCGGCGGCAGCAGCTCGGCGGCGGCAGCGGAGAGCGCAGCGCGCAGCCCGGTGCAGCCCTGGCTTTCCCCTCGCCGCGCGCCCGCGCCCCCTTTCGCGTCCGCAACCAGAAGCCCAGCGCGGCGCCCGGAGCAGGTCCCGCGCCCGCGCCACTCCCGGGACCGCGCCCCCGACCGCCCCGCGATGACCGCGACCGCAGCCCTCCTGCCCGTCCTCTTGCTCCTGCTGGCTTTCGGCCGCAGTGCCCATGGTGAGCCCCCCGGCGGCCCGGCTCGCGCCCCCTCTGGGGAAGCCTGCGACGCCTCCCCGGCCGCCCGGTGCCCCGCGCGCCCCGTCCCGTGCGCCCCGACTCCCGCCTGTCCCGCCTAACCCTAAGCCCCGCGCCGTGCCTGCCTCGCCCCCTGCCACCCTCGCATGCCAAGCCCGCCCCTGGGGTCCTGAGTGGGGGGCGCGGGGAGCGGGAGGGGTGTGGGACCCCCGGCCCCTTCCCGCCCAGCAGAAGTGGCGCTCGCAGGGGGCCGGTGCGCAGAGCGGAGGTATGGAGAAACGAGGTGATGCTGGGGAGCCCTCTGTGAAAACGCTCTGGGGTGCAACTTTGGGGGGGGTCTCTGCGTGTGCGCTCGGGAGCAGGCCTATGGGGGCTGTGGAGGGTGACTGCCGTCGTCGCCCCAGAGTCCCAGCCGGGAGCACAGGCCATGCCCCTCCCGCGTGGCGCTGGTCTAGGCGAGGGGCTGCGACACTCCTGTCTGCGGCGGCCATCTGTCCGTGACGCAGCATGCCCCCTTCGCGCAGGGCCCCCCTCCACCACTGCGCCAGTGGTTATGGGGGGGCTGTCTGAAAAGCTGCTGAGAGTTAAAGTAAACGCACACAGTAGGTGCCTATTAAAGTGTTAGAATCTCTAAAGGGTGTCAGAATTGCAGTCTTGTCGGCAAAACCCTTGTTGGTCTTTTTAATATCAAGCGCCTGGGGTGGGGAGTTTGACCTGGGTGCCTGGCTTCGCTGGGATTAACCTTTGGAAAACTCAGACGCCTTACCTGTGAGCCTTCCAGGTGGACCTGTCTGAGCTTTCCCAAGCTGAATCCCTCAAAAATCTGTCCCCCGCCCCACCTTTAGCTCACTTTGTAACACAAAGTGAGGGTTTGGCCCAGTCCCTTGGGGTCAAGCTCTTTTGGTTCGCTGTCTCCTCATCTCTGCCCTGGAGGGCCTGACTTTTGTTGTTTCTCTGAGGGATGCTGGGTGTCTGACCGGGCCCCGGGAGCTAGGCAGTGTGCTGTGATGACCCCAGACCCAGGAGCAGGCGGGGGCTTTCCCCTGGGTGGCTCTCGATGGCGTGCCTGACTGTGGGCCAGGCGGGTAGAGCCTCGTGCAGTGAATGGCGTAACCTTTCTTGTGCCCCAGGAGCTGAATGCTTCCCGGCCTGCCACCCTGAAAATGGATTCTGCGACGATGACAGTGTGTGCAGGTAATGGAGGGGCTCCCCAGAGGCAGCTTGTGGCGGGGACGGGTGGGGGGGTGCGCAGGGCAGCATTCTGAGGAGCTGTGACGCAGGCAGAAAAAGTAGGGGCCCCTGGACTGCAGCCGACAGCGCCCTCGCCCCCGCAGAAAACCAACCAGTGGGGGAGAGGGGTGGGGAGGAAGAGGACCGGGTGTCTGGGGATGGGGGGCGAGGGGGTGGACATGGTGCCACCGGCTCCTGTCTGTTTCCTCAGAGGTGGGGGCGGGCAGGAGAGCCTCTTGCAGGGTGATACCACTGCGGACCACTGCGGCAAAAGGCAGCTCTTCCCCTGGCTCCTAGGGACCCCTCTGCCCAGCCCCTCAGCTCATCTTGAGTCTAAGCTCTCCCGCTCAGGTGACTGGTGTTGGTTTCCTGCGGCCCACCGGCCCAGCACTGTGCAGAGACCCCTCCCCGAGCGCTCTCAGTTCCACAGAAAGCCACTGAAACTCCCTCTCCACCCTTGTCCCCCCCCCCACTCACGTGTCCCCATCTTTCTCCCCCACCGACCCTCGACAGGTGCCAGCCTGGCTGGCAGGGTCCCCTGTGTGACCAGTGTGTGACCTTTCCCGGCTGTGTGAACGGCGTCTGCGTGGAACCCTGGCAGTGCATCTGCAAGGACGGCTGGGACGGACACCTCTGTGACCTAGGTGGGCACCTGCCCCTGCCCTCCTCGTCCCCAGCCCCCTCCTCCCTGCCCAGTGGGGTGGCGGCTGCCTCCCCTCCCGCTATGGCCTTCGCCCAACACACCCAGCAGTCTGGATGGTAATGATCTGTGTATCCGCTCCCACTGGTGCTGGGGGCTTCTCCACGGGGAGGGGGCACTTACTGCTGCTCACCCAGCAGTGGGGAAGGCACTGGGGTGGGGGGCGGCGGGGGCTGCCTGTTGAATAAAGAGTCCCGAAAGGAACACGCCACACAAAGCTGAGAGGGTGGGGACGGCAGAAATCTGTCCTGGGGGAGGGGGGGCACTGAAGCTCAAAGAGGGGAGGGTCGCAGAGCCAATAAATTCACAGGCCAGGCTACTAAGGGTGCTGCAACACACAAGCAAACAGACGCGGAGAGGGTGCTGGGTGCTGAGCGCTGGGGCCAGTGGGCACCGAGTCAGGACCACCAGGACGGGGCTGGGGGCTGTGCTGGACACGAGGTCAGGTGTGGGGGCTGGGGGGTGGCAGGTCGGGAAAGGCTGAGAAGTAGCTCAAGTGCAGATTGGTGTTATCAGTTGATTTCATTAATTTATGCCATCTTTGCCCTCCACTACCCTGTGAGCAGTGGACAGTTGGCCGTCACTGCATTTTCAGGCTGCAGAATGTTCAACCGAGCTCATTCTTGTTTGGCAAAACCTGCCCTGAAGCCCAGGCAGACCAGGGTCCTCGAGAAAATTCCCCCGGCGGTATAGGCAGCTGCCATACGCCAGCGTCTGCAAAGACGCCTGGTATCAGGAGGGAAACTGAGGCTCGGGGAAGCAACCGGGTCTGCTCATGACTCTTAGGAAGTCAGGAGAACAGCCGGCTGGCTACCAAACCCCACCCTCCGCCTCCAAAGTGGGTTCATTCTCATCCGGGGGGGCTAACGCTTTCCTGGAGAAAACCCGAAGAACTGTAGTGTTACCGTCCCGCGAAGCTGGGCAGTAGGCTTCCCAAATCCCCCAGCATGCGGGTCTTTAAAGCACCCTCCCCCACCCCCGAACGATGCAGGTTTTTCCCTACAGCTGGCTCAGGCTCTGGCGAGCAGGGCTCGGCTCCCTGCAAGAACCTCTGAGCAGTTTGGGGGACCCAAGGGGGTCCCAGAAAAGCCACCATTGGGGATCAGGGCTTTTTAGCCTGGAGCCCCACTCTTTGTGATATCTAAGCCCGGGACCCTGCTGTGGAGTTTCCCAGACAAAAGGTCCCTCCCCACTGGGTCAACAAAAGCCTGGGGTGGCTGGGTCCAGAGGAAGCTGCCCTCGGGTGGTTCCTGTCCTTCTCCCTTTTCACCCGTCTTTGAGGCTGTCTCCGCCACAGCTGCTGCCCCCCAGGCAGAGACCCCCGGCCGCTCTCCCCTTGTGGCAGCTTAATCCACCCGATTTTGGGGTTGGAGGCCCTGGAGGGAGGGGGAGAAGGTGAACTGATCTTCGGCTCACGAGGCTTGACACTGCGGGAGAGGAGTGGGTGATCGCTAGCTCTTGCGCTTACACGTAAGGTGGGAGCCTGGCGCTCATGCCCAGGGCCTTCCCATAATGATAAATCCTCTGTGGTCCCCTTGTGCTAGCCAGACTCCTCATGTGAGCTCTGCACAGGCCCTCGCCTGGCGTGCGGGGCTTTTCCTTACTGACGGACAGCCATCCCCTCTCCCTGAGAGGACGCAGGGCTCTTGAAAAGAGCGAATCCATCTGCTCGTGTGTGGTGTGTGGCCACAGCCCCCGGGGACCCCCACCCAGAGCTGCCCCTCAGTCGCCGCTGCGTCTCTGGCTGGCCCTGGCTCTCTCTTTGGCCCAGGGGGCAGCTCAGATGGTGGAAAAACCCAAGGGGAAAGGGGATCTCAGACATGGGCCGGGGAGAAGCCCTCCTTTTCTAAGCAGGGAAAGTGAGGCATAGAGTCCGGGGTGGTGGGGAAGAGGAGCAGCTGGCTGAAGGTGGATGCAGAAAGGGTCTCTCTCCTGTCAGAGAGCTCCCGCCCCGGGCCCCCCTTTGTTCAGCCTGTCCCTGCCTTGCTGAGCCCCGAATAATGATGTGTGCGTGACGGGAGGTGTAAAAAGGCGGTGGAAATATACCAGTGTTCATGGAAACCCGTGCTGACAGGCGAGCACTCAATAGCTCTCATTTCACCGCCTTCAAAAGATGCAACCTTTTTTTTATCATAGACCCCCTTAGTTCAGAACCTGAGAGCAGACAGACCACCAGGAGACGGAGGCAGTGCTGGGGCTCAATCAGGTTTCCTGATTCCCGACAGGGGGCTTTACATCTCATTTCCTCCCCCACCTCCCCGCTCCCCTTTGATGGAAAAGTATACAGGGGCAGGTGATGTCTCTTAACAGTTGGGATGCGCTCACCCCTCCACCTCCTGGGCACCAGGGGCCTCCTCAGACAGTAGAAACTGGTCTGGAGTATTAGGGGGAGGGGAGGGGTCCGTAGTGAAGGTCAGTGTTGTGGAACCCAAGAGGTGACCTGGTGCCGGAAAAAGGGCACAGGGGGCCTGGGTGAAATCTTGGTGAACGGCCTTGACTTTGTGTCCTCGGCCTCCAGAGTTGTTTACTTAGGTCAGGGTTCTGGGGGAGTCGCAGTGCTCCCTTACTGAGGACCCCGCTGGGTGACCTTGGACAGTGACCACAAGCAGGGAGTCTGGGCTGCTCACACAGGCTCCCCACCGTGACCAGAGGGAGGGGTGTCTCTCTCTCCTTGCCCCCACCCAGGATGTTCTCCTTCTAGCCTCTGCGCCCCCACCCCCGCCACCAACCTCACCTCATCTCCCTGGTTTTCTCTCCCCCTCCAAGACATCCGGGCTTGCACCTCGACCCCCTGTGCCAACAACGGCACCTGCCTGGACCTCGATGATGGCCAGTACGAGTGCTCCTGTGTCCCCGGGTTCTCGGGAAAGGATTGCCAGGAAATGGACGGGCCCTGCGTGGTGAATGGGTGAGCATTCTCTCCCTGCGGATCTGATAAAATGCTGCTTTCGAGCCCCGTTTCCACCCCCTTAAAGACCCTTTCAGCCTAACCCAAGCGGACCTGTCGGCGGACAAAAGACCGAGGAAGTGCTGCTTCTGCACCCTGCGGGGGGGCTGCCCCCGCGGTCGGGGTCTTTATGGGGGACTGTGTCACTTCCATCATTTTTTCCCAAACAATCCTGAAGGCGATTTCATATTCCCCTGACGTCCCCAAGCCCTGATGTCTGTGAATGACAGTAGATTGGGGACTGTGAACCCGAGCCCCAGCGGCATAATTTTCTAAAGGCAACGTAACAAGAGATCAGAGTTCGGCAGTGCCCGAGGCTGTTGGTGAAACCCGCTCTCCGTACCCTAGAGGCAGCTTTGGTTGGGGTGGGGGGCGCGGTGGGCGGCAGGCTCTGCGTTTGGGTCTCCTGGGATGTACGTCTTAGGAAGTGGGGAGAGGGGGCCGAGGCCAGCACGGGACAGGCGGGAGGGGAAGGGGGAGGGAGATCCGGCCCCCAGCTACCCCCATGGGGAGGGGTCTCTGGGGCATGGGCACAGCAGATGGACCGGTCCCTGGCCTCTCTGGTGCCCCCCTGAGCAGACTTCCCAGCAGCTCAGCCATTTCTGGTCCTCAGCTGCTCAGCAGCACTGCCCTCCTCACCCTCTGAGGAGGGGGTTTAAACGGAGGCCAGGGAGGTCAGGCGAGAATTCAGGGCAGTCTCCAATCCTAGGCCAGTGGCTGTGGGTGGGGGGTGGGCACCCCTGTCTCGTGAGGAAGCCGAAGCGTAAGTCCCTTCCAGGGACAGGGCAGAGAGCCCCCAGAGCCACATGGGCCAAGAACCATCATTCTTGCAGCATTCTAAAAATCAGCGTTCTAGGGCTGATTCGTGTTGATGTGTGGCAGAAAACAGCAAAATCCTATAAAGTAATGATCCTTCAATTAAAAGTAAATATTAAGAAAAAAAAGGATCAGGGTTCAGGGTGAGGTCGGAGGACAGGGGTGACCACCGAGGTCCGTTTCTGCTTCCTGGCAGGAAGGGGAAATACGGAGCGAGACCTTTAAAATATTTTGCTTTCCTCCCTAACAGACTTGAGCCCGTCTGTCCAAATAGAGCCTGGGGTCCTTGAAATTCCTCCAGAGCCCGGCTCCCCTCGCCCTCACCCTTGCAGCAGCAATGCTGATTCCTTGCGCTCTGAGCCCCTTTCTTCCCCGGAGTTTCGGCATTTATCAGATGACAAAGGGTCTGCTCGTTTAAAAGCACTTACATTAAATGCTCCGTGTGCTCCGCTTTGAGCAAACAGCTTCGGTCTGCAGGCTGCACTGGGGTGAATGGGCCACTATTAACCAGCCAGGCCCAGACGCTGCTCCTGCCTCGCAGACAGAGCGCGGATTTCTTTCACTCTGAGAGTCCCCAAGGGTTTCCTGTACAATAGCCCACAGGCTCACTCCTCGGAAAAGAAAATTAATAATAAGGGGCTGGGGGCGGGGGCGGCAGAAGGGACTGAGGGATGCCCTGTTTGGCTCCGCCTTTGTGGCCTGGGGGCGGAACTAAGGGGAGGGCGGGTATCACTAACTTTGCCTCTCTCAGCCTCAGTTTCCCCACCTGTCCAGTGACTTAACCGTCATGCCTCTGGTCGGAGAGGTGACGTAAGAGGTGGGAGAGGAGATGGGCATCATGGCACTGGAGGTCAGGCATGTTCCAGGTTGGCGGCGTGATGGGGGTGAGGTGCCCACCCCATCTCGGATGGCCCAGGAGCTCCTCACAGGCAGGGGCTCCTGGTGCTGGGCACCCACTCCCCACCCCACCCTGGGGCCTCCCTGGCTGGCACTCCCTCACCTCGAGCGTTCTGAGCACCTGCCCTTTGGTTGGGCCCCAGGAGGTTTGCGGTGTGGCACGAGGGGGGAGCAGGGCAACCCCCCCCCCCCGCCTCCCACCGCAGCCTTGCTGTCCTGGCCCAGCACCCGAGGGCCCTTTACCCTGTGCCCTGTTGCGCTGCAGCTCGCCCTGCCAGCACGGAGGCAGCTGCGTGGACGATGAGGGCCGGGCCCCCCACGCCGTCTGCCTGTGCCCCCCTGGCTTCTCGGGCAACTTCTGCGAGATCATGACCAACAGCTGCATCCCCAACCCGTGCGAGAACCAGGGCATCTGCACCGACATCGGGGGTGACTTCCGCTGCCGCTGCCCCGCCGGCTTCATGGATAAGACCTGCAGCCGCCCGGTGAGCACCTGCACCAGCGAGCCGTGCCTCAACGGCGGCACCTGCCTGCAGCACTCCCAGGTGAGCTTCAAGTGTCTGTGCAAGCCCGCGTTCACCGGCCCCCGCTGTGGCCGGAAGCGCGCGGCGGGCCCCCAGCAGGCCCCCCGTCTGCCCAGTGGTTACGGGCTGACCTACCGCCTGACCCCCGGGGTGCACGAGCTGCCGGTGCCGCAGCCCGAGCACCGCGTCCTGAAGGTGTCCATGAAGGAGCTCAACAAGAGCACTCCGCTCCTCTCCGAGGGACAGGCCATCTGCTTCACCATCCTGGGCGTGCTCACCAGCCTGGTGGTCCTGGGCACCGTGGGCATCGTCTTCCTCAACAAGTGCGAGGCCTGGGTGTCCAACCTGCGCTACAACCACGTGCTGCGCAAGAAGAAGAATCTGCTGCTGCGCTACAACAGCGGGGAGGAGCTGGCCGTCAACATCGTCTTCCCCGAGAAGATCGACATGACCACCTTCACCAAGGAGGCCGGCGAGGAGGAGATCTGAGCAGCGTCCCCACCGGCCCCCCTCTTCTCGGGGTCCCCGCAGAGCCCCCTGTCTCTCTGTGCGGTCTGTTCTTCTCTTTGTGGTGGAATTTGCTCTCCTTTGTGTCAAATCTGGTGAACGCTATGCTCCCCTCTCCTGCCTTTGCGCTGCCGTGTGTGCGTGTGACCAGCGTAATTGCCAGATGAATCCTCTTTCTCTCTTCTTAATGCATGATATAAAAAATAATAATAACGATAATAATAATGAGAATTTCATCTTTAAGTGAGTAAGACAAATAAGTATGTTATTCTAAACTCTCAACCTAAAATCAAAAAAGACCAAAAAAAAACATGGCAACAGTACCAGGGCTCCGTGCCGACGCCCCCTCCAACCAGGGGCGGGGTCTCGGCCACGGGGTCCTCGTGAAACCGTTACGAGTGCTGTGCATGACCACCCACTGTGAAAAGGGCTAAAATCTCTTTCGTTCGTTAATTCTCACGCGCCACTCCCGACTCGCACTCATGTCAACACCGCAAAGCTTTAGATCTTCCCAATTGACTTGGGATTTTAGCAGAGTGCAGCGGCCGTGTGTCAGGCAGAGAGAGAGAGAGAGAGAGAGCCCCGGGTTGGCTGCTGGGGGTGCTGGGACCTTGTCCCAGCCCTGCCACTCACTCGCTGTGTGATCCTTGGCGAGTCCCTTTCCCACCCTGGGCCACCTCCTCCCCCCCCCCCCTCCAGGCGGGGGCTTGAACACCATGACCATCAGGGTCCTCTCTTGCCCTCAAAATCTGAATTAGGAACGAGGGAGTGATGAACGAAAACCGTTCCCCTAAAAAATTAGGATCCGATGAAGACTAAGTCTCATCCTGGGATCCGAAGGTTTTGGCCTATCCTGGATGTACACTTGATGTATTTGAAATGAATTTTGACTGCATTTCTCAAAGTGGGGAGCCTCCTGGCCCACTGCCCACCTGGAAACGGTTGCCCCCTTTGAGTCCCAGTGTGCAGTCTGGGGCTGACCCCCTAAGGCAGCCCCCTCCCCAACCTACCCACCTACTCAAGGCCCTAGCAACTGTGCCTGCCTCCGACCCTGTAGGTTAGAGATGTCCCCCAGCAATTTAAGTGCATCTTGAACCGCAAGTGCCCCTGGTGTGTCTGAGCAGCAACACAGCCCTCACCAAGGTTTTTCACAGTTTGGTGGAAATTTTCGCTTGTGGGGCATTTTCTAGTTCTGTGGCCATGGAGGTACCAGACCAGACCACAGCGTGGATTTCATTTGTGTTGCTGAGTTAACTACCCTCAGATCCCCAAAGACCTAGCCAGCTTCTGAATGATAAACTTTGCCTTCTTTTTTTTAAAGAGAAAAGAGCATCTATCTTTTGTGCAAAAGTAAATGGGACAGAGTTCTGTTTAGCTTCTCAGCCCTCAGAGTTGGGCAGCTAAACAGCCCTTGGGTACCAGTTAGAAATATTTTGCTTCTTGAATTATTAAGATAGGAATGTATATTCTTAGCTTATTGAGTATTACCTGCCTTGCTTACCTTGCTAAGCCAACGTCACCTACGTCGTCTCTGTCATTCGAATCACATGCATCCACACGCGTCACCGACTGTCACATGACCACCAACCTCATCACCCGTCAGCCACCGGTTTACCGCCCCCAGCCCCTTGTCATCCTGTTTCACAGCCCGACCCTCATCTCCCCAAGCTCCCCAGTTCTCACCTAAGACATTGTCCCCGTCACTCCAGACTTTGTCATCCCCAGCCCAAGCTCCCCTGATCACCTGCACCCACACCCTATAGTCCCGATGCCCTCCCCGGCGACCACCTCCCACCCTCACCCCAAACCCTGTCAGCCCCGCACCCTCGCCCCCCTGGTCCCCGTTCCCAAGTCCTCTCCCACCCCCAGCTCCAGTTACTGCCCCACCCCTCCCCTCCCTGGCCCTCAGCCCCAGTCTCTACCAGCCCTCACCCCAACCCCCTCTACCTACCCCCCACCCAAGTCATTAGAGTCACCATCTCATCTCATTTTGAGTTTGTTTTAAGAGATAAAATTTAAAAAAAGACAAAAAAAAAGAACTGTTGGCTCGGTTGGGCTGGGGTCTGGCACCCCCGCCCAGCCTCTCTCTCTCACGTGAGACCCCTGATCGAGTCAGCTGACGGTTCTGACCCTCAATCTCCCCTCGCGCCAAATTCTAAGATTGGACGCAGCGATCAAATTTCTCTACTCCACACTTTCGACCTCCGTGTTGTAGAGTGCAGCCATGTCCCCTGACGACAACGAAAAGACCCCCCCTCACCCCACCCACTGCCTATCCTTGACCAGTTCCTCACCCATCCATCCTTCATCCACCATCCATTCAATCAGGAAGCATTTCCAAGCACCTGCTGAGTGCAAGGCGGTGTGCAGGGAGCTGAGGACGCAGGATGAGGGGCCCTCTGGGAGGGGCGTGGACACACAGGCTCCCCAGGGAGCCTAGTGCAGTGCAAGTAAAGCAACGTGGGAGGGAGACACCCCCCTCGCAGCCTGACCATCTCACTTGCCCACGTGACACCCTCTCTTACCAGCACTCAATGAGGCCGCCCCACCCCAATTCCAGAGCGCCTCTCACACACATCCTGCGAGATCAGAACCAAGTCAGCAGCCTCGCCACGGTCTTCACGTCATGCAGAAATTGGTCCATTCCATCTGCTATGGGGTAACCAGATTCTGCTGAGAGTGTTGGGATCCTTGACTGCCCATCCGCACCTCGTGTGTGTTTGGAGTAGTGTGTAGTTTACGCCAATCCCGGGGAAGCTCAAAGACAGCCATCGGAGACATGGTCCCTAGTGTGGTCCCCAACCTGGGGGAGGAGCAGGCGTGATGATCTTGTAACTGAAAAATTTCAAACATGTCAATGATGAGCTCTTTTTAGCTTCCCCGTCTCTGCAGCCAGACATGCAAAAAAAAGTTTTGTTTATTGAAAAAATAAACAAAAACCAAGGGCTACCTCATGTGTTTCTCCAGTTTATTGTGCGCCGGGCTATACATGTCCCTCCCCGCTGGTGGTCTCTGACCTGGACAAAAGGAGTCAGTCTTTGGAGGGCCCTGCTCTGGCCCCATCCAGCCCTTCCCATGCGGCAGAGGAGGCCACAGGCCTCCCAGCCCACCCTCTGGGGCATGGAGCCCAGGAATTTCCTCCCCAGTGATCCCACTCCCAGGGCCCTGGGGGCCTCTTCCCTGGGTCTGATGGTTAGCTGTTTGCCGGCGGTGTGGATGGAGCTGGGGTGTGAGGAGTGAGGGGTTCCACATGGGAATGCTCAAGTCCCCTTGAAACAGAGCTTAGGGCTGGCTTTCCCCGGCTACCACATTCCAACGGAGAACTCCAGAGGGTCTGAAAATTGCATGCTGACCCCAGGCCTTCCAGGACTTAGAGAAAGTAGGATTGCCCAAGTGAGGGAGCAGAGCAGATTTGAAGGACACTTGGGGGCTTCCCTGGTGGCCCAGATGGTAAAGAATCTGCCTGCAATTGAAGGGGACCCCAGTTCGATCCCTGGATGGTGAAGGTCCCCTGGAGAAGGGCACGGCTGCCCACTCCAGTCTTTTTGCCTGGAGAATCCCAGGGACAGAGGAGCCTGGTGGGCTACAGTCCATGGGGTGGCAGAGAGCCGGACGCAGCTGGGTGACTCACGCTTTGGAAGCTTTTAAACATTGCGCATCAGGTCTATTGGCCCCAGGTGTTCCTATGACCTGGGCGCCACTCATGACCAGGGGGATTTGCCTTTCCTCTGGTCCCAGGCCTCAAGTTGCAAGCGTGTCCACTCAGGTCACTAAAACTACCCACGAGAGATTTTAGAGGTGAAGTGTCCACCTGAGAGGGGTCGGCCAGAGTCCCCCTCAGGGGCACAGGAGACTCAGTCAAGGCCCTTATCCTTGCTGGCCTGGCAGATGGCCTTGGGGTGGGGTCTCCTTTCCACACCCTTTTTGAGTCTTTCCTCCGCCAGGTCCTTGCCTCCACCCACCCAGCTGCCTCGCCTGGCCCCTGGGCATCCCCGAGGGTCCTCCTGGCTTGGTCCCACCTCACCCCTCCATGCTTCGTGGGTCTCCTGTCTGTCCACCTCCCATTCAGCCGGGCAGGGGGCCCTGGGTGTCTCGACATTTCGGGAACACAGAAGCGGGACGTCTAGGGCCGTGTAACCTCACGGATGCTATTCCAAGAACCGTTAAAAAAAAAAAATAGGGTGACAATGTTGAGACTACAAACCTAGAAGCTTCTATGAAAGGGATTTTTCTAGGAAAATAGTAATGATCACAATTCCTCAATTTTGCCAGCAGGAATGGAGCTGGGAGAAGACCCCAAAGTGGCCCAGATCTGTTCCCTGACTTGGGGTGCAGCACATTTGACCCTTTGACAGAACAGGGCAGGCCCACAATAGAGATGGTCCTGGAGCAAAAAAAAAAAAAAAAAAAGGATGAAGATCTTTTCTTTCTTCAAAGCTAAGAGAATCCCAGTGCTAAAGCCTCACCAAGTTAACACTATTGAGTAGAGGAGCAAAATCTTTAATATAATAACAAAACAAGTAAATATATTTTTTAATAAAACTCGTGATCAAGTAGAGCGTTTTCTGGAAAAACAAGTCGGGTTTCATTTTAATAAATGTATCCTTAGATAGTGAACGCCGGCGTGTCCAGGAGGGAGGAAACCGTGATGGATGAGCAGAGTGGCTGTGAGCCAAGCTGAGGGTCAGGCAGGTGACCTGGGAGGAGAAGCCAGCCAGCCTGCGGGACTGGCCCCCTCCCACAGGGCTGCGGTGGCTGATGAGCTGGCTCTGCAGGGGCGAGGGGGGCCTGGGGTGCTGTCAGGGGAAGGGACTGGGTTGCTGTAGCGGGTGGGGTGTGGGCTCAGCGCCGGGTGGTCCCGGCTTTGAGGGCCCGAGAATGGGGGAACCCTAGTGGTGGGATAGGTGGGGGTCCTGGCCAGGAGAGATGGTTGCCCTGGGGGGCCTCTGCAGGGTGTCCTAGGCTCGGGCAGCTGGCCAAAGAAAATATCCTGCGGGCTCCAAGGGGAGGAAGAGACAGGATCTGCACGTCCCTGCAGCCGGGCGGGAGCTTCCTGCAGGAGACAGAGGAGGTGGGCTCCGGGGGCCCAGAGCAGGGTCCCAGCACCCAACTCCCCCCAGCGTCCGGCCCCTGGGTCTGGGAAATGTCCGATAAGCCACTTAGAATCGATAAGACACCTCTGATTTGGCTCTGGGACGGTCTTCTCTTCAGCGCCTCTCTCCCACTACTGAAGAAGAAAGCGTTGGCCTGCGTATCACCCTTGCAAGACCCTCCTCGTGGAGCTCATGGGCAGAAGGAGGGGGAAGGCCAGCCCCAGGCCCCAGCCTGGGGAAAGAAATTCCCAGCTAACTCCAAACCGCGGAGGGTACAGCCCTGCTCCATGCATCCCTCCAGATGCTGTGCTCTGTGACCACGGCAAAGATGCAAGAGTGAACCAAATCGCAACTCAAAACATAGGCAAAAAAAAAAAAAAAAAATCTGTTCAATAGATGCCAGAAGGAAATTGACAAAATACATCTTTGATTAAAAAAAAAAGCCAACTAGGAAAAAAAAAGTGCATCTCCTTAATGTCATCAAGAGCTTCTGTCTTAAGCAATGTTCGGTGTCTCAGGGCTCAAGGAAACCCAAGGGCAGGTAAAGTCATGCTTTTTGCAGCAGGAAGAGGCCCTGGCTTTAGAGTCAGAAGGGCCTGGCTTTAACCTTGGTGTCCTTGGGGCCATCTACTCTCTATATGTCTACTTCCTCACATGTGAAGGAAGCGCTGGCCACCAGAACAAAATACCATAAATACCATAGACCTGGTGCTTTAAACAACAGACAGTTATCGTTTATTTCTCATGGTTCTGGGACTGGGAAGAGATCAGAGTGTCAGCATGATAGGATTCTGGTGAAGGCTTGCAGATGGCCGTGTCCTTGCTGTATTCTCACATGAGCGGGGGGGAGGGGGGGGGTGAGGGAGAGAGGCAGAGAGGCAGAGACAGAGAAAGAAGAGCAAGACCCAGCTCTTTGGTGTCTTCTTAGGAGGCCGCTGATCCCATTATGAGGCATATATATACGTATATATATATACACGGCTTCCCAGGTGGTGCCAGTGGTAAAGACTCTGCCCGCCAGTGCAGCAGACATAAGAGGTGTGGGTTCAATCCCTGGCTGGGGAAGATCTCCCAGAGGAAGGCATGGCAACCCCTCCATATTCTTGCCTGCAGAATCCCATGGGCAGAGTAGCCTGGCAGCCTATAGCTCGTAGGGACGCAAAGAAGGACATTAATGGAGCAACTTAGCATGCATATATGTGTGTGTGTGTGTGTGTGTGTGTGTGTGTGTGTGTATACTGGCCTGAGTAGTTAAGTCCAGTGTTACAAGCATACTAATTATCCCCAAAATTAATTTATAAGTTTAAAGCTATTTATTAACATTAGAGCCATTAGACACTATGGTTTTAAGGTTTATCCTTCAAAAAGTGAAGCGGTAAAAACAATTTTAAAAATTGTCAAGGAGCAAGTCGCATCAACAAATGTTAAAAGCAAAAGCGATAAGAGTGAAACAGTGTGTCTTGCATGAAGCAGACGCATAATATTGGTGTGATGAATAAGGGATTAAAGCGAGGTATGCATGGGTGATAGCTTTGAAGGAATCTAATCTCCAGCCTCACTATCTTACTTACAAACATGGAAACAGATCAAAAGAATAACTAGCCTGAAGTTTTCAACTGTGCCCCTCGGGAGACATTCAGCAATGTCTTGAGACCGTTTTCACTGTCAAAGTGGACTGGCGCTGCTGGCGCCTAATAGGCAGCCACCAGGGGTGCTGCTAGACAGTGTCCAAAGCCAGGGACAGCCCCCACCACAAGAACTATTTAGTCCCAAATGTCAGTGAGGCCCAGGTTGAGAAATGATGCCTAAAATGGTAGGGCAGGAAGGGGACTCTTATGAACAAGAACACATGACCGTGTCTACAGCGTTAACACTGTGTTAAGGACGGTATTCCACACCCCCCAGCTTTACTGAGATACAGTTGGCATAGAACGCTGGGTAAGTTGAAGGTGCATAATGGGATAATTTGATATCCCTTTACTTTGGAAAGTGATGACCCCAGTACAGTTAGTTAACACACCCTTCTCCTCACATAATTGCCATTTTCGGTTGTTGTTGTAACAGAAACATTGAAAGTTTACTCTCTCAGCAAATATCAGCTCCACAATGCAGTTCTGTTAACTACAGTCACCGCGTGTGCACTGACAGTTTTGGAGTTTAGTCACCAAGTCGTATCTGACTCTTGCAATTCCATGAACTATAGCCTGCCAGGTTCCTCTGTCCATGGGATATTTCCAGGCAAGAATACTGGAGTGGGTTGCCATTTCCTTTTCCACTGGATCTTCCCTATCCGAGGATCCCACCCAGGTTTCCTGCTGTGCAGGCAGATTCTTTACCGACTGAGCTAGATCCCAAGAACTTGTTTGTCTCGTAGCTGGAAGTTTGTAACCTTTGGCCTCCATTTCCTCACTTCCCTCAGCCCCTGGAAACCAGCAATCAAGTCTCTGTTTGTATGAGGTCAGCTTTCTTAGGTGTCATATATACAAGTTATACATTATCTGCCTTTCTCTTACTTCATTAACTAATGTCCTTAAGATTCATCTATGTTTTCACAAGTGGGAGGGATTCTTTCTTTTCATGGCTGAATAATATTCCATCATGCGTGTTTGTGTACACATATATATAAACATCTTCTTCATTCATTCATCCTTTGGTGGACACTTAAGTCATTTCCGTGTTTTGGCTATTGTAAATAATCCTGCAGTGAATGTGTGAGTTCGTTGCTCAGTCGTATCTGACTCTTTGCGACCCCATGGACTGTAGCCCACCAAGCTCCTCTGTCCAAGGGATTCTCTGGCAAGAATACTGGAGTGGGTTGCCATGTCCTTCACCAACTATCTCTTTCAGAGGGTGATTTCATTTCCTTTGGATATATACCCAGATACGGGATTTCTGAATCATGTTCATTTTTTTTTTTTTTCAATTTTTTGAGAAACCCCTATGCAGTTCTCCATAGTGGCTGCACCAAGTTACATTCCCACCCATGGCGCACAGGAGTTCCCCTTTCTCCACATCCTCACCACATTTGCTATCTCTTATCTCTTTGATAATAAGTGTGAAGTATGGTAATATCATCATCTCGTGTAACTCACTCAACAACCCAAGAGGTAGATAATATTATCTTCCAGTGCTACAGATAATGAAACCCAGGCTCAAAGAGGTAAAAACATGTGCCCAAGATCCTCTGCCTGGAGAGGGGTTGAGCTAAACCCAGCATCGGCTCTCTAAACATTTATGCCAATTTTCTTTCCACTACCCAATCCTCCCTTATATTTTGAAAAATAATGTATTCCTAATTTTATTCGTGTTAGCAACTGTGTTTCCCTGGGAGTTTCTGAGAGACAGGCAATCTCAGTCCATCATTCCTGGAGCTCATCAGGAAGAATCTTGAGCAGAATGCGTTCCCAGGCTTTGCCATTTCAGGATGGAGCATCTCTGCTTACCTCCTTGTCCACTCACTCACCAACAATGGGATAACTCATCTGCCTCTGATGTCTCCTCCTGAGCCCCGCTCCCCCGCCACCTAATAGCAACTCTGCAAGTTGTAGATAAGAAGGGAATCAGGATGGTTTGCTGTCATTATTATAAATCATAACAATACCGAACTAGTCTAAATGCTAAGGCGCTATATTCAGCGCTTCATGTTTTAAAAGAAATTTTACTGGAGTATAGTAGATTTCCAATGTTGTGTTTGACCCTGAAGCTAACACAGCATTGTAAGGCAGAGTACATCATGGGAAATGCCTGCCTGGAGGAATCACAAGCTGGAATCAAGACTGTCAGGAGAGATATCAACACCCTCAGATATGCAGATGATACCACTCTAATGGCAGAAAGGGAAGAGGAACTACAGAATCTCTTGATGAAGGTAAAGAGGAGAGTGAAACAGGTGACTTGAAACTCAATATTCAAAAAACTAAGATGGCATCCAATTCCATCACTTCATGATACATAGAAGGGGAAAAAGTGGAAGCAGTGACAGGTTTTGTTTTCTTGGGCTCCAAAATCACTGTGGATGGTGACTGCAGCCATGAAATTAAAAGACACTTGCTCCTTGGAAGAAAAGCTAGTACAAACACAGAGTATTAAAAGGCAGACTTTTGCCAACATGAGTCTGTGTGGTCCTAGTTATTGTTTTTCCAGTCGTCACGTACAGACGGGCGAGTTGGACCATAAAGAAAGCCGAGTGTTGTAAAACTGGTGCTTTCAAAATGTGGTGCTACAGACTCTTGAGAATCCCTTGAATAGCAAGGAGGTCAAACCAGTCAATCCTAAAGGAAATCAACCCTGAATATTCATTGGAAGGACTGTTGCTGAAGCTCCAATACTTTGCCCAGTTGATGCAAGGAGCCAGCTCATCGGAAAGGACCCTGATACTGGGAAGGTTGAGGGCAGGAGGAGAAGGGAGTGACAGAGGTTAATGGCTGGATAGCATCAGTGACTCAATGGACAGGAATTTGAGCAAACTCCAGGACATAGTAGAGGACAGAGGAGCCTGGCGTGCTTCAGTTTATGGGGTCACAACAAGTTGGACATGACTTAGCAACTGAAAAACAACTGTAAACAACTATATATATATATAATATATATATTTATTTTTTTCAGATTCTTTTCCCATGTAGGTTATTACAGATTATTGAGTAGAGTTCCCTGCACTATACACTGAAAGTGAAAGTCGCTCAGTCGTATCCGACTCTTTGTGACCCCATGGACTATTCAGTCCATGGAATTCTCCAGGCCAGAATACTGGAGTGGGTAGCCTTTTCCTTCTCCAAGGGATCTTCCCAACCCAGGGATCAAACCCAGGTATCCCACATTGTGAGGAGATTCTTTACCAGCTGAGCCCCAAGGAAGCCCAAGAATATGGGAGTGGGCAGCCTTTCCCTTCTCCAGTGGATCTTCCTGACTCAGGAATCGAGCCAGGGTCTCCTGCCTTGCAGGCGGATTCTTTACCAACTAAGCTATCAGGGAAGCCCTGTAGTTAGTCAGTTACTTGTTAGTTACTTATTTTCAATATAGTAAATATTGTATGTTAATCCTTATCTCCTAATTTATCACTTTCCTCCGACATTTCCCCTTTGGTAACCATAAGTTTGATTTCAAGATCTGTGATTCTGTTTCTCTTTTGTAAATCAGTTCATCTGTAGCATCATTCAAAAAAAAATTAGATCCCATGTACAGGTGAGGTCGTATGGTGTTTGTCTTCCTCTGTCTGACTCACTTCAGTTAGTATGATCGTCTGTAGGCCCATCCATGTCCCTGCAAAAGCCTTTCATTTTTATCTTCTCAGACTGTTCAGGGACTCCTGGACACTGGCTCTGAATTAATACTAATTTCTCTGGACCAAAGCATTATTGTGGTTCACCAGTCAGAGCATTGGAAGTCAGATGGGCAGTGAAGCCTTACTTAGGTCTGTGCCATTGTGGGTTTCTGAACCCACCCTGTGGTTATATGGAGTTCATAATGAAAAGAGACATCCTCAACCACAGAAGACCCATGTTGGTTATCTGATTTATGGAGGGGTGGCTACAGTGGTAGGGAAGACAAAATAGAAGCCACCGGAAGCACCTGTTTCTATGAAAATCGTGCACCAAGAATAATACGGTCTCCTTGGAGGGACTGCTCGAGATCAGTGCCACCATAAGAGGCGTGAAAGGTACAGAATTCCTCCAGTATTTCCTTTTGACTCCTTTATCTGGTCTGAGAAGAAATAGATGGATCTAGAAGAAAGACAGTAAATTATTACAAACGAATCAAGTGGTGAGTCTGATCTGCAGCTGCTTTTCTAGCTGTGGCTTCATAGCTGGAGCAAATCTACACATCACCTGCTGGCGCCTGCTACGTAGCCAGTGTGCCAGTGCCCGCTTCCTTCTTTATACCTGCGAATAAAACTACCAACCAGTTGGCAAGGCCAGCAATACATCACTGCTGTCCTTCCCGGGGCCTGTCAATTCTCCAGCACTTTCATAATCAACTCCCCAGGGATTTTGCTTGTCTTTCCCTTACCAGGACACCACACTGGTTCATCACATTGATGATATTCCACTGATTGGACCTGGCGAGCAGGGAAAATGCCTGCAGCCAGAGAGTGGGAAATAAATCCCACAAAATTCAGGGGTCCTCCACCTCAGTGAAAAATTCTAGATGCTCAGTAATTTGGGGGGGGGCATGTGGATATATACTTTCCAAGGTGAAGGACAAGTTGCTTCATCTGCCACCTCCTATCAGTATGAAAGGGACATGGATTTCCGGGTGACCCAGTGGCTAAGCATGTACCTGCCAATGCAGGAGACACAGGTTTGATTCCTGGTCTGGGAAGATCGCATGCCGGGGGCCAGCTAAGCCCCTGTGCCGCAACAACTGAAGCCGGCGCGCCCCAGAGTCCGTGCTCTGTAACAGGAGAAGCCACTGGGATGAGAAGCTCACACCCCGCAGTGGAGAGCAGCCCCTGCTCGCTGCACCTACAGAAAGCCCCCACACAGCGGCGAGGCCCCAGAGAAAGAGAAAATACATCATAAAAAATTTAATTTAAAAAAATGAAAGGAGCACAATGTCTAGTGAATCTTTTTGGATTTTGTAGACAACATATACCCTATATATATATATCCCTTTTACTGAGAGACCTGAAAGTCTGCTGGTTTTGAGTGGAGGCCCAGAATCAGAGCCCAGGCTGCCATCTGAGCAGCTCTGCCTTTTGGGCCACGTGACCCAGAGAGTCCAAGCACGCCGAAAGTGTCAGTGGCATAGAGGATGCTGCTTGGAGCCTCTGGCAGCCCGTCCGAGGTGAGCCCCGGTGCAGACCACTAGAATATTGGAGCCAGTTCCTGCCATCTTCTTCGGCTGGCTGCTCTCCATCTGAGGGTAGCTGAGAAACCATTTTTGACTTACCAATGGGCTATCTGTAGAGGCTGAACTCTGACCTGAGGGTGGCCAAGTCACCCTTTGTGGACTAGGTATGTGCTGACCCCCCAACCTTGCTCAGGGCCACACAGAGGCACCTCCTCTTCAGACAGAAGCGGCACTCCACTTTAGTTCAGGTTCAAGCAAGATCTTAAGGCAAGAGTGAATCCGAGGGGAATGTGATCTGGAGACCCACGGCCCCGGGTCTCTGCCTTTTCTCTGTCATGGGGAGAAAGCTTCATGGGGAGTTCCCATAAACTCCCAGCTAAGTGAGGAAGAAAAATAGGTTCATAGACAGCTCTGCATTAGACAATGGTACCAAACTAGATAACTGTAGAACTATAGCCCTGCTCTGGGACAGCCCCGAAGGTCAGTGATGCAGGGAGAATCCTACCGATGGACGGAATCTCGGTAGTCTGTTTTGTCTGAAAGGAGATACAGCCAGAGACATATGGGCCTGTGCTGACTGATGGGCTGTGGCTAACGGTTTGGCTGGGTGGTCAGAGTATTGGAAGAAATACAGTCACAAAACTGGTGACGAGAAGGTTTGAGGGAGAGCTCAGTGGCTAGACCCCTGCAAATGGGCTCAGAGTGTGAAGGTAGTTGCGTCCCATGGGAATTGTCACCAAGCTTTCCAAAGGGTGACCTCGATAGAGGGAGGTTGAGTTAACCAGGTAACTAGCCTGTTTTGTGGATATCGGACAGTTCTCGTGTTCAGCCACATTGGCATTGCTGCTTGGGCTCGGGAACAAGCAGCTTTGTTAGAAGCTTGTGCGTGGTCCCAGCACCCCTCATGTCCATGCTCCAAGGCAGGTCACCTCCAGCCTCTGGTGGGGGTCCGATTTGCCAACAGCAGGGCCCAGCACTGGGTCCTGATACAGCGCTCTTCCCTGGGGTGGGGGTGGGGGCGTCTGGGAGGGGATTCATTACATTGGACTCATTCCTTCCAGAGCAGGGAGCACTGTGTTCTTACCAGGACAGGTATTTATTTGGATGTGAATTTGCCTTTCCTGCCCTCAATGCCTCTGCCAGAACGAGCATCTGTGGATCTACAGAATACACACTTTCCTCACTGACACAACAGTGATTCTACTGAGCAGTCTATCGAGACTGCCACTGGCCCCTTGAATTCCCCATGGTGCTGAATCAGCAAGCAAAGAAGGTAACTGGACTGGCTGGAGTGATTGATGCTGACTATCAAGGAGAAAGTGGGTTGCCACCACACATTTGGGGAAATGTGGGATGCAGAAGGTCACCTTGCAGTTTCTTATTACTCCCGGGTCCTGCGATTAAAGTCAGCGGAAAGCTTTGCTGTTGTTCAGTCGCTCAGTCGCGTTTGACTCTTGGCATTCCATGGACTGTGGCACAACAGACTTCCCTCTTCTTTACCAACTCCTGGAGTTTGCTCAGACTCATGTCCATTGAGCTGATGATGCTATCCAACCATCTCATCCTCTGTCACCCCCTTCTCCTCCTGCCTTCAACCTTTCCCAGCATTAGGGTCTTTTCTAATGAGTCAGTTCTTTGCTTCAGGTGGCCAAAGTATTGAAGCTTCAGCTTCAGCTTCAGTCCTTCCAAGGAATATTCAGGATTGATTTCCTTTAGGATTGACTGGTGTGATCTCCTTGCAGACCAGAGGACTCTCAAGCATCTTCTCCAGCACCACAGTTTGTAAGCATCAGTTCTTTAGCGCTCTGCTTTCTTTACGGTCCAAGTCTCACATCCATGCATGACTACTGGAAGAGCCATAGCTTTGACAATTCCAATCTTTGTTGGCAAAGTGATGCTTCTGTTTTTTAAAACGCTGTCTAGGTTTGTCATAGCTTTTCTTCCAATGACTCAATTCAGGTAGAACCTCCAACAGCCCAGACGCTCCACACGTAAATGCTTGGGCCACTCTGCAAGGCAAAGAGCCATGAGTAGTTGAAGGGTTTGCTAAAGGCAATGGAAATATGAAGCAGGCATGGGAAGAAGATAGTTATAAACATCAGTTACAATGATGGAGCCAGTTGTCGGAATGACTGTAAGAATTACGAGTAGCTCTTCCTTCTTGTAAATATGTCTATGTATTTATATGCTCATTATTTCTGCTTTCTTCCAGTCTCTCATGTCCTTATCATCTAGCTTATGACATGGCACTAGTCCAACTTCCTATCTCAATATTTAAGTTGCAGGACTTAAGAGGAGGCCCATCCCCGAGTGATGGCCGGACGTGTGTGTTTAGCTTCGTGGGGAAGGTCTGGGATTTTGCAGGATGCTCATATCACCAGCTTCACAGGCAATGAGGAGTGACCTCAGTCTGTTTATCCTTGTGGGGTTCCAGCTCGGCTTATGGATTTTTGATCCCCGACCCTCCTCTCTTTCCTCTTATCTCCCCAACTGCCTGCCCTGTGTTCTTCCAGCTCCAGTATCAGAAAGTCTGCAGAGACTGCTTACCAGGCTCCACAGTTGTGCAAGGTCAGAGCTGTCCCCCTCCCTGCTCTCTGCCCCTTCCCTTGGAGTGGTTCAACTCTTAGGATTGAATCCAAGAGTTTTAGCCTCGTTCAGTAGGCCTATGGGTCATAGACTTCTCAGAGGGCAGTGCCCCGTGTGGAGAATGTACCCTGCTCAATCCACGGTCTGAAGGTGTTTCCAACTCAGGTGCCCTAGAAGTCACTGTCAAAGTCCCCAGAGGTCCCAGCCTTGTGCAATCATGATTTTTCATCGTTTTAGAGATTGGCGTCCAAAAACGGTGCAATTACCCATTCACGGAAGAGTTGCCCTCATTTCTTAACATCTGTCATTTAGGCTTATGTTTGGTTTGGTTTGTTTTGTTTTTCTGCCACCCCTCTCTCCTTACCAGCTGCAAGGAAAATGGAGAGGGGAGAATTGATTCATGATAAATGCTGGGCTTAATTGTGTACGATTAAATCAAGAGTGAAACACCAATTGTTGCAGGTTGGATTCCCCTGGAAATATACTCTAAGGAGATTTATGAAGGGGACATTTGTTGAAACGTTCACGAGATTGACACCCGTGGTGCATGGTGGTGGTGGAGGTGGGGAGAATCGGTAAGCCAGGAGGGCATGGTGGGGTGGGATGGGGTGGGCTGTCAAGTGGCCACAAGGGCTTCAGATAATCCTGTGTGGGGTTTGGGAGCTGTGACGGCTCTTCAGTGTTGGCCCACACTGGGAATTCCCTGGTGGTGCGATGGTTAAGACTTCACACTTTCACTGCTGAGAGCCCAGGTTCAATCCCTGGTTGGGAACTAAGATCCCGCAAGCCACATGATGTGGCCAAAAGTTAAAACAAACAAACAAAAAAACATTGTTCCACAGTAGGGGAAGGAAGCTAGGTCCTTTTACCCCTGTATAGACCAGCCATTGGAAATAGATTGCCCCGAGAAGAGGGCTTTGATTTTGGGGAAGGAGGCCCTCTGCAGACAAGGCCAATGCTAGGAGTAGGGGGTTGGGACTCAGGAGGGCGCTGTCAGCGCGACCCTGCCAGTCCCCGAGCCTAGCTGAAACAGTCCAGCCCTGGTGCCCCGGGCTCCCACGTGCTCCATGTAACTCCTGAGAGTGATTCCTCCAGGACTGAGAGGCCTTTTTCCCTGAGGAAACCTCACAGGAGGAACGTCATGGGCTCAACCTACTGCCTGGAAAGTGCAGCTGATCTTGAAGCCACTCAGTGAGTGTCTCCGGCTTTTTGCTACCCAGTAGGAGTCCTCTCGTTGTTGCAGGAAGGTGGTACCGCCCACAGTGTAGGTGGCCCACAAGGAGGGGTACACGACCCTCAGTCCCAAGAAATCTGAAACCTTGGTCACTACGCACTGCTCAAGCCATGGTTCTGCACTGGTCTGTTCACCACCAAACTGGGCAGAGGTCTACTGAGAAGGGTCCAGAAAAATCACCTGGGTGCCTAGACTGCTCCCTCCTGTCCCCATCATTTCACCAAAGCCTCGTTTCCTCCTCCTTATCAGCGTCAGTTTCTGATGTCTTTCCTTGTCCACAGCTCTCTGTTCACAGAGAGCTGGACACGACTGGGCAACGACTGAACTTGAAGTTTAGTGGGGGCAGCCGCAGAGGGATCCCAGTGAAGCCTGTCTCTGGAGAAGCAAGGAGAAGATTGGACACTGTGGTCCAAACAACCATCTTAGAAACCCTGGAAATTAACCAGAGGCCTTTGACAAATTGAATGACATTGATTCCAGAGAAGCTACTTAACCTTGGTTGACAATGGGGGGAATCCCTGCCACGTTGGCCGGGCTGCTCCCATCTCCCTGAATGGATGTGGCAGCATGAAGACCAGCAGTCTTCCTGCTGCAGGAGAGTGTTGATTTAATTTGGAGCTCCAGAGAAAAGCCCCTTCTCTGGGGGCACTGTCGAAAGCAATTGCCATTCCTGCAGAAAACAATCAAGAAAGGCCAATATCACAGCTGCCCAAGGGCTGTAATACTGATTCTGGGCAGCAGCAGACCAGCCAGAATGTTTAAGGAGAGACCTGGGAGGGGGGGCAGCTGGGACAGCCATCGGGGGCTTTGATAAGGTTGCACACATTTCTGAGGACCTGGGAGGCTGTGTACGGGAGGGTACTCAGGAGAAAGGGGAGAGAGCCTGCTTATCTACTTGGCTCTGGCTGACCGTGCAGGCACAGAAAGCCAGGACAGGCTTGTAAACTGCCTGGGCTTTGAACGCATGCCTGACCATAGCAAGAGGAGGGGAAACCTTACTGGCTCAGGGAGTTTAAGCAAAAACTCCAACTAGCTATTGGCTGACTGTAAAGCTATGCTTACCCAGATCAGTTTCTAGGAAGTCAGGCTAAAGATGAAGCCAAGATTTTTTTTTTTTTTTAAAAGCACTGACATTAGTGTTTGCACACAGGAGAGGAGTTAGTCTCTAAATACTTTATCCAGACTATTCCCTAAACAAACAAACAAATGCAGCAACACCCCCTGGGGAAGTGAACCAGGATCCAGATTTGCTATAATAAATTATCCAAAATGTCCAGTTTCTAACAAAAATTGTGAAACATACAAAGAGGAATACACAGTCACACGCAGGAAAGAAGCAGTTGGTAGGAAGTGTCT